>NC_084637.1:31606243-31718743 GCF_033978795.1 Nerophis ophidion
CTTGGGTTTGACTCGCAAATTCATTTATTTTCCCTTCCAAATTATGGCAGTCGTTGGACATGAGTGGGCGTGTTAGAGGGGAGGGGCTTGTTGGACGCGAGTCAAAGCTCGCAGAAATAGGATAAACAGCGGCCTCTGCTGGTCATTTCTGTTACTTCTTCTGTGACCCGCCCTGCTGCTGCCATGGTGGCAAAACAAAACATAGCATTATTTATTTTTTTATGTGGAAGAACACACTTTTTCTTGAACTAAAACGATCAGGGTTATGTTTATTTGTTAAGTATATCCAAACCACTGAAATACAGTCCGTCCCTGTCAAAGAATAACATTTAATGTAAGACTCCCCAACATTTAAAAGTGAAGGTTTGGGCGGCGTTCACAAAGCAAGGAGTGAAGCAGCTAATGAAGTCCTTGTGTGCGCACATTCCTTCCATCATGAGTGCAACCATGTGTCTCCAAGTGTGCAAGCAAAGCAAACATGCCTTTTGTAGATGCAATAAGATGCTAAAATCTGCTTGTTTTACTTTCTTGACACACATGAGCACCTTATTTCCTCCGCGTGTGGGAATGAAGTCTTGACTATGACATTGCTGGTGGGATCTTTTTTTCATGTGTTTCCATCAGTAGAAGCATTTAAGTCTCACCTTAAAACTCATCTGTATACTCTAGCCTTTAAATGGACCTCCTTTTTAGACCAGTTGATCTGCCGCTTCTTTTCTTTCTCCTATGTCCCCCCCCCCTCCCTTGTGGAGGGGGTCCGGTCCGATAACCATGGATGAAGTACTGGCTGTCCAGAGTCGAGACCCAGGATGGACCGCTCGCCTGTATCGATTGGGGACATCTCTACGCTGCTGATCCGCCTCCGCTTGAGATGGTCTCCTGTGGACGGGACTCTCGCTGCTGTCTTGGATCCGCTTTGAACTGAACTCTCGCGGCTGTGTTGGAGCCACTATGGATTGAACTTTCACAGTATCATGTTAGACCCGCTCGACATCCATTGTTTTCGGTCCCCTAGAGGAGGAGGGTTGCCCACATCTGAGGTCCTCTCCAAGGTTTCTCATAGTCAGCATTGTCACTGGCGTCCCACTGGATGTGAATTCTCCCTGCCCACTGGGTGTGAGTTTTCCTTGCCCTTTTGTGGGTTCTTCCGAGGATGTCGTAGTCGTAATGATTTGTGCAGTCCTTTGAGACATTTGTGATTTGGGGCTATATAAATAAACATTGATTGATTGATTGATGTTGTTAGCATGATTACACAAAATGCATTCACTGCATTGACACGTTGGAAATGGGGAAGAGAAGGTTTTTCTTTGAATAACATTTGACTTCTGATGAAAAATTAAAAGGTCCATTCTATGTGTCATACCTGATAATTTCGCGATATTGCCGTATTTTTGCTGAAAGGATTTAGTAGAGAACATCCACGATAAAGTTAGCAACTTTTGGTCGCGAATAAAAAAGCCTTGCCTGTACCGGAAGTAGCAGACGAAGTGCGCGTGACGTCACGGGTTGTGGAGCTCCTCACATCTGAACATTGTTTACAATCATGGCCACCAGCAGCCAGAGCGATTCAGACCGAGAAAGCGACGATTTGCCCATTAATTTGAGCAAGGATGAAAGATTTGTGGATGAGGAAAGTGAGAGTGAAGGACTAAGAAAAACAAAAACTAATGTGACGCCATAGAGTAGGTGCTCTCTTCTCTCTCTCTCTCACTGACTCGCCCTGCGGAAGCGCAGGCTCAAACGACCCGGTATTACAAGAAAAGGTGGAGTTTTTGTACCGCTGTTTTTTTGTTTTGTTTTTTTACATCCCTAACAGGAATTTATAAATGTTGTTTGAAGAAAAAAAAAAAAATAACACACACACACACACAGGCAGAGGGCACTTCTTAAGACGAGGCAAAAAAGGGCAGGGGCTCAAGCACCCATAAAGCCCTATGTGTGAACGGGCCAGATCGACGATAAAGTTCGCAACTTTTGGTGCTGATAAAAAAGCCTTGCCTGTACCGGAAGTAGCAGACGATGTGCGCGTGACGTCACGGGTTGTGGAGCTCCTCACATCTGAACATTGTTTACAATCATGGCCACCAGCAGCCAGAGCGATTCGGACCGAGAAAGCGACGATTTCCCCCAATAATTTGAGCGAAGGGGAGGGAAGATGTAGGGAAGATGAGCTTTTCCTTAATAAGCTCCCAGATGACGCGGGTATAGCTCGGTTGGTAGAGCGGCCGTGCCAGCAACTTGAGGGTTGCAGGTTCAATCCCTGCTTCCGCCATCCTAGTCACTGCCGTTGTGTCCTTGGGCAAGACACTTTACCCAACTGCTCCCAGTGCCACCCACACTGGTTTAAATGTACAAATTAGATATTGGGTTTCACTATGTAAAGCGCTTTGAGTCATCAGAGAAAAAGCGCTATATAAGTATAAATCACACTTCACAATTTGTGGATGAGGAAAGTGACAGTGAAGGACCAGAAAAAAAAAAGACTTAAGCAGTGGGAGGGATTCATATGTTATTAGACACATTTACTACGATCATTCTGGAATATCCCTTATCTGCTTATTGTGTTAGTAGTGTTTTAGTGAGATTATATAGTCGTACCTGATGGCCACGGGTGTGGTGACCACCAGTGTCTCTGAGGGAAGCCACGTTCCTCGACGAGGCAAGGCAGCCAGGCTGAGATTTTTTTTTCTTTCCCTCCACGGAGTAAGCATCCGACGGGCGGTGGCGGCCGGTGGGAGGTGGCAAGTGAGTCCACAGCTGCAGGAGGAACGGAGCAAACTCTCCGCTCATGTCTACGGTAAGAGCCGAATGTAAACAAGGAAACACCGGCTGTGTTTGTGTTGCTAAAGGCAGCTGCAATACACCGCTTCCCACCTACATCTTTCCTCTTTGACGTCTCCATTATTAATTGAACAAATTGCAAAAGATTCAGCACCACAGATGTCCACAATATTTTGTAATCATGCAATTAACGCAGACTACTTATAGCTGGGATCGGGGCTGGAAAAATATGTCCACTACAATCCGAGATGTCACATCATACCGATGTTTTCAACAGGATACTTTGCGCGAAATTTAAAAATGCAATTTAGTAAACTAAAAAGGCCATATTAGCATGTGTTGCAATGTTAATATTTCATCATTGATATATAAACTATCAGACTGTGTGGTGGGTAGTAGTGGCTTTCAGTAGGTATTTAAAGAACTAACCCAAAACGTTGAAAGAGCCATATTGGACCAAAAATGCAAAAAACAAATCTGTCTGGAGCCGCACAAAATTAAAAGCCGTATATAAGTCTTATAATGAAGGCAACACATGACGTATAAGTTATAATAGCCTACTATCAAAATGACCATGTGTCACACTCTGAAGCAAATCTTCATTGACAGAAATATTGAAATGTAATATTTATTCGATTACAGTTGGTACAAAATGCGGCGGCTAGACTTTTGACAAGAACAAGAAAGTTTGATCATATTACGCCTGTACTGTATATACTTTTATATACATATATACATACATATATACCTATACTGTATATACCTTTATATACATATATACATACATATATACCTATACTGTATATACCTTTATATACATATATACATACATATATACCTATACTGTATATACCTTTATATACATATATACATACATATATACCTATACTGTATATACCTTTATATACATATATACATACATATATACCTATACTGTATATACCTTTATATACATATATACATACATATATACCTATACTGTATATACCTTTATATACATATATACATACATATATACCTATACTGTATATACCTTTATATACATATATACATACATATATACCTATACTGTATATACCTTTATATACATATATACATACATATATACCTATACTGGCTCACCTGCACTGGCTTCCTGTGCACTTAAGATGTGACTTTAAGGTTTTACTACTTACGTATAAAATACTACACGGTCTAGCTCCATCCTATCTTGCCGATTGTATTGTACCATATGTCCCAGCAAGAAATCTGCGTTCAAAGGACTACGGCTTATTAGTGATTCCTAGAGCCCAAAAAAAGTCTGCGGGCTATAGAGCGTTTTCCGTTCAGGTTCCAGTACTCTGGAATGCCCTCCCGGTAACAGTTTGAGATGCCACCTCAGTAGAAGCATTTAAGTCTCACCTTAAAACTCATCTGTATACTCTAGCCTTTAAATAGACCTCCTTTTTAGACCAGTTGATCTGCCGCTTCTTTTCTTTTTTCTCCTATGTCCCCCCCTTCCTTGTGGAGGCGGTCCGGTCCGATGACCATGGATGAAGTACTGGCTGTCCAGAGTCGAGACCCAGGATGGACCGCTCCTCGGGACCCAGGATGGACCGCTCGCCTGTGTATCGGTTGGGGACATCTCTACGCTGCTGATCCGCCTCCGCTCGGGATGGTTTCCTGTGGACGGGACTCTCGTTGCTGTCTTGGATCCGCTTGAACTGAACTCTCGCGGCTGTGTTGGAGCCACTATGGATTGAACTTTCACAGTATCATGTTAGACCCGCTCGACATCCATTGCTTTCGGTCCCCTAGAGGGGGGGGGGTTGCCCACATCTGAGGTCCTCTCCAAGGTTTCTCATAGTCAGCATTGTCACTGGCGTCCCACTGGATGTGAATTCTCCCTGCCCACTGGGTGTGAGTTTTCCTTGCCCTTTTGTGGGTTCTTCCGAGGATGTTGTAGTCGTAATGATTTGTGCAGTCCTTTGAGACATTTGTGATTTGGGGCTATATAAATAAACATTGATTGATTGATTGATTGATTGATTGATGGTGAGTTCAAGAACCGCCAAAATTAGTGGGACAAAACGATGTTCACCAAATACTGTCATCAGTGAAGTACAAACACAAACATTAAACAGTCGGCTTCCTAACAATTGGGAAGGTTTGCGTCATGTTTGTCCTCAAACAAAAAACTTTTCCATTTTCAACTATTTTTTAAAAACGCTCCAAGGAGCCACTAGGGCGGCACTAGAGAGACGCGGGTTGCTGAACCCCGGCTGTAGGAGACGGGCAATTCTGTAGGTATGCAATTTGGTACTGATCCAAATAGGCATTCTTCGGCCCTGGCCTCACTCCATTTTTAATCTCATTCATGCAATGCAATTTTGGAATAAGGTGACTTTGTTAAGCTGCCAAATTCCAACTTGGAAGTGGGCTTGCTTGCGGAGAAATGGGAACAACGTGACAAAAGAGAAGCAAAGAGGCTCAGTTAGTGCACGGTGGACAACGCTTCATAATTAACGAGACGGGCCTCCAATGAAACAAAGTAGTGCAGAAAATGACGAAAATGTGTTGGCTTTTTCACAACAAATGTGAGCACTGTTCTCATATGTGTCGCATTCTCCTATTGGCTTAAATACTTTTGCTCTTCTGAGGCGCCCCTTGAAGGACAAACACTACATTGCACTTGGAGTGTGTACCACACATTCAATTTAATGCACCACTGATAGTCAAACACACACACACACACACACACACACACACAGTGGCAATGTTGACACAAATCTCAATCAATCAATCAATCAATGTTTACTTATATAGCCCTAAATCACTAGTGTCTCAAAGGGCTGCACAAACCACTAGGACATCCTCGGTAGGCCCACATAAGGGCAAGGAAAACTCACACCCAGTGGGACGTCGGCGACAATGATGACTATGAGAACCTTGGAGAGGAGGAAAGCAGTGGATGTCGAGCGGGTCTAACATGATACTGTGAAAGTTCAATCCATAATGGATCCAACACAGTCGCGAGAGTCCAGTCCAAAGCGGATCCAACACAGCAGCGAGAGTCCCGTTCACAGCGGAGCCAGCAGGAAACCATCCCAAGAGGAGGCGGATCAGCAGCGCAGAGATGTCCCCAGCCGATACACAGGCGAGCAGTACATGGCCACCGGATCGGACCGGACCCCCTCCACAAGGGAGAGTGGGACATAGGAGAAAAAGAAAAGAAACGGCAGATCAACTGGTCTAAAAAGGAAGTCAATTTAAAGGCTAGAGTATACAAATTAGTTTTAAGGTGAGACTTAAATGCTTCTACTGTGGTGGCATCTCAAACTTTTACCGGGAGGGCATTCCAGAGTACTGGAGCCCGAAATGAAAAAGCTCTATAGCCCGCAGACTTTTTTTGGGCTTTGGGAATCACTAATAAGCCGGAGTCCTTTGAACGCAGATTTCTTGCCGGGACATATGGTACAATACAATCGGCAAGATAGGATGGAGCTAGACCGTGTAGTATTTTATACGTAAGTAGTAAAACCTTAAAGTCACATCTTAAGTGCACAGGAAGCCAGTGCAGGTGAGCCAGTATAGGTATATATGTATGTATATATGTATATAAAGGTATATACAGTATAGGTATATATGTATGTATATATGTATATAAAGGTATATACAGTACAGGTATATATGTATGTTTATATGTATATAAAGGTATATACAGTATAGGTATATATGTATGTATATATGTATATAAAGGTATATACAGTATAGGTATATATGTATGTATATATGTATATAAAGGTATATACAGTACAGGTATATATGTATGTATATATGTATATAAAGGTATATACAGTATAGGTATATATGTATGTATATATGTATATAAAGGTATATACAGTACAGGCGTAATATGATCAAACTTTCTTGTTCTTGTCAAAAGTCTAGCAGCCGCATTTTGTACCAACTGTAATCTTTTAATGCTAGACATGGGGAGACCCGAAAATAATACGTTACAGTAGTCGAAACGAGACGTAACAAACGCATGGATAATGATCTCGGCGTCTTTAGTGGACAGAATGGAGCGAATTTTAGTGATATTACGGAGATGAAAGAAGGCCGTTTTAGTAACGCTTTTAATGTGTGCCTCAAAGGAGAGAGTTGGGTCGAAGATAATACCCAGATTCTTTACTGTGTCGCCTTGTTTAATTGTTTAGTTGTCAAATGTTAGAGTTGTATTATTAAATAAAGGTCGGTGTCTAGCAGGACCGATAATCAGCATTTCCGTTTTTTTTGGCGTTGAGTTGCAAAAAGTAAAGCTGCCATGCAGGCAGTTGTTTTGTTCCTTTTTTCTTTATTTTCTTTTTTTTTTCCATTGCTCAAAAAAAAAAGGACAAAAAAATCTATGTTATAATGAATTATTACTTTAAAAAATATCACTTTAAAATGTTTTATGTGGAAAATATATTGCATATGTTGTGTGGTTGTCATATAAAAATATCAAAGTTTTGACAATAGAGCATAAAACAAACAAAATAATTGTTCAAACTTAAAATCGACAGATATATCGGAAGTTGATCTTGAAATTTAAGTGTTAAAAGTAAAAAAATAAAATAATAAAAATGCATCATTTTATGAGTGGGGAACCTTTTGGATCTCAAATATTGGCCAAACCTGACCGCGATCTATGCTACCGTAATTTTCGGACTATAAGTTGCACATAAAACCCTTTCTTTTCTCAAAAATCAACAGTGCACCTTATAACCCGGTGCGCCTAATGTACATATTCATTTTGGTTGTGCTGACCGACCTCGAAGCAATTTTATTTGGAACATGGTGTGATGATAAGTGTGATCGGTAGATGGCAGTCAAACATTAGAGATACACATGAGTAGACTGCAAGTTGACGCATGTTCAATAAACAGGACCTACTTTGTCTTGTTGTATTCTTATTTTACTGTTATATTTGTATTCCCATTGTTGCTTTTTATTTTTTATTTTTATTGTAATATTTCTCTATTTTGTTTCCATTTAAACCCTCATTATTTACTTTTTACTTTTATTTAAATTGATCTCAACACTGTACACTGCTGCTGGAATTTTAATTTTCCTGAAGGAACTCTCCTGAAGGAATCAATAAAGTACTATCTATCCATCTATCCATCCATCTATCCATCTATCTATCCATCTATCTATCTATCTATCTATCTATCTATCTATCTATCTATCTATCTATCTATCCATCTATCCATCCATCCATCCATCCATCCATCCATCCATCCATCCATCCATCCATCCATCCATCCATCCATCCATCCATCCATCCATCCATCTATCTATCTATCTATCTATCTATCTATCTATCTATCTATCTATCTATCTATCTATCTATCTATCTATCTATCTATCTATCTATCTATCTATCTATCTATCTATCTATCTATCTATCTATCTATCTATCCATCCATCCATCCATCCATCCATCCATCCATCCATCCATCCATCCATCCATCCATCCATCCATCCATCCATCCATCCATCCATCCATCCATCCATCCATCCATCCATCCATCCATCCATCCATCCATCCATCCATCCATCCATCCATCCATCCATCCATCCATCCATCCATCCATCTAAACGATGCCAGCAAATACCCATCAGCAAGCAACACTAAAACTTTGATATTTCATTGAGAATATAGAATATTTCACAGAGCGCTGAAAAATCCGTCAGAATATTTTAATACGACTTTGATAAGCTATGAAGCCGCACCGCTTAAAGCAGGGGTGTCCAAAGTGCGGCCCGGGGGCCATTTGCGGCCCGCAGCTAATCGTTTACCGGCCCGCCACACATTCTGCAAAAATTGCAAAAATAAAAAAATAAAAACATTTTAAAAAAAAGTGGAGTGAGGTGAAATCTAATGAGAAAAAGTGGCAATGTTGACACAAAATTGCCATGCAGGCAATTTGTTTTCCTTTTGTCTTTATTCCATTGCTCAAAAAAAGGACCCAAAAAATCTATGTTATAATGAATTATTACCTAAAAATGATCACTTTGAAATGTTTTATGTGGAAAAAATATTGCACATGTTGTGTGGTTGCCATATTAAAAACATCAAAGTTTTGACAAAAGAGCATAAAACAAACAAAATAATAGTTCAAACTTAAAATCGACAGATATATCGGAAGTTGATCTTGAAATTTAAGTGTTAAAAGTAATAAAATAAAATAATAAAAATGCATCACTTTATGAGTGGGGAACCTTTCTGATCCCCAAAATATAGGATTTAGTAGGCCTTTATTTAACTTTTCACTGTGATTACTCAAAAATATTAAATAATTAAAATCAATGGTGTCCTGCATTATTGATCTTTGAGGGCTTTAATTGCTGAATAAAGGAACTCTCCTGAAGGAATCAATAAAGCAAGGGTCTCAAACTCAATTTACCATGGGGCCACTGGATGCAGAATCTGGGTGAGGCTGGGCCACAAGAAAAGATTTCTTCCGAAAAAATGTTGCATACTCCTCAGCATGTCTAGTTGTATAATCCATCCATTTTCTACCGCTTTCCAGTTGTATTATGACGTTTCAAATTGTATCCCTTGTATTTTGTACTTTTATTTTGTATTTTTCTGTGCCAATAAGACACGTCGGGCGGGGTGCCGTTGTGCTCAGCAAAGAAATATTGCATCTCACACTTCGCCTGGAATTGTCTTTGTTCATTACGAACCTTTCTCTTCACTGTAGGCTTTAAAAAAAGACATGTTCGGAGAATATTCTTATTTCCGCAATGTGTGTCGTTCCGCTTTTCCTCCCTACAGCAACACGACGCTCGGCGGGTAATAGTAACGGAAAGTACCTGGATAGCGAGCACGAAAAAGTGACGGCTTGTTATCCCGCGTCATATAGAAATATGTGAGTGTTCATCGGGTGAGGCAATGCAAATTAAACAATAAAACAAATAAATAACGGTTTGAATTGGTCCAGGTTCTCAGGGACTGTTATTACTGACGGACAGGGCACGTACGAAAACCCTCATCTCCATGGCAACGTCTCTGTCCCTTTCACTCATTTGCCGCTTTTCCACTAATGCAGGGGTAGGCAACCCAGAACGTTGAAAGAGCCATTTTGGACCCAAATAACACAACGCTGTCAGGCGCCATTCATACAAAACTCGCGGGCCGCATTAACATTACACTTTCATATTTAGACCCCTGATCTATATACTGCATATTTCAGTTTTACTATAAGAAACAAAGTTGTTTTTGACAAAAAAAAAGGCATAAAACCTTATTTGTTTGACTTTATATCAACCTCAAGTTGATATAGAGCAGTGGTTCTCAACCTTTTTTCAGTGATGTCCCCCCTGTCAACATTTTTTTAACATAATTTTAATTTAATTTAATTGGGGCGGCATAGCTCGGTTGGTAGAGTGGCTGGGCCAGCAACTTGAGAGTTGCAGGTTCGATTCCCGCTTGTGCCATCCTAGTTACTGCCGTTGTGTCCTTGGGCAAGACACTTTACCCACCTGCTCCCAGTGCCACCCACACTGGTATAAATGTAACTTAGATATTGGGTGTCACTATGTAAAGCGCTTTGAGTCACTTGAGAAAAGCGCTATATAAATATAATTCACAAAATATAATTCACAATTCAAGTACCCCCTAATCAGAGTAAAGCATTTTTGGTGGAAAAAAAGAGATAAAGAAGTAAAATACAGCACTATGTCACCCGTTTCTGATTTATTAAATTGTATAAAAGTGCAAAATTTTGCTCATTTATATTGGTCTTTCTTGAACTATTTGGAAAAAAAGATGTAAAAGTAACTAAAAACTTGTTGAAAAATAAACAAGGGATTCAATTATAAATGAAGATTTCTACACATAGAAGTAGGGATGCACCGATTAATCGGTAACCGAATATATTCGGCCGAATATGGCAAAAAAAGCCACATTCGGCCTTTCGGTGGAATGAGTTAAAAACAAGGCCGAATAGTGGCGTGTGACGCAATTTTTTGACGTGGTGAGGTTGGGATATGTTGTGTACCTGTATAAGTGTATGAGGTTACAAGCACACACTTATTGAGATTTAGTGGGGCCTCTGTTTACATGATTAGCCTGTTGTGTAGGCTACCTGTATAAGTGTATGAGGTTACAAGCACACACTTAATTGAGATTTACTTGAGCCTTCTGTTTACATTATTAGCATATCTACTGTGGCTAAGCAGACTTTTGCCAAAAGGACAATAACTCATTTGTTGTGGGTTTATCCACTTTAATGCACTTTATTTTTTTTGGGGGATGCATGTTTTGTTTGAAGGCCTAATATAAATGAAAAACTGTGCTTTTTTTGAAAAGCAAAGACTACTGGAATATTAAAAAAAATGTCAATATTCAATAAAAAATTACTTTATTTGAAAAACATGTCTAAATATTTATTGTAGGCTATTTATGCAATATTAAAAAAAATGTGAAAAACTGCATTCATTATTCGGCCTTCGGCCAAGCGTTTAAATTTTATTCGGCTTCGGCTTCGACCACAAATTTTTATTTCGGTGCATCCCTATATAGAAGTAATCATCAACTTAAAGTGCCCTCTTTGGGGATTGTAATAGAGATCCATCTGGATTCATGGACTTCATTCTAAACATTTCTTCACAAAAAAAAAGATACGGCGTGGCGCAGTGGGAGAGTGGCCGTGTGCAACCCGAGGGTCCCTGGTTCAAATCCCACCCAGTACCAACCTCGTCACGTCCGTTGTGTCCTGAGCAAGACACTTCACCCTTGCTCCTGATGGGTGCTGGTTGGCGCCTTGCATGGCAGCTCCCTCCATCAGTGTGTGAATGTGTGTGTGAATGGGTAAATGTGGAAGTAGTGTCAAAGCGCTTTGAGTACCTTGAAGGTAGAAAAGCGCTATACAAGTACAACCCATTTATTTATTTTATTTATATCTTTAACATCAATATTTATGGAACATGTCCACAAAACATCAAGCTGTCAACACTGAATATTGCATTGTTGTATTTTTTTTTAGTTTGTGAACTTACATTCATATTTTGTTAAAGTATTATTCAATAAATATGTTTATATAAAGGATTTTTGAATTGTTGCTATTTTTAGAATATTAAAAAAAAAACTCAAATAATATTTAATAATTTGACTTAATTTTAACATTTTAGTGACTGAGACACTCTATGCTCCCCAGGACCCCTAAGGATTACAAAAAAAAAAAATCCATATATTTTGTTATGGTTTGAAAATGACAAATAACAAAATGGCCCCTGCATGCTTAAATATTTCCGTGTGCGGCCTTTTGTGGAAAAAGTTAGGACACCCCTGCTATACGTCATTTAATGAACATTGGTGTAGGGAGTCGTGTCTCCATTTGGCCACCAGGGGGCAGTGCCAGTTCCGTGAAGGTATTAAAAGGTCTTCATTAGCTTGCTGTCAGTCAGACTGCAGGTAGGGAAGACAACAGGTGTGCTGATGTCATCTCTTTCTTCCTCACAGGTTAGTCACACATCAAAACTAAACATCCTTGATTTCCTGTGTTTATTATAAAGTGAAAGCAGCTACTGGTGGAGAGTTTGATGAGCTGGACATTCAGTTTGTGTACTTTTGAGGTCCCTAAACGTGACATAATAGCTATTGCTACATGAGCTAGCTTTATTGCAGGGGTCAGCAACCTTTTTTAAAAGCAAGAGCTACTTCTGATTAATGCCAAGGGCTACCAGTTTGATACACACTTAAATAAATAGCCAGAAATAGCCAATTTGCTCAATTTACCTTTAATAAATAAATCTATATATATATATATATATATATATATATATATAAATGGGTATTTCTGTCTGTCATTCCGTCGTACATTTTTTTTCCTTTTACGGAAGTTTTTTTGTAGAGAATAAATGATGAAAAAACACTTAATTGAACGTTTAAAAGAGGAGAAAACATGAAAAAAATAATAATTTTGCAACATAGTTCATCTTCAATTTCGACTCTTTAAAATTCAAAATTCAAATGAAAAAAATGAAGAGAAAAACTAGCTAATTCGAAACTTTTAGAAAAAATTAAAAAAAATAATTTACGGAACATCATTAGTAATTTTTCCTGATTAAGATTCATTTTAGAATTTTAATAACATGTTTAATTAAATAGGTTAAAATCCAATCTGCACTTTGTTAGAATATATAACAAATTGGACCAAGCTATTTTTCTAACAAAGACAAATCATTATTTCTTCTAGATTTTCCAGACCAAAATTTTTAAAATAAATTCAAAAGACTTTGAAATAAGATTTAAATTTGATTCTAAAAAATTTCTAGATTTGCCAGAATATTTTTTTTATTTTAATCATATGTTTGAAGAAATATTTCACAAATATTTTTCGTCGAAAAAACAGAAGCTAAAATGAAGAATTAAATTAAAATGTATTTATTATTCTTTAAAATACAAAAAATAAATGTACTTGAACATTGATTGAAATTGTCAGGAAAGAAGAGGAAGGAATTTAAAGATGTGTTTAAAAATCCTAAAACCACTTTTAAAGGTTCTATTTTTTCTCTAAAATTGTCTTTCTGAAAGTTATAAGAAGCAAAGTAAAAAAAAAAAAAAGAATATATTTAAACAAGTGAAGACCAAGTCTTTAAAATATTTTCTTGGATTTTCAAATTCTATTTGAGTTCTGTCGCTCTTAGAATTAAAAATGTCGAGCAAAGCGAGAGCAGCTTGATAGTAAATAAATAAAATTAAAAAAATAGAGGCAGCTCACTGGTAAGTGCTGCTATTTCAGCTATTTTTAGAACAGGCCAGCGGGCGACTCATCTGGTCCTTACGGGCGACCTGGTGCCTGCGGGCCCCGCGTTGGTGACCCCTGCTTTATCGCTATGTTGTCGGTTTAGCTCAGTGAAAGTAGTGAGATTTGTCTAAAAGGCTCAAACTTCATTTACTTGGCTCCCTGTACTTTATAAAAGTGTGTAACCTGTCAAAATGTTTTCAATGATATTTTTATATTTTGAAATACTCGCTCACTGACATGTTGGAATTTCCTGTTCAATTGCATTGAATGCCCGTGTACTTCATTAACAGTTTAGCTAAAATGAGAAACAAAATTGTAATTGTTAAGATAAAAGTATATTTCAGTGTCGGCGCTAGGAATTTTCAAAATGGGGTCATACTTGTCAAACTTTAGAATTCGGGATATGGGGGGGTTGTTGGTAACAGGGGTGTATATTGTAGCGTCCCACAAGAGTTAGTGCTGCAATGGATTCTGGTTTTGATTGACTGATTGACATTTGTATTAGTAGATTGTACAGTACAGTACATATTCCATACAATTGACCACTAAATGGCAGAGGTGTGGACTCCAGTCACACGACTTGGACTCGAGTCATGACTTTGATGACTTTAGACTCGACTTGACAAAATATAAAGAGACTTGCAACCAGAGGAGGGTAGTAACGCACTACATTTACTCCGTTACATTTACTTGAGTAACTTTTGGGATAAATTGTACTTCTACGAGTAGTTTTTATGCAACATACTTTTACTTTTACTTGAGTATATTTATAGAGAAGAAACGCTACTTTTACTCCGCTCCATTTATCTACATTCAGCTCGCTACTCGCTACTTTTTTTTTATCGATCTATTAATGTTTGTTTTGGTTAATGACAGAGCTTCAAAGTAGAATCTACGCATGCCCGCGTTTCACCAATCACATGCAGTCACTGGTGACGTTGGACCAATCAAACAAAGTCAGGCGGTCACATGACCTGACCTAAACAAGTTAAAAAACGTATTGGGGTGTTAGCATTTAGTGGTCAATTGTACGGATTATGTGCAATCTACTAATAAAAGTTTCAACCAATCAATCAAAAGTGTAAAGGAAAAAAGACACTTTTTATTTCAACCGTACTTCCCGTCAAAAGCCTAAAGACTGATCGCACAGTTCCTGTCTTCACAATAAAAGCGCCGCTCCATCGCGCCTGCGCTAACAAAATAAGAGTCTCCGAAAGCCAGCGCAAACAAGCTAGCAAGCTACAGAGTTTGCCGCCAATATATTTCTTGTAAAGTGTATAAAAACGAATATGGAAGCTGGACAAATAAGATGCCAAAAACCAACGACTTTCATGTGGTATTGGACGGAAAAGAGGAACTTTTTTTCTCTTCCAATTGAAAACGTGGAGGTCTGATTCCTATCATTCATTGCAAGTCATCAGAATCAGGTAATACACCAACTTATATTCTTTTCTTCATGAAAGATAGGAATCTATATGTTAAACATGCATTTATATTCATTAAAACACCTTCAACATGGGTTGTAATGGGTTGTACTTGTATAGCGCTTTTCTACCTTCAAGGTACTCAAAGCGCTTTGACACTACTTCCACATTTACACACATTCACACACTGATGGAGGGAGCTGCCATACAAGGCGCTAACCAGCACCCATCAGGAGCAAGGGTGAAGTGTCTAGCTCAGGACACAACGGACGTGACAAGGTTGGTACTAGGTGGGGATTGAACCAGGGACGCTCGTGTTGCGCACGGCCACTCTCCCACTGCGCCACGCCGTCCCTACATGTGAACAAAAACAGCAAAATAAATAAATATAAATTATATACTGTATATATAAATGTATGTATATATATATATATTTATATATATAAATTATATGTGTGTATGTATATATGAGGTAGATCACCTCGACTTGGTCATTTATTAAGTAATTGATTAACGTTGAAAAACTTATTGGGGTGTTACCATTTAGTGGTCAATTGTACGGAACATGTACTGTACTGTGCAATCTACTAATACAAGTTTTAATCAGTCAATCAAATCAATGAATGCCTACTGAGGCTATGGTGCTGTTAAGTTATTGTGGCTCAATGTGCCATTTATTTTATTTTTATTTTGATGTACTATTATTTAATATATATTATTGTTTTAGTTGCTTAAGAGATATTCCTGGCTCTGAATTTGCTCATTGCTATTTTTATGTTTTTGTGCATTATTTGTTGCCGTAATCAGGTTACTCATCAGTTACTCAGTACTTGAGTAGTTTTTACTTTTACTCAAGTAAATATTTGGGTGACTACTCCTTACTTTTACTTGAGTAATAAACCTCTAAAGTAACTGTACTCTTACCTGAGTACAATTTCTGGCTACTCTACCCACCTCTGCTTGCAACTCGACTTTGACTTTAACGTCAATGACTTGTGACTCCACTTGGACTTGAGGCTTTTGACTTGACGAAACTTGCTACTTTCCCCGTATCTTTCATTGTGTACGTGTGTTATTCAGCGTGTGTGCTGTCAGTACAACATCCAATCAAATTACATCCACGTCGTTTTCATCCGACAGCATTCATCCAATTAAATTGCGGGACGACCAACGAGGAAGAGCTATCAAACAACGCACCAGTGAGGAAAAATTATGACAAAGATAGTTTCGTTTGGGTATAAAAACTACGACTCGGTCAACAAAAAAGGAATTGCAGTACAACTTCCGACTTCGTTCGACATTTGAAGTTGCACAAAGAAGGGTAAGTTTTGAATGTAAGCTAACGTTTATTGGCATAACGTTACGTTAGACCATGTATCACACACAGTAACGTTACGTTAGTCCATGTATCACACACAGTAACGTTACGTTAGTTCATGTATCACACACAGTAATGTTACTTTAGACAATGTATCACACACAGTAATGTTACGTTAGTCCATGTATCACACACAGTAATGTTACTTTAGACAATGTATCACACACACAGTAATGTTACTTTAGACAATGTATCACACACACAGTAATGTTACTTTAGACAATGTATCACACACACAGTAATGTTACTTTAGACAATGTATCACACACAATAATGTTACGTTAGACAATGTATCACACACAGTAATGTTACGTTAGATAATGTATCACACACAGTAATGTTACGTTAGTCCATGTATCACACACAGTAATGTTACGTTAGACCATGTATCACACACAGTAATGTTACTTTAGACAATGTATCACACACACAGTAATGTTACGTTAGTCCATGTATCACACACAGTAATGTTACGTTAGACCATGTATCACACACAATAATGTTACGTTAGATAATGTATCACACACAATAATGTTACGTTAGATAATGTATCACACACAGTAATGTTACGTTAGACAATGTATCACACACAGTAATGTTACGTTAGACAATGTATCACACACAGTAATGTTACGTTAGACAATGTATCTCACACAGTAATGTTACGTTCGAAAATGTATCACACACAGTAATGTTACGTTAGACAATGTATCACACACAGTAATGTTACATTAGACAATGTATCACACACAGTAATGTTACGTTAGTCCATGTGTCACACACAGTAATGTTACGTTAGTCCATGTGTCACACACAGTAATGTTACGTTAGTCCATGTATCACACACAGTAATGTTAAGTTAGTCCATGTATCACACACAGTAATGTTACTTTAGACAATGTATCACACACAGTAATGTTACTTTAGACAATGTATCACACACAGTAATGTTACGTTAGACAATGTATCACACACAATAATGTTACGTTAGACAATGTATCACACACAGTAATGTTACGTTAGATAATGTATCACACACAATAATGTTACGTTAGATAATGTATCACACACAGTAATGTTACGTTAGACAATGTATCACACACAGTAATGTTACGTTAGACAATGTATCACACACAGTAATGTTACGTTAGACAATGTATCTCACACAGTAATGTTACGTTCGAAAATGTATCACACACAGTAATGTTACATTAGACAATGTATCACACACAGTAATGTTACGTTAGTCCATGTGTCACACACAGTAATGTTACGTTAGTCCATGTGTCACACACAGTAATGTTACGTTAGTCCATGTATCACACACAATAATGTTACTTTAGACAATGTATCACACACAGTAATGTTACGTTAGACAATGTATCACACACAATAATGTTACGTTAGACAATGTATCACACACAGTAATGTTACGTTAGATAATGTATCACACACAATAATGTTACGTTAGATAATGTATCACACACAGTAATGTTACGTTAGATAATGTATCACACACAGTAATGTTACTTTAGACAATGTATCACACACAGTAATGTTACGTTAGACAATGTATCACACACAGTAATGTTACGTTAGACAATGTATCACACACAGTAATGTTACGTTCGAAAATGTATCACACACAGTAATGTTACGTTAGACAATCTATCACACACAGTAATGTTACGTTAGACAATGTATCACACACAGTAATGTTACGTTAGTCCATGTGTCACACACAGTAATGTTACATTAGACAATCTATCACACACAATAATGTTACTTTAGACAATGTATCACACACAATAATGTTACGTTAGTCCATGTGTCACACACAGTAATGTTACATTAGACAATCTATCACACACAATAATGTTACGTTAGACAATGTATCACACACAATAATGTTACGTTAGACAATCTATCACACACAGTAATGTTACATTAGACAATGTATCACACACAGTAATGTTACGTTAGTCCATGTGTCACACACAGTAATGTTACGTTAGTCCATGTGTCACACCCAGTAATGTTACGTTAGTCCATGTGTCACACACAGTAATGTTACGTTAGTCCATGTGTCACACCCAGTAATGTTACGTTAGTCCATGTGTCACACACAGTAATGTTACGTTAGTCCATGTATCACACACAATAATGTTACGTTAGACAATGTATCACACACAATAATGTTACGTTAGACAATGTATCACACACAGTAATGTTACGTTAGATAATGTATCACACACAGTAATGTTACGTTAGATAATGTATCACACACAGTAATGTTACGTTAGACAACGTATCACACACAGTAACGTAATGTTAGACAATGTTTCACACACAGTAATGTTACGTTAGACAATGTATCACACACAGTAATGTTACGTTAGATAATGTATCACACACAGTAATGTTACGTTAGATAATGTATCACACACAGTAACGTAACGTTAGATAATGTATCACACACAATAATGTTACGTTAGATAATGTATCACACACAGTAACGTAACGTTAGACGGCGGTCGGCAGCACCGCGTATTTTAGCCACCTAGAAAAAGGTCAACATTGTCAAATAAAGGTCAGTTAAAATGTACACTATATTAACAATATGTGTACATATTGCATAGGGTCCTGACATCTGAAAAGTACAACAATGTTTATTGTTATGTTCATGTATTTATGAGTTTCATGTGTACGCACAAATCAACACACATTCAGTATGAGATGAGATCAATGAGATAAGGTAAGAACAGGATAGAAACTGCTGTGGAACTACAAACCCCGTTTCCATATTAGTTTAGAAATTGTGTTTGATGTAAATATAAATGGAATACAATGATTTGCAAATCATTGTATTCCGTTTATATTTACATCAAACACAATTTCCCAACTCTGATGAAAACGGGGTTTGTAGTTAAAATGCAATATGCCGTGGAAATATAATGTTAAAGGGGAACATTATCACATTTTCAAAAGGGTTAAAAACAATAAAAATCAGTTCCCAGTGGCTTGTTGTATTTTTGGAATTTTTTTTTCAAAATTTTACCGGTCCCGGAATATCCCTAAATAAAGCTTTAAAGTGCCTTATTTTCGCAATCTTCGAAACCACTATCCATTTCCCTGTGGTGTCATACAGTGCTGCCAATACAAACAACATGGCGGTTACCACAGCAAGATATAGCGACATTAGCTCGGACTCAGACTCGGGTTTCAGCGGTTTAAGCGATTCAACAGATTACGCATGTATTGAAACAGATGGTCGGAGTTTGGAGGCAGATAGCTAAAAACGAAATTGAAGAAGAAATTGAAGCTATTGAGCGAATAGCTATTGACGCTATTCGGCCATAGCGTGGGTGTACCTAATGAAGTGGCCCATAGCATGGCTTCCTTATTAGCATCGCCGGTAAAATGTGCGGACCAAACGATCAGGACTTTCGCATCTTGTGACACTGGAGCAACTTAAATCCGTCGATTGGTAAGTGTTTGTTTCGCATTAAATGTGGGTATCTAGTTTCAAATGTACATACAGCTAGCGTAAATAGCATGTTAGCATCGATTAGCGTAGCAGGTTAGCATCGATTAGCTGGCAGTCATGCCGTGACCAAATATGTCTGATTAGCACATAAATCAACAACATCAACAAAACTCACCTTTGTGATTTCGTTGACGTAATCGCTGCAAATGCATCTGCAGGTTATCCATACATCTCTGTGCCATGTCTGTCTTAGCATCGCCGGTCAAATGTGGAGACACTTTGGTACATTCAATGGGGGTCTGGCGGAAGATTTCTTGCCAGTGGTGCAACTTGAATCCCTCCCTGTTAGTGTTGTTACACCGACGAGGCATGATGTCTCCAAGGTTCCAAAAAATAGTCGAAAAAACGGAAAATAACAGAGCTGAGACCCAGTGTTTGTAATGTGAAAATGAATATGGCGGGTGTGTTACCTCGTTGACGTCACGTTCTGACGTCATCGCTAAAAGAGTGATAAACAGAAAGGCGTTTAATTTGCCAAAATTCACCCATTTAGAGTTCGGAAATTGGTTAAAAATATACATGGTCTTTTTTCTGCACCATCAAGTTATATATTGACGCTTGCATAGGTTTGGTGATAATGTTCTCCTTTAACACTTCTGTGCAAATAAGTACAGTTGCAAAAGTGTTTATTCTGTAAAGGAATAAGTTAAATGTTTAAAAGGACTGGCTAACAGTGCTGTTATTAAGTACAATGTCAACACAATTTTTTTTCCCTGCAATTTCAAATGCACTGGTTTTAATAAATAAATACAGCATTTTCTCTCGTATTACCACTCACACGGCTCCGCTAGCATCACAGCTAACGTTACCCATGCTGCTACCTCTCTGTGACGTATGTAAGAAGGTCCGCTATGAGAAGGACACAAGAAAGAGCGAGAAGAGCCTGTAGTTTAATGCCAGCAGCTAAAAAGCAACTGCGTGAGAACGTATACTCCAATATCACCATATAGTCATTCTCTATATCGCAGAGACAAACCCGCGATATATCGTGTATATCGATCGATATATCGCCCGGCCCTACTTATAGCGTTAAGGTTGAACATTAAAGTAGTCGTTTTGGCTAATAGTATTGCATATGAATATCAGATGTATGGACCTATAAAGGGGAATGTTGAGTTAGTGATTTGATTTATGTGGGCTATGACCTGATTTAGATTGTAAAACAAACAAAGCAAGAAACATTTATTTTGACAATAAAGTCAGTCAGACTGCAGTGAGAGAAGACAACAGATCAATCAATCAATGTTTACTTATGTAGCCCTAAATCACTAGTGTCTCAAAGGGCTGCACAAACCACTACGACATCCTCGGTAGGCCCACATAAGGGCAAGGAAAACTCACACCCAGTGGGACGTCGGTGACAATGATGACTATGAGAACCTTGGAGAGGAGGAAAGCAATGGATGTCGAGCGGGTCTAACATGATACTGTGAAAGTTCAATCCATAATGGATCCAACACAGTCGCGAGAGTCCAGTCCAAAGCGGATCCAACACAGCAGCGAGAGTCCCGTTCACAGCGGAGCCAGCAGGAAACCATCCCAAGCGGAGGCGGATCAGCAGCGCAGAGATGTCCCCAGCCGATACACAGGCGAGCAGTACATGGCCACCGGATCGGACCGGACCCCCTCCACAAGGGGGAGTGGGACATAGGAGAAAAAGAAAAGAAACGGCAGATCAACTGGTCGAAAAAGGGAGTCTATTTAAAGGCGAGAGTATACAAATGAGTTTTAAGGTGAGACTTAAATGCTTCTACTGAGGTGGCATCTCGAGCTTTTACCGGGAGGGCATTCCAGAGCACTGGAGCCCGAAATGAAAACGCTCTATAGCCCGCAGACTGAGTCAGCTGGAGGCGTGTCTTAATGAAATTAAACAATTGCTAACTTTTTGCAACTCACCGCCAAAAAAACGGAAATGCTGATTATCGGTCCTGCTAGACACCGACCTCTATTTAATAATACAACTCTAACATTTGACAACCAAACAATTAAACAAGGTGACACGGTAAAGAATCTGGGTGTTATCTTTGACCCAACTATCTCCTTTGAGTCACACATTAAAAGCATTACTAAAACGGCCTTCTTTCATCTCCGTAATATCGCTAAAATTCGCTCCATTCTGTCCACTAAAGACGGCGAGATCATTATCCATGCGTTTGTTACGTCTCGTCTCGATTACTGTAACGTATTATTTTCGGGTCTCCCCATGTCTAGCATTAAAAGATTACAGTTGGTACAAAATGCGGCTGCTAGACTTTTGACAAGAACAAGAAAGTTTGATCACATTACGCCTGTACTGTATATACCTTTATATACATATATACATACATATATACCTCTACTGTATATACCTTTATATACATATATACATACATATATACCTATACTGTATATACCTTTATATACATATATACATACATATATACCTATACTGTATATACCTTTATATACATACATATATACCTATACTGGCTCACCAGCACTGGCTTCCTGTGCACTTAAGATGTGACTTTAAGGTTTTACTACTTACGTATAAAATACTACACGGTCTAGCTCCATCCTATCTTGCCGATTGTATTGTACCATATGTCCCGGCAAGAAATCTGCGTTCAAAGGACTCTGGCTTATTGGTGATTCCCAAAGCCCAAAAAAAGTCTGCGGGCTATAGAGCGTTTTCATTTCGATGCTACTATCTGCTTCATCATTTCTTTGTTTTTGACAGAACTACACACACATAAATGTTTACGGGCCTGTTGCACTTCCCTGATGAAAAACAGATAACTCAACAACAGTGTACACTATAAATCATATTTATTCCACTGTAGCATACTGATGACATGATACAAAAAAAAAAAGCAAGTAGCAAAACATTGCCTGACAAATTGGACCACCCACTGATGTAAAAAATAAAAAGAATTGGCACGATAGGATTTAAAGCTGGTGAGAAAACACTCTGACCAATTGTATACACACGGCTATATACATTTTCTTTTTCTTTTTTTTTCCATTTTCAATAAAAACATACATTCTGTATATCGTAATACTGAGAGAAGCAAAGCACATTTGCGGAACATTTCACAAAATATAAACCTTGATTGGTTCGTGCGGAGATATAACTAAAAGCTACAGCACGTTTATTTCCTCCTGAAACTTTTTCATGTGGTCTGGTTGTCTCTTTTAAGTGTTATTATTGTCTGACTGTTGTTTTGAAGTGGCACGTTTGTTATGTTTGGTATTTTATTTATAGTCCTACACATTATTCCTCCATTTGAGTTCCATTTGTGCTCATGTTTCCCTATACCCTAATAGGGGACGGAATGTATTTAAAAGAGAGCGCTAGGAGAACAAGTGGTTGTTGAGTATACCCGTCCTGCTTTGGTGGCGTTTTTAAAGATCTAATGAAAGCCACTACTAGCGACCACGCAGTCTGATAGTTTATATATCAATGATGAAATATTAACATTGCAATTTACTAAATTGCTATTTTAAATTTCGCGCGAAGTATCCTGTTGAAAACGTCGTGGTATGACGTGACGTCACGGATTGTAGCGGACATTTTAATCTAGCGCTGATCCCAGCTATAAGTCATCTGCTTTAATCAAATAATTACGCAGCATTCTAGGCGTCTGTGTTGCTGAATCTTTTGCAATTTGTTCAATTAATAATGGAGACGTCAAAGAAGAAAGGTGTAGGTGGGAAGCGGTGTATTGCGGCCGCCTTTAGCAACCCAAACACAGCCGGTGTTTCCTTGTTTACATTCCCGAAAGCTGACGGTGAAGCTTTACTATGGAACAGAGCGGTCAAGCGAACATGGTTCCCTACCACATGTCAACCGGCAGGTTTCGGTGAGAAAATGGTGGCTCTTACCGTAGTTATGTGAAGTGAAGTGAATTATATTTATATAGCGCTTTTCTCTAGTGACTCAAAGCGCTTTACAAAGTGAAACCCAATATCTAAGTTACATTTAAACCAGTGTGGGTGGCACTGGGAGCAGGTGGGTCAAGTGTCTTGCCCAAGGACACAACAGCAGTGACTAGGATGACGGAAGCGGGAATTGAACCTGCAACCCTCAAGTTGCTGGCACGGCCGCTCTACCAACCGAGCTATGTCGCTATGTCGAGTTATGAGCAGAGAGCTTGCGTCGTGCCTACTGCAGCTGCGGACTCTCTTGCTTCCTCCCACCGGCCGCCCCCGACCGTCGGTTGCTTACACCGTGGAGGAGGGGGGGGGTAAAAAAAATCTCAGCCCGGCTGCCTTGCCTCGTCAAGAAACGTGGCTTCCATCGAAGACACTGGTGGTTACCACATCCCTTCGACTTTCAAGTACGACCACATAATCTCACTAAAACATTAGTAACACAATAAGCAGATAAGGGATTTCCCAGAATGATCCTAGTAAACGTGTCTTATAACATATGAATCGCTCGCAATTCCCTCATCTTTTTTTTTCTTAGTCCTTCACTCTCACTTTCCTCATCCACAAATCTTTCAGCCTCGCTCAAATTAATGGGGAAAATGGCGCTTTCTCAGTCCGAATCGCTCTGGCTGCTGGTGGCCATGATTGTAAACAATTTTCAGATGTGAGGAGCTCCACAACCCGTGACGTCACGCGCGCATCGTCTGCTACTTCCGGTACAGGCAAGGCTTTTTTTTATTAGCGACCAAAAGTTGCGAACTTTATCGTCGATGTTCTCTACTAAATCATTTCAGCAAAAATATGGCAATATCGCGAAATGATCAAGTATGACACATAGAATGGACCTGCTATCCCCGTTTAAATAAGAACATCTCATTTCAGTAGGACTTTAACAAAGAATGCAACACATACATTTATCATAACAACTCAACTGTAACCCGCCATCAATTAACAGCCTTCTGGACTGGTAAGGGACAAATATTACAGTTATTCTCACTTGATTTAGTAGAGAACATCGATGATAAAGTTTGCAACTTTTGGTCACTAATAAAAAAGCCTTGCCTGTACCGGAAGTAGCAGACGATGTGCGCGTGACGTCACGGGTTGTGGAGCTCCTCACATCTGAACATTGTTTACAATCATGGACACCAGCAGCCAGAGCGATTCGGACCGAGAAAGCGACGATTTCCCCAATAATTTGAGCGAAGGGGAGGGAAGATGTAGGGGAAGATGAGCGTTTCCTTAATAAGCTCCCAGATGACGCGGGTATAGCTCGGTTGGTAAAGCAGCCGTGCCAGCAACTTGAGGGTTGCAGGTTCAATCCCTGCTTTCGCCATCCTAGTCACTGCCGTTGTGTCCTTGGGCAAGACACTTTACCCACCTGCTCCCAGTGCCACCCACACTGGTTTAAATGGAACTTAGATATTGGGTTTCACTATGTAAAGCGCTTTGAGTCATTAGAGAAAAAGCGCTATATAAGTATAATTCACACTTCACACTTGTACATCTTGAGAGTAGTACCTCTTTTTTTTAATTTTTTTTTTTTAAAGAAGGCAGCAGCCAAATAATCTGGCAGTAGGTGGCGCCAGATCCTAACCAAAATGCTATGGTTGTCTTTCTTGTACATCAGTCCTTCAAAAACATAAAAATAAAAAATACGCTATCATTTAAAAATGTGTAGATATTTGCCAGCAAATATCTACAAGACTAAATCTTTGGAGATGGGTTGGTTTTCAAACTGAAGTGCTGTTTAAGTCATATGTTTCATTTCATGCTGAAACACCTTTTTCATTAATCCCGGTCAGTGAAGTACTATCGTGTTTTTTAACCTTTTTTGAGCCAAGGTATATTTTTTCACAAAAAAAAAATCGCAAGGGACACCACCAGCAGACAAAGTTAGAAATGAAACTCAGTATCTAGAATTGACAATATAAAGTCGTTCTCATCAAATACCTGACTCCAATTGTTTGATACGAATTTAAACTATAAATAAAAACCCCGTTTCCATATGAGTTGGGAAATTGTGTTAGATGTAAATATAAACGGAATACAATGATTTGAAAAACCCTTTTCAACCCATATTCAATGGAATGCACTACAAAGACAAGATATTTGACGTTCAAACTCATAAATTTTACTTTTTTTTTTGCAAATAATTAACTTAGAATTTCATGGCTGCAACATGTGCCAAAGTAGTTGGGAAAGGGCATGTTCACCACTGTGTTAAATCTCCTTTTCTTTTAACAACACTCAATAAACTTTTAGGAACTGAGAAAACTAATTGTTGAAGCTTTGAAAGTGGAATTCTTTCCCATTCTTGTTTTATGTAGAGCTTCAGTCGTTCAACAGCTGTCGTATTTTACGCTTCATAATGCACCACACATTTTCGATGGGAGACAGGTCTGGACTGCAGGCGGGCCAGGAAAGTACCCGCACTTTCAACCCATATTCAGTTGAATATGCTACAAAAACAAGATATTTGATCTTCAAACTGATAAACATTTTTTTTTTTTGCAAATAATCCCTAACTTTCAAATTTGATGCCAGCAACACGTGACAAAAAAGTTGGGAAAGGTGGCAAAAAAATAGTGATAAAATTGAGGAATGCTCATCAAACACTTACTTGGAACATCCCACAGGTGTGCAGGCTAATTGAGAACAGGTGGGTGCCATGATTGGGTATAAAAACAGCTTCCCAAAAAATGCTCAGTCTTTCACAAGAAAGGATGGGGCGAGGTACACCCCTTTGTCCACAACTGCGTGAGCAAATAGTCAAACAGTTTAAGAACAACGTTTCTCAAAGTGCAATTGCAAGAAATTTAGGGATTTCAACATCTACGCTCCATAATATCACCAAAAGGTTCAGAGAATCTGGATAAATCACTCCACGTAAGCGGCATGGCCGGAAACCAACATTGAATGATCTCTCAAATGGCACTGTATCAAAAACCGACATCAGTCTCTAAAGGATATCACCACATGGGCTCAGGAACACTTCAGAAAATCATTGTCACTAAATACAGTTGGTCGCTACATCTGTAAGTGCAAGTTAAAGCTCTACTATGCAAAGCGAAAGCCATTTATCAACAACATCCAGAAACGCCCCCGGCTTCTCTGGCCCCGAGATCATCAAAGATGGACTGATACAAAGTGGAAAAGTGTTCTGTGGTCTGACGAGTCCACATTTCAAATTGTTTTTGGAAATATTTGACATCGTGTCATCCGGACCAAAGGGGAAGCGAACCATTCAGACTGTTATTGACGCAAAGTTCAAAAGCCAACATCTGTGATGGTATGGGGGTGCATTAGTGCCCAAGGCATGGGTAACTTACACATCTGTGAAGACACCATTAATGCTGAAAGGTACATACAGGTTTTGGAACAACATATACTACCATCTAAGCGCAGTCTTTTTCATGGACGCCCCTGCTTATTTCAGCAAGACAATGCCAAGCCACATTCAGCATGTGTTACAACAGCGTGGCTTTGTAAAAAAAAGAGTGCAGGTACTTTCCTGGCCCGCCTGCAGTCCAGAGCTGTCCCCCATCGAAAATGTGTGGCGCATTATGAAGCGTAAAATACGACAGCGGAGACCCTGGACTGTTGAGCGACTGAAGCTCTACATAAAACAAGAATGGTAAAGAATTCCACTTTTAAAGCTTCAACAATTAGTTTCCTCATTTCCCAAACGTTTATTGAGTGTTGTTAAAAGAAAAGGTGATGTAACACAGTGGTGAACATGCCCTTTCCCAACTACTTTGGCACGTGTTGCAGCCATGAATTTCTAAGTTAATTATTTGCAAAAAAAAAGTAAAGTTTATGAGTTTGAACATCAAATATCTTGTCTTTGTAGTGCATTCAACTGAATATGGGTTGAAAAGGATTTGCAAATCATTATATTCTGTTTATATTTACATCTAACACAATTTCCCAACTCATATGGAAACGGGGTTTGTATAACCATCCTCGCATCACTAATTACTAATTACATGGTTACTCTGCTGATCTCTAGACAGCACAGGCACTCAACAACAGCACATTATTTGCCGATTATATTTATTTGTTTTTTGGATAAAAAAAACTAATTTACAATGCCTCTAAGACATGATGTTGCCATCATTATTGATTAAAAGCGGTCCAGACCAATTAGGTGAAATTGCCTAATTTACCACGGCACACCATTTTATAGGACAATTTCTTATCATTTTTGATATATTTGTAAAGTGTTACAGAGGAAAGACGCTTTATATATTTTAGCTGTGGATATAATTGCTCATTTCTTACAGAAAAACTATTAGGTGAAACACAAAGTTTGGTGGCCGCGGGATTAGGTCTCTGCTTTTTGCAGATGATGTGGTCCTGATGGCTTCATCTGGCCGGGATCTTCAGCTCTCACTGGATCGGTTTGCAGCCGAGTGTGAAGCGGCCGGAATGAGAATCAGCACCTCCAAGTCCGAGTCCAGGGTTCTCGCCCGGAAAAGGGTGGAGTGCCATCTCCGGGTTGGGGAGGAGACCCTGCCCCAAGTGGAGGAGTTCAAGTACCTAGGAGTCTTGTTCACGAGTGAGGGAAGAGTGGATGGTGAGATCGACAGGCGGATCGGTGCGGCGTCTTCAGTAATGCGGACGTTGTACCGATCCGTTGTGGTGAAGAAGGAGCTGAGCCGGAAGGCAAAGCTCTCAATTTACCGGTCGATCTAATTTCCCATCCTCATGAGCTTTGGGTCATGACCGAAAAGATAAGATCACAGGTACAAGCGGCCGAAGAAAAGGGTGGAATGCCATCTCCAGGTTGGGGAGGAGACCCTGCCCCAAGTGGAGGAGTTCAAGTACCTAGGAGTCTTGTTCACGAGTGAGGGAAGAGTGGATGGTGAGATCGACAGGCGGATCGGTGCGGCGTCTTCAGTAATGCGGACGTTGTACCGATCCGTTGTGGTGAAGAAGGAGCTGAGCCGGAAGGCAAAGCTCTCAATTTACCGGTCGATCTGCGTTCCCATCCTCACCTATGGTCATGAGCTTTGGGTCATGACCGAAAGGATAAGATCACGGGTACAAGCGGCCGAAATGAGTTTCCTCCGCCGTGTGGCGGGTCTCTCCCTTAGAGATAGGGTGAGAAGCTCTGCCATCCGGGAGGAACTCAAAGTAAAGCCGCTGCTCCTCCACATCGAGAGGAGCCAGATGAGGTGGTTCGGGCATCTGGTCGGGAATTGAATTGATTAACGTGGACCCCGACTTAAACAAGTTGAAAAACTTATTTGGGTGTTACCATTTAGTGGTCAATTGTACGGAATATGTACTGTACTGTGCAAACTACTAATAAAAGTATCAATCAACCCGAACGCCTCCCTAGGGAGGTGTTTAGGGCACGTCCAACCGGTAGGAGGCCACGGGGAAGACCCAGGACACGTTGGGAAGACTATGTCTCCCGGCTGGCCTGGGAACGCCTCGGGATGCCCCGGGAAGAGCTAGACGAAGTGGCTGGGGAGAGGGAAGTCTGGGCTTCCCTGCTTAGGCTGCTGCCCCCGGGACCCGACCTCGGATAAGCGGAAGAGTAAACCCTCTTGCAGTTATTGGGTACCACACAAGTGCCAAATGAGTACCGCAGGGTTAATTCAGTTCCGTTTTGTACAGTTCAGACAGGTATACATTGGAGCACAGGCTCATGTTAACACCTCAACATTTTAAAAAAGAGCTTTAGGAAGAAGTTGATCTAATCCCACACCTCCACATCATAACAATCACTAAAAAAGCGACATGGGCACTCAGCCCTAATTGAACCCAATCAAAAGAAGTCAAAGCGTCTGGGCTTCCCTGCTTAGGCTGCTGCCCCCGCGACCCGACCTCGGATAAGCGGAAGAAGATGGATGGATGGATGGAAACACAAAGTTTAGTAGTTATGTTTTTCAAATTAGGTTCTGCCTGCTTTTAACAAACACTTTTTAAAATGTCGGTATTGAACAATATGAACATTGTGTTTCTTTTATCAACGAGTGTATTTTCCTAACCTGCGCCAGGAGCTGAAAATGGATACTTTCTGAAATGCTATGCAAACATTCTCGGCCTAAATGTGACCCTTTCTCTCAACAAACACACCGCATGAAACCAAGGACGATCCTGAAGTTTAAAAAGCAACAACACATATTTGGCACGTCTTATAGAGCAGCGGGTGTCGTACTTACAGCCGAGTGCTTTTATATCACGATTACATTCAACACTGAGTCTTACAAAGACTAACATTTACATTAAAAGCTTGAAGGACGACAGACTTTAGGTAGATCTGAAATATTTGATCAGTTTGAAGAGCTGCACTCCTTTAGTGGTGCGTACCAAAAGTCTGCGTTTAGCAGCGACTAAAGCCAAGGACTTACTGTAGTCCCAAGTTGCCTTTTTACTAACTTGACAGGCATATTTCCTATTGTTCGCCCCGAAGGCAGAACGTGATTAGAAATGTTCTGTAAAGTTGTGGTGATTTTTGAGGTATTTTCCGGTGGGTGTTTTTCCTAAACCGACATGTGGGGCGGAAACAATATCCGAACGTAGAAAAAAGTGAGTGGTGGCTCATGGATGTTCATAGAAGGCAGCAGCTGAACATGTAAACAACAATGCCATGGCGTGAACATGCTGGTAGATCCAGATATGGACGGGAAGGAAATACAGTGGGGCCAAAAAAGTATTTAGTCAGCCAGCGATTGTGCAAGTTCTCCCACTTAAAATGATGACAGAGGTCTGTCATTTTCATCATAGGTACACTTCAACTGTGAGAGACAGAATGTGGAAAAAAAAAAATCCAGGAATTTGGAAATCATGGTTTAAAATAAGTATTTGGTCAACCATTCAAAGCTCTCACTGATGGAAGGAGGTTTTGGCTCAAAATCTCACGATACATGGCCCCATTCATTCTTTCCTTAACCAGAATCAATCGTCCTGTCCCCTTAGCAGAAAAACAGCCCCAAAGCATGATGTTTCCACCCCCATGCTTCACAGTAGGTATGGTGTTCTTGGGATGCAACTCAGTATTCTTCTTCCTCCAAACACGACGAGTTGTTTATACCAAAAAGTTCTATTTTGGTTTCATCCGACCACATGACATTCTCCCAATCCTCTGCTGTATCATCCATGTATCCATTTTGGTATAAACTCAACTCGTCATGTTTACCTTTTTGTAATTGACTTCCGTAAAATGCAAGAAAATACCAACTTGTGCTTATTGGAGGACATTTGGATGTTTGCACGAGTAAACACGCTGTAGAACTGCTTGTATCTGAGATTTTAAAGGCAAGTCAATATAATAAAAACATGTTTTTTCTAATATTGGATGTCAATATCAGATCGGGACATCACTCAGCTCACCAAAAATTGGCCATACCTGACCGCAATCTATGTTACCGTAATTTTCGGACTATAAGTTGCACCTAAAACCCTAATGCACATATTTATTTTGGTTGTGCTGACTGACCTCGAAGCAATTTTATTTGGAATATGGTGTAATGATAAGTGTGATCGGTAGATGGCAGTCAAACATTACAGCTACATATGAGTAGAATGCAAGTCAATATAGTAAAAACATGTTTTTTCTAATATTGGATGTCAATATCAGATTGGGACATCACTCAGCTCAACAAAAATTGGCCAAACCTGACCGCAATCTATGCTACCGTAATTTTAGGACGATAAGTTGCACATAAAACCCTAATGTACATATTTATTTTGGTTGTGCTGACCGACCTCGAAGCAATTTTATTTGGAACACTGTGTAATGATAAGTGTGATCGGTAGATGGCAGTCAAACATTAGAGATACATATGAGTAGACTGCAAGTTGACGCATGTTCATTAAACGATGCCAGCAAATACCCATCAGCAAGCAACACTAAAAACGTTGATATTTCATTGAGAATATAGAATATTTCCATTTTGGTATAAACTCAACTCGTCATGTTTACCTTTTTGTAATTGACTTCCGTAAAATGCAAGAAAATACCAACTTGTGCTTATTGGAGGACATTTGGATGTTTGCACGAGTAAACACGCTGTAGAACTGCTTGTATCGGAGATTTTAAATGCAAGTCAATATAATAAAAACATGTTTTTTCTAATATTGGATGTCAATATCAGATTGGGACATCACTCAGCTCACCAAAAATTGGCCAAACCTGACCGCAATCTATGTTACCGTAATTTTCGGACTATAAGTTGCACATAAAACCCTAATGTACATATTTATTTTGGTTGTGCTGACCGACCTCGAAGCAATTTTATTTGGAATATGGTGTAATAAGTGTGATCGGTAGATGGCAGTCAAACATTACAGCTACATATGAGTAGAATGCAAGTCAATATAGTAAAAACATGTTTTTTCTAATATTGGATGTCAATGTCAGATTGGGACATCACTCAGCGCAACAAAAATTGGCCAAACCTGACCGCAATCTATGCTACCGTAATTTTCGGACTATAAGTTGCACATAAAACCCTAATGTACATATTTATTTTGGTTGTGCTGACCGACCTCGAAGCAATTTTATTTGGAACATGGTGTAATGATAAGTGTGATCGGTAGATGGCAGTCAAACATTAGAGATACATATGAGTAGACTGCAAGTTGACGCATGTTCATTAAACGATGCCAGCAAATACCCATCAGCAAGCAACACTAAAAACTTTGATATTTCATTGAGAATATAGAATATTTCCATTTTGGTATAATCTTAACTCGTCATGTTTACCTTTTTGTAATTCCGTAGAATGCAAGAAAATACCAACTTGTGCTTATTGGAGGACATTTGGATGTTTGCACGAGTAAACACGCTGTAGAACTGCTTGTATCGGAGATTTTAAATGCAAGTCAATATAATGAAAACATGTTTTTTCTAATATTGGATGTCAATATCAGATTGGGACATCACTCGGCTCACCAAAAATTGGCCAAACCTGACCGCAATGTATGCTACCGTAATTTTCGGACTATAAGTTGCACATAAAACCCTAATGTACATATTTATTTTGGTTGTGCTGACCGACCTCGAAGCAATTTTATTTGGAACATGGTGTAATAAGTGTGATCGGTAGATGGCAGTCAAACATTAGAGATACATATGAGTAGACTGCAAGTTGACGCATGTTCATTAAACGATGCCAGCAAATACCCATCAGCAAGTAACACTAAAACTTTGATATTTCATTGAGAATATAGAATATTTCCATTTTGGTATAAACTCAACTTGTCATGTTTGGAGGAAGAAGAATACTGAGTTGCATCCCAAGAACACCATACCTACTGTGAAGCATGGGGGTGGAAACATCATGCTTTGGGGCTGTTTTTCTGCTAAGGGGACAGGACGATTGATCCGTGTTAAGGAAAGAATGAATGGGGCCATGTATCGTGAGATTTTGAGCCAAAACCTCCTTCCATCAGTGAGAGCTTTGAATGGTTGACCAAATACTTATTTTCCACCATCATTTACAAATTCCTACAATGTGAATTCCTGGATTTTTCTTTCACATTCTGAAGTGTACCTATGATGAAAATGACAGACCTCTGTCATCATTTTAAGTGGGAGAACTTGCACAATCAGTGGCTGACTAAATACTTTTTGGCCCTGCTGTATGATTGTCACGCGTGGATCGAATCTGGCAGGAAGCAGGACATGATGTCACACCAGCGTTTCGGGCAAGGTGTCCGCGTTGTCTGAAGATAGCAGCTGCCAGATTTGCCAGCGGTCCCTCTGCCAGTCCTGCCACTCGGGGCTGTGCGGCATCATCGTCCCCTCCGAGTTTTTCTGCTCCGCGCTCGGCTTTCTGTATTGCGGAGGTTGCTGCTGAGGCGCCGCCAGCTGGGGTGAACTCTGACAAGCGGCCAGTCGGTGATGAGCGTTATAAGGGGGAGGGCAACGGAGGGCCGAGCCCATCTCGTTAGCGTTCGCCCTGACTTTTGCCCCATGACCGTACTGGACCAGCTCCGTTTGGCTCACGTGCGACGTTGCCGATGCAGGGTTGGCGGCAAACTCCCGGTGCGGCCGCCTTGGGTTCACATGAGGGCTCCTGCACATGCGTGTCACCGGCGGGTGGGGCCTGCAGTCGGCAACGCAAGGCGCTGTTCTGGTGGTTTGTGCCATTGGCGGGTGTCTGCTGTCGCCATCAAGTCCATCCTGTGAGCTGCGGGAGCTTCCTTCCGACACGTTGCCATGGGATCCTAGTGACAAAACATCTGCAATGTCAGTGAAGTCAAATATTGTCACGTGAATGTAGTTAAAAGTTAGTGTGACTTCAATATACACGGATCAAAAAGTTATAGTCAGGTTTGTATCACCTTTACAGAAATTTACAAAATAATGGGCTGATCCAGATTATTTCTACAATGTAATCCTACGTTTACCGTCTTTCCTTGAATTACTGCCGGGTCAAACTCGCTTCGCAAAATAATTAGCCCATGCTTAGTGTTACCACCGGGTCAAACTCGTCACGTCACGAGTGACACTTCACCTGTCATCATTTTCAAAATGGAGGAGGCTGAGTTCAATAATTAGAAATCGCATATAGGGAAGAAGATTAAGAGCTATTCAGTAGGATTTAAGGTCCAAGCTATTGAATATGCTAAAAAAAAAACTAGTAAGCAGGTATGTTTTATTACTATACCATAGCTGCGTGTGTCAAATATGAGTCATTAAATGACTCCCGCCTCCTGGTGGTAGAGGGCGCTAGTGATCCTTCAGCGACTACTCGGCTGCAGAAGAAGTGACAACAAGCAGCAAGAGTGAGCAGCGATCGAACCTGCAACCCTCAAGTTGCTGGCACGGCCACTCTACCAACCGAGCTAAACCGCCGAGTGACACTTCACCTGTCATCATTTTCAAAACGGAGGAGGCTGATTTCAATAATTAGAAATCGCATAAAGGGAAGAAGATTAAGAGCTATTCAGTAGGATTTAAGGTCCAAGCTATTTAATATGCTAAAAAAAACCCAGTAAGCAGCTATGTTTTATTACTATACCATAGCTGCGTGTCTCAAATATGAGTTATTAAATGACTCCCGCCTCCTGGTGGTAGAGGGCGCTAGTGATCCTTCAGCGACTACTCGGCTGCAGAAGAAGTGACAATGAGTGACGTGATATGTGCTGGGACGGATATGATGCGGGGGGTGCACGACACACCTTTTACGATGTAACACTCCTATGCTAACTATGTAAACAACCGGGCTGAAAAAAAGCATGTTCCGGTCATAAATACCCAGTGTATTATTTATACAATAACACTTCATGGTGGCAGCGGTGGGATAAAGAGATCACCCACGGAGCAGAACGGGAGGGGGAGTTGTCCGAGGGTAATTCTGTCGTCGCCCGCACTTGAGGAGCCGAGCTAACTGATAGCAGCGGTCTGATAGCAGTTTTCTGAACTGGACTTTTAATCGAAGCAGGAGGTAATAAAGGAAGATCTCCATCGAGACAGAGAGACTTTTAAAACTGAAGAAAGATAAGGAAGACTTCTATAAACAAGTTATCGATGCTTTTGATCAGAAGGGGATGGCATGGACTTCATTTATAAGTAAAGGTTAGACCATAATAAGGTTTTTTTTTTTTTTTTATTAAATGATGGTATCTTTACATCACACTCAGATTTTTACTGCATGCCTTTGGTAAGTGCCGCAGTGAAAAGAGGTTTTAAAATAGTTAGCGCATGCTTACCTTTACCGCATGCCTTTTGGTAAGCGCGGAAGTGAGAAGAGGTTTTAAATTAATTAGCGCCCAGGCGGCAATTCAAGGAAATACGGTATGTTCGGAGTTTCTTCAACTTGTGTGTGTGTGTGTGTGTGTGTGTGTGTGTGTGTGTGTGTGTGTGTGTGTGTGTGCTAGCCAGCCTCCACCCACAGAGACAAAGACAGTGGATGACTGAAACCAGGCTTGACTATTTCTTTCATTACACTGAAGATAGCTTATAAAGTTATGAGTAGAATTTCGTCTTCAATTCAGGAAAAGTCAGAAGTGGGAAAAGTGGTTACGTTTTGGGGCTGATCTGGATAACCATCTGGATTCAGGATCTTTTTATGATTTGGGAGATAAGACCTGGCAGAGATTTGCACTCTTAAGTGTTTTTTTTAGCTTTAAAGGCCCCTCTAACGGGAACAACTTTGGCACTTATTTCATAGTTCTTGACCTTAAAATGGATGTTTACAGGGAATATTCTCCACAAAATAGATATTTTAGACTTGTTTTCGAACACGTTTCAGTACATTTTAGAACTCGCACTTTTAGCTCCAAAACATGGGCGGGCCGGCATCAGCATCACCTACAGAAGAATGGAGGCAGTTTCGCATTGTGTAGTTTGTGTTTTGGTAGCATCTTCATCTAGAATAATGTTATATTTCTGTCCAGAAAACTATAAGGAATTCGCAAAAATGTCTGCCAAATGCATTGTTGCAGGTTGTAGCAAGACGACCTCAAGAAGTACCGTATTTTTCGGATTATAAATCGCTCCGGAGTATAAATCGCACCGGCTGAAAATGCATAATAAAGAAGGAATATGTCGCATTTTTGGGGGAAATGTATTTGATAAAACCCAACACCAAGAATAGACATTTGAAAGGCAATTTAAAATAAATAAAGAATAGTGAACAACAGGCTGAATAAGTGTACGTTTTGGTGGTTTTCGGTTGAGTCTTGATCATCCGGACCAATTTTTTTCTCAGCGGCAGGTGATAGCTTGCGTTTTCTTCCTGATCGTGGCAGTGACAAAACTGTGCCATGTAATATATACTTACGAACAATTGTCCGCAAAGTTGCTTTTGGGACCTTAATAACCAACTGAGAAGGTGCCTGGTATGTTAACCTAACATATTATGGTAAGAGTCATTTAAATAACTATAACATATAGAACATGCTATACCTTTACCAAACAATCTGTCACTCCTAATCCATAAATCCCATGAAATCTTCTTCCTCGATGTCGCTTCTAAACAACTCTGCCAACTCCAAAGGTATGCGGCGCTTCCTCTTGTCCTTTTCTGCATTTTTGGGGGAAATTTATTTGATAAAATCCAACACCAAGAATAGACATTTGAAAGGCAATTTAAAATAAATAAAGAATAGTGAACAACAGGCTGAATAAGTGTACTTTTTGGTGGTTTTCGGTTGAGTCTTGATCATCCGGACCAATTTTTTTCTCAGTGGCAGGTTATAGCTTGCGTTTTCTTCCTGATTGTGGCAGTGACAAAACTGTGCCATGTAAGTTGCTTTTGGGACCTTAATAACCAACTGAGAAGGTGCCTGGTATGTTAACCTAACATATTATGGTAAGAGTCATTTAAATAACTATAACATATAGAACATGCTATACCTTTACCAAACTATCTCTCACTCCTAATCCATAAATCCCATGAAATCTTCCTCAATGTCGCTCTTGTCGTTTTCTGCTGCATATTTCACTACGTCCAGCTTGTAATCTGCAGTACATGATTTCCTTTTCGGTGCCATTTTTGTTCAGCCCTTCTCAGTTTTTATAAGTTACCGCCTATGATGAAATGATCAATTTTAATAGCTACGGCAGTAGCATATAGCAGTTAGCATCCAATGACCCACAATGCACTTCTGCCATGACCCTCCCCTGCCGAATTCTTATTGGTTGACGTGTGTGTGACGATTGCAGACATTTTCTTCGTCTCTTCCGCGAATTAAATAAAAAATATTATTTAATATTTTACTTCAATTTCACACATAAGTCGCTCCCAAGTATAAGTCGCACCCCCCGGCCAAACTATGAAAAATACTGCGATTTATAATCCGAAAAATACAGTAGTCAGCCTGAATACATTTCCAAATGATGACAATATGAGGAAAGTATGGACCTCCTCAGTCAAGTTGACATGCGCAAAAGGTTTATGCAAGTAGTTTGGAGGTTTTTTTTCCCCCAAAAGACTCAAGCTTACTGCAATCCCAAAAATCAGGAGCAACATTGAGGGGAGAGAGACTGAGTCAAAACTTGTAGAAAGACACAGAAAGCAGGGCAGAACCGGTGCTCAAAAACAAGAAAAAAAAACAAGGAAGTAAGCAGCTGGTATTCTATTTGTGTCCTCTTCAAGTGAGGGTTTGCTCAAAAAAACTTGAGGAAATGTTGAAAGAGCACGAGGAAACAGGCTGTGGTGTTTACGGAAACAAAGTCTGGAAATAGCAAATACTTCACATTTATTGTTTGCTCTTAATATTAAGTATATCAGTTTTGATGTAATCATGGGCTGGGACGACAAAAACATGCAATTAAGTGATCCAAATAATATTTTATATGCCTTTTATCTACACTGTCCATGCAGGGAAATTAGATCCAGTTCTGTAGATCAGTGGTCCCCAACATTTTTGTATCCGCGGACCGGTCAACGCCTAATAATTATTTCCCGCGGCCCGGGTGGGATGGAATTCTTTTTTTTTCTTCTTCATGAAAAAGGGACGTTTTTGTCATGAAAAAGGGAAGTTTATGTGGTTAGTGCACTAATTGTAAGTGTATATTGTGTTTTTTAATAAATTTAATTAAAAAAAAAATTATTATTATTTTTTTTTATTTAATAAAAATGAATAAAAAACACATTTCCAGTGAGGGTTGGACTCCGCCAAGGCTGTCCTTTGTCACCGATTCTGTTCATAACTTTTATGGACAGAATTTCTAGGCGCAGTCAAGGCGTTGAGGGGTTCTGGTTTGGTGACCGCAGGATTAGGTCTCTGCTTTTTGCAGATGATGTGGTCCTGATGGCTTCATCTGACCGGGATCTTCAGCTCTCGCTGGATCGGTTCGCAGCCGAGTGTGAAGCGACCGGAATGAGAATCAGCCCCTCCAAGTCCGAGTCCATGGTTCTCGCCCGGAAAAGGGTGGAATGCCATCTCCGGGTTGGGGAGGAGACCCTGCCCCAAGTGGAGGAGTTCAAGTACCTAGGAGTCTTGTTCACGAGTGAGGGACGAGTGGATGGTGAGATCGACACGCGGATCGGTGCGGCGTCTTCAGTAATGCGGACGTTGTACCGATCCGTTGTGGTTGAAGAAGGAGCTGAGCCGGAAGGCAAAGCTCTCAATTTACCGGTCGATCTACGTTCCCATCCTCACCTATGGTCATGAGCTTTGGGTCATGACCGAAAGGATAAGATCACGGGTACAAGCGGCCGAAATGAGTTTCCTCCGCCGGGTGGCGGGTCTCTCCTTTAGAGATAGGGTGAGAAGCTCTGCCATCCGGGAGGAACTCAAAGTAAAGCCGCTGCTCCTTCACATGGAGAGGAGCCAGATGAGGTGGTTCGGGCATCTGGTCAGGATGCCACCCGAACGCCTCCCTAGGGAGGTGTTTAGGGCACGTCCAACCGGTAGGAGGCCACGGGGAAGACCCAGGACACGTTGGGAAGACTATGTCTCCCGGCTGGCCTGGGAACGCCTCGGGATCCCCCGGGAGGAGCTAGACGAAGTGGCTGGGGAGAGGGAAGTCTGGGTTTCCTTGCTTAGGCTGTTGCGCCCGCGACCCGATTTCGGATAAGCGGAAGATGATGGATGGATGGATGGAATAAAAAATTCTTCTGCGGCCCGGTACCAATCGAGCCACGGCCCGGTGGTTGGGGACCACTGCTGTAGATGATGTCACACCTAGACGGGGAGACATAGCGAGTCTGGCTTTGGAAAGGGGACGTTCCAAATAAAGTTAGTTATCTAACGAGTACTCAAAAACTAATTGATATTATGGGAAATGACTGCCAGATTCATTTTCAGGAGCATATAAATACATAAAGAGAATGTGTTCGGTCAATTTCGGTCATCTGGACACAACGGGTCCTTCAAACTGTTTCTAGCTTCACAGAAAACAAATGTTTTTTTAACAAGTCTGGTCTGGCTTGTCTCTTTTGCATGATGTAACAGTTTCTGCCTTTCATTTCAATTAGCCCTTTTTTTTTGTTCCCCAGAGGGGAAATGTTCTTTTCTTTCTGCTCCTTCTTTACCCATCAATGATGGGTAAACACGTTGCTTCGTCTGTTTGGGTTTGTTTGTCTGTGTGTGGGTGTGTGTCTGCAACGATCGTTTCCCACTCACACAGCATGTACAAGCACCATGGTTTTGAGGCCATTTTTGTTTAAACCTGCCCACCTGTGTTTGTTTGGTCTTGGAGTGTTGGTTTCAGAGTCGTGTGCCATGTTCCCCAAATGTTAGCATGCTCCTCCGATATACTGTCTAAAGGAAGCAAAGAAGAGACAAGGTCCAATGATGGACATGGCTACCCCAGCATTGAAAGCAAGTTATACTTTGGTGCAGGCTTGTTACGATACCAGAATTGCAGTAGTCGATACTGATACCTGTTCATTTTCAACGGGGTTTGACACTTATTTGATACCACGATTAAAAAAAACTGAACCCTAGTACTTTTAAATTCTCTACTTTATTTAAAACTAGGGATGCACCGATTAATCGGTAACCGAATATATTCGGCCGAATATGGCAAAAAAAGCCACTTCGGCCTTCGGTGGATTGAGTTAAGAACAAGGCCGAATAGTGGCGTGTGACGCAATTTTTTGACGCAGTGACGTTGGGATAGGTTGTGTACCTGTATAAGTGTATGAGGTTACAAGCACACACTTATTGAGATTTAGTGGGGCCTCTGTTTACATTATTAGCCTGTTGTGTAGGCTACCTGTATAAGTGTATGAGGTTACAAGCACACACTTATTGAGATTTAGTGGGGCCTCTGTTTACATTATTAGCCTGTTGTGTAGGCTACCTGTATAAGTGTATGAGGTTACAAGCACACACTTAATTGAGATTTACTTGAGCCTTCTGTTGACATTATTAGCATATCTACTGTGGCTAAGCAGACTTTTGCCAAAAGGACAATAATTCATTTGTTGTGGGTTTATCCACTTTAATGCACTTTATTTTTTTTTTGGAATGCATGTTTTGTTTGAAGGCCTAATATAAATGAAAAACTTTGTGCTTTTTTTGAAAAGCAAAGGCTACTGGAATATTAAAAAAAATGTCAATATTCAATAAAAAAATACTTTATTTGAAAAGCATGTCTAAATATTTATTCTAGGTTATTTATGCAATATAAAAAAAATTGTGAAAAACTGCATTCATTATTCGGTATTCGGCCTTCGGCCAAGCGTTTAAATTTTATTCGGCTTCGGCTTCGGCCACAAATTTTCATTTCGGTGCATCCCTATTTAAAACTGTTTCAAAGTGTCCAGTACCGTTTATTTCGGAGTATAAGTCGCGCCGGAGTATAAGTCGCACCTGCCGAAAATGCATAATAAAGAAAAAAAAAACATATATAAGTCGCACTGGAGTAGAAGTCGCATTTTTTGGGGGAAATGTATTCGATAAAACCCAACACCAAGAATAGACATTTGAAAGGCAATTTAAAATAAATAAAGAATAGTGAACAACAGGCTGAATAAGTGTAGGTTATATGAGGCATAAATAAGCAACTGCTATGTTAACCTAACATATTATGGTAAGAGTCATTCAAATAACTATAACATATCAATTTATCAATCAATGATTATTTATATAGCCCTAAATCACTAGTATCTCAAAGGGCTGCACAAACCACAACACAAACCACTACGACATCCTCGGTAGGGCCCACATAAGGGCAAGGAAAACTCACACCCAGTGGGACGTCGGTGACAATGATGACTATGAGAAACCTTGGACCGCATATGTGGGCACACACCCCCCCTCTATGGTTTACCCCAGGGGTGCCCATTACGTCGATCGCGAGCTACCAGTCGACCGCGGGGGGTGTGTCAGTCGATTTCGAGCCAGGCTTTTAAAAAAAATAGACCTAAAAATTAGTGATCTTCACCAAGACGTCACTTAAATGACATTCACGGTACCGGAGGGTCTTGTGAGATGACGCTGGCTGCTGCAAGATCATTATTATGAAAATATGACCGAGAGGAAGTCGAGAAACACTTTTTATTTCAACAGACTCTGGCGCCGTACCTTCCGTCAAAACTCTAAAGGCCGACTGCACATTTCCTATCTTCACAATAAAAGCCCTGCTTCATGCTACCTGCGCTAACTAAATACAGAGTCTCGGAAAGCTGGCGTGCACAAGCGATCCCTCAGAAAGCTGGCGTGCACATCACTTGTGCACGCCAGCTTTCCGAGACTCTTATTTTGTTAGCGCAGGCAGCATGAAGCAGGGCTTTTATTGTGAAGATAGGAAATGTGCAGTCGGCCTTTAGAGTTTTGACGGAAGGGACGGCGCGAAAGTCTGTTGAAATAAAAAGTGTTTCTCGCCTTCCTCTCTGTCATTTTTTCATAATAATGAACTGGCAGCAGCCAGCGTCATCTCACAAGACCCTCGGGTGCCGTGAATGTCAATCAAGCAAGCTACGGAATTTGCCGCCAATGTTTTTCTTGTAAAGTGTATGGAAGCGGGATGAATTAGATGCCAAAAACCAACCACTTTCATGTGGTATTGTACAGAAAGGACAACTTTTTTTCTCCTCCATTTGAAAATGTGGGCGTTATCATCATTACTGTCGGATTCCAATCAATGCAAGTCATCAGAATCAGGTAATACACCAACTTATATTCTTGTCTTCGTGAAAGAAAGACATCTATATGTGTTACACATGCTTGTATTATCATTAAACACATTTAACTTGTTTACAAAAATGTCTCTTTCATAAATAAATAAATATAAATGATATATATAAATGAGGTAGATCCCCTCGAGTTGGTCAGTTGAAAAGTAGCTCGCCTGCAGAAAAAGTGTGGGCACCCCTGGTTTACACTATATTCTCCATGGAACATTTACATTTTAGTGTTGTTTACTGGCGTCATCTTGCAGTCTACACATATCTCTTATGAGTGACGGCCATCTACTGGTCACACTTATCAGTGAAGTGAATTATATTTATATAGCGCTTTTTCTCTAGTGACTCAAAGCGCTTTACATAGTGAAACCCAATATCTAAGTTACATTCAAACCAGTGTGGGTGGCACTGGGAGCAGGTGGGTCAAGTGTCTTGCCCAAGGACACAACGGCAGTGACTAGGATGGCGGAAGCGGGAATCGAACCTGCAACCCTCAAGTTGCTACCAACCGAGCTAAACCTCCCCAATCAGTACACCATGTACCAAACAAAACAGCTTCAAGGTCGGTAAGCACAGCCAGTATTATTCCGTACATTACGCGCAACGGGTTATAAGCCAAACTGTCGATTTTTGAGAAAATCAAAAGGATTTAAAGTGTACCTTATAGTCCGAAAAATACGGTAAAAATATTTTTCTAAAGACGCTGAGGATTGATGCGGCTCGACGGGGAAAAAGTGTTGTATATTCTCGGTACTTGTTATCGATATACTTTTCGCATGTTTGTAAGTATCAATACTTTTGACCACCCTACTTTGGTGTCACTTTTCCGCTCACCTGGTGCCGCCCAGCTGTCGCCTCCAGACTCCCTACCCCAACCCGTCAGGGCGCCTCCCGGCTTTCCTGCCTCCCCTCTTCGTTCGCTCAGGATGGGGGAGTTGTTGTCATAGGGGGACACCTCCCCGCTAGACACTTTGTTGGAATCGCTGGAGGAGTGCTGCTCGCTCAGAGTGAAGGGATCCTCGGACTGGTGTAGATCAGGACTCCTGCAAGGAAAAGCAAAACTTGGTTAAGAAAGAGAGCTTCAAACGGGAGGATTAAAGAATCTTGCGTTCTGTCTATAACTCACTGGGATGCTTTTCGCCTCAGGAGGTAGTCCACCACGTCGGGATCCGTCTCCAGGAGACTCATCAACACCTCATTTTGCAAGTCAGCCGGAACCTAAACAAAAAGGAATGTGGATTAATTAATTGAATAAAGCGACTCACCCTGCTCAAGGGGCCAATTAAGGCAGGTCAATATTGGTCTTCATTTCCTGCTTTGTTGCCAGATCTGTAATAAATTCAGACTTACAGATGTCATCTCCCATTTTTCAAATAAACAATAAACCCTAACTTTTTTACCAAGACACGAAGAAGTCTGGTGTGATTAATTGGCTTACTGTAGGAATGTAAGCCTGAGGGGAGTGGCAGTGGCAGATTACAAAACATTAGTTTAAAGTTTTGGACCTAAAATGACCCGAGCTGCCTGTCTGCACCGTTGGAGAATCCCGAGAAGAGACGGGAACAAAGCAAGCGAAGAAGAAGAAGTTAATCCGTGCAGAATTGTGACCTCTTCTGACTCCGCACGAAATCTTTCATGCCTGTTTTTTATTTCGGAAAGAAGGCGTTCAATTGTCTGGGGGGGGGGGGGTGAAGGTTTCTCGATGTTTTGGTCAAAGAACTGGCACGGATGACTCACTGACAAGACACGTCTGTTTCTGTCTACACAAAAATGTGAAAGTCCATCAGCTGACTGACCATGAAGAGTGTCTGGTAGCTGGCGATCATCCTCTGGAGCGCGGCGATGACGGCCGTGCTTTCCTCGGCTCTGGCAGAGCTTTGGACGCTGAACTCCTTGTCGGAGGATTTGAGTTTATGGAGGAGGTTGGGACCAAAGATGGTGGCGAGGTTCAAGGAGGTCATCTTGTTCCCTGTGATCTGCAATGAGGAAGAAAAACATGGTTGGGGCCGTCTGGCTTGAGTTGTGTAGCTTGCTATGACAGAACCAGCTGGTTCAGATGATTGATTGTCCAATGGCACAATAACCATGCCATGTTCCAAGACTCATTGTTCCCCTTTTCCTTTCCAACCTAAATAAGACATGGAAAGCCACTTTGTACCTCCAAAAAGGCACAAAACATTCCTGTCTCTGATGGGGCGACAGCTTGGGAGGGCTGTCTTCAAATAGTCACAGTTTCGCCGATTCCGATTTGGACGAGTCCGATCAAGCTATCAACCTCGGAGTCCGATGTCGGACATTAAAACCACATTAACTTTGTTACTTTTACTTCCTCTATTTAGTCAAGTTTGATGTCTTCTCAGCTCTAGCCATAGCTAGGGGCGGCATAGCTCGGTTGGTAGAGCGGCCGTGCCAGCAACTTGAGGGTTGCAGGTTCGATTCCCGCTTCCGCCATCCTAGTAACTGCCGTTGTGTCCTTGGGCAAGACACTTTACCCACCTGCTCCCAGTGCCACCCACACTGGTTTAAATGTAACTTAGATATTGGGTTTCACTATGTAAAGCGCTTTGAGTCACTAGAGAAAAGCGCTATATAAATATAATTCACTTCACTTCACTAGCCATCACTAAAGTATCCATTGTACTCAGTGTATGTTTTGGTCGTTGAATTTCCTTTTCATGAATGGGAATTGGAAAAACAAGACAATGATTAGTTTATTTGAACGTCATTTTAAAGCGGTTTTATTTTGATTTTTTTCCTCCTTGAGGTCTGCATAACCTGTAATGGTGGTTACTTTTACTTACTCTATTTAGTCAAGTTTGATGTCTTCTCAGCTCTAGCCATCACTTAAGTATCCATTTTACTCAGTGTATGTTTTGGTCGTTGAATTTCCTTTTCATGAATGGGAATTGGAAAAACAAGACAATGATTAGTTTATTTGAACGTCATTTTAAAGGGGTCGTACTTTGATTTTTTTCCTCCTTGAGGTCTGCATAACTTTTAATGGTGGTGTCAGGCTTGTCCCTGACAGTTTGGTTTATGTCTTAGTTTTTCCTATGCATGTGTCTTTATTTCCTGTCAGCGCTCTTATTTTAAAGTTAAAGTACCAAATATTGTCACACACATACTAGATGTGGGGAAATTATTCTCTGCATTTGACTTATCACCCTTGATCACCCCCTGGGAGGTGAGGGGAGCAGTGGGCAGCAGCGGTGCCGCACCCGGGAATCATTTATGGTGATTATTTTGTCTGTTTCTTGTTTTTCCCCTCAGCTGCAGCTGATTGGCACCTGGCCACACCTGGTGTCAATCAGCCCGCTCCTATTTTTAACTGCTTTGTCCTCCAGTCAGGGCTGGATTATTGTCGTGCCGTGTCGTGTCAATGTCACCACTACCTGTCTTGTCGCTTGTACCTTTGTCTACTTCTGTTCACTCTGCCCATGCCAGTAAGTGTTTTTGTTCTCAGCCAAGTTTGTTATCCGCCTTGTGCGCGCCTTTTGTTGGTACCCTTTTGGTTTGTTCTTGTTTTAGTGTTTAATTAAATCATGTTTTCTTACGCAATGCTTGCCTCTTTCTCTGCATCTTGGGGTTCGTCACCAACACAATCTGACTGGTAGTTCTTTTAAGAGAAATTTTGCATAAATTATGTTTTAAAGACCATCTTTAAGCCGAAAAAAAAGACTTAAAACATACATTATTATGTTACGGTAACCGAAAGTTATTAATTAAAGACGAAACCTCAAACTGGCTTAGAGGGAAGAAATAAAAACATTGTGTTGTTGTATCCAACGTCAGAAAGACCAGATGATCATGGATAAGTATGTTTTCGTATACAAACGCAAGATACGACACCACACTCTTTGTTTTCCTTCGAACCAGTCAAGGGTCTCGTCTACAAAAAGCAATTTCCGGTACAAATGTCGGATTGTTCAAAAAACGTTTCTGCTGAGTGTGATTTATTTTTGTTATATAAGACAAAGTAAAAAACAAAACTTTTTGTTTATTAAAGTATTTTAGCCTTTTTTAGGTGCAAAAAGTCTCAGATACGATATTGCTTTGTTCATTTTAAGGAAAGACTGTATTCGAAAAGTATTTTTAATTATTTCTAATTAACTTTGGACGATTTACCGTACAGGTCAGACCTGGGCAAATTAAGGCCCGGGGGCCACATGCGGCCCGTTAAGCTTTTCAACCTGGCCTGCCTGACATTCCCAAATAATTGTTTTAGATGTTTAAGATGTAGAGCAGGGGTAGGGAACCTATGGCTCCAGAGCCAGATGTGGCTCTTTTGATGACTACATATGGCTCTCAGATAATTATATTTATATAGCGCTTTTCTGTAGTGACTCAAAGCGCTTTACAAAGTGACACCCAATATCTAAGTTACATTTAAACCAGTGTGGGTGGCACTGGGGGCAGGTGGGTAAAGCGTCTTGCCCAAAGACACAACGGCAGTGACTACGATGGTGGAAGCGGGAATCGAACCTGGAACCCTCAAGTTGCTAGCACGGCCACTCTACCAACCGAGCTAGGCCGAGTAACCGTGTAATACTCTTCCATATCAGTAGGTGGCAGTCGGTAGCTAATTGCTTTGTAGATGTGGGAAACAGCGGGAGGCAGGGTGCAGGTAAAAAGTTGTCTAATGCTTAAACCAGGGGTAGGGAACCTATGGCTCTAGAGCCAGATGACTACATCTGGCTCTCAGATAAATCTTAGCTGACATTGCTTAACACGATAAGTAATGAATAATTCCGCTAAGTTTCAAAAATAACGTTCAAATTATAAAACATTCTCAAGCATTTTAATCCAACCATCCGTTTTCTACCGCACCTGTTCAAGATGTGGCATTAATGGTAAGAAGTATTATATGTATTATTAGTTAACTTTTATAATAACAATGTTGTTAAAAAGAATAAGGGACTTACTATACTCTACAAATGTTGGTCATACTTAAAAATGCACAAATTTAGTTGTATTCAGTGTTGAAAAATGTTATATGGCTCTCACGGAAATACATTTTGAAATATTTGGTTTTCATGGCTCTCTCAGCCAAAAAGGTTCCCGACCCCTGATGTAGAGTGCACTCATGTTTTCTAATGACCGTAAGTTTTCAACGATACTAAGCGCCATGGCGTAGTGGGTAGAGCGGCCGTGCCAGAAACCTGAGGGTTGCAGGTTGGCTTCCCACCTATTGACATCCAAAAATCGCTGCCGTTGTGTCCTTGAGCAGGACACTTCACCCTTTGCCCCCGGTGCCGCTCACACTGGTGAATGAATGATGAGTGAATGATTGGTGGTGGTCGGAGGGGCCGTAGGCGCAAACTGGCTGCCACGTTTCCGTCAGTCTACCCCAGGGCAGCTGTGGCTACATATGTAGCTTACCACCACCAGGTGTGAATGAATGAGTATCTAACAATAGAAAAGCGCGATATAAATCTAATCCATTATTATTATTATTATGTTTTCTTACGCAATGCTTGCCTCCTTCTCTGCATCTTGGGGCTCGTCACCAACACAATCTGACAGGTGGTTCTTTTAAGAGAAATTTTGCATAAATTATGTTATAAAGACCATCTTTAAGCCGAAAAAAAAAGATCTAAAACATACGTAATTACATTACGGTAACTGAAAGTTATTAATTAAAGACGAAACCTCAAACTGGCTTAGAGGGAAGAAATAAAAACATTGTGTTGTTGTATCCAACGTCAGAAAGACCAGATGATCATGGATAAGTATGTTTTTGTATACAAACGCAAGATCCGACACAACACTCTTTGTTTTCCTTCGAACCAGTCAACGGTCTCGTCTACAAAAAGTAATTTCCGGTACAGGTTTGGGATTTAAAATTTTTTTTTTCTGCTGAGTGTTATTTATTTTTGTTATATAAGACAAAGTAAAAATCAAACCTTTTTGTTTATTAAAGTATTTTAGCCTTTTTTTGAGGTGCAAAAAGTCTCAAATACGATATTGCTTTGTTCCCTTTAAGGAAAGACTGTATTCGAAAAGTATTTCTAATTAACTTTGGACGATTTACCGTACAGGTCAGACCTGGGCAAATTAAGGCCCGGGGGCCACATGCGGCCCGTTAAGCTTTTCAATCTGGCCTGCCTGACATTCCCAAATAATTGTTTTAGATGTTTAAGATGTAGACCAGGGGTAGGGAACCTATGGCTCTCGAGCCAGATGTGGCTCCTTTGATGACTACATATGCCTCTCAGATAATTGTATTTATATAGCGCTTTTCTCTAGTGACTCAAAGCGCTTTACAAAGTGACACCCAATATCTAAGTTACATTTAAACCAGTGTGGGTGGCACTGGGGGCAGGTGGGTAAAGCGTCTTGCCCAAAGACACAACGGCAGTGACTGCGATGGCGGAAGCGGGAATCGAACCTGGAACCCTCAAGTTGCTAGCACGGCCACTCTACCAACCGAGCTATGCCGAGTAACCGTGTAATACTCTTCCATATCAGTAGGTGGCAGTCGGTAGCTAATTGCTTAGTAGATGTGGGAAACAGCGGGAGGCAGGGTGCAGGTAAAAAGGTGTCTAATGCTTAAACCAGGGGTAGGGAACCTATGGTTCTAGAGACGAAACCTCAAACTGGCTTAGAGGGAAGAAATAAAAACATTGTGTTGTTGTATCCAACGTCAGAAAGACCAGATGATCATGGATAAGTATGTTTTTGTATACAAACGCAAGATCCAACACCACACTCTTTGTTTTCCTTCGAACCAGTCAACGGTCTCGTCTACAAAAAGTAATTTCCGGTACAGGTGTCGGATTATTAAAAAAACCTTTCTGCTCAGTGTTATTTATTTTTGTTATATAAGACAAAGTAAAAATCAAACCTTTTTGTTTATTAAAGTATTTCAGCCTTTTTTTGAAGTACAAAAAGTCTCAAATACGATATTGCTTTGTTCACTTTAAGGAAAGACTGTATTCGAAAAGTATTTCTAATTAACTTTGGAAGATTTTCCGTACAGGTCAGACCTGGGCAAATTAAGGCCCGGGGGCCACATGCGGCCCGTTAAGCTTTTCAATCTGGCCCTTCGGACATTCCCAAATAATTGTTTTAGATGTTTAAGATGTAAAGTGTAGCTGCCATTGTGATGTGCACTCATGTTTTCTAATGACCGTAACTTTTCAACGTCATTCAATGGTTGGAATCTGCGCTTTTGAATAATATACCAGTTACTATGGTAATCTAGTTACTACTGTAATCTAATTAGTTACTATGGTCATATAATTAGTTACTATGGTATGGGGGTTCTTCCGAGGATGTCGTAGTCGTAGTGGTTTGTACAGTGCTTTGAGACATTTGTGATTGAGGGCTATATAAATAAACATTGTTTGATTGATAATCTACGTGACAGCAGCTCAGACGAGGCACCAAGCAGTGTGGGCGGGAAGTGTTTCCACAGACAGCAGAAGGAGATTTTCCCAACAAATTTCTAAAGCTTAGTGATATATCAGATATATCAGATTGTAGGTGAGGTTTATTTGGTACCCTTCGTGTTCATATCTCACTGTTTGTTGCGTTTCACTTGATTGTAAACTATGTCGATCGAAGGGGGGTGTGACGTTCATATTTTGTTAGTATTCAGTGTTTTATCGTTCATAGAAAAATTTGAAATTCCATAACATTTTTAGCATTCATCCATCCATCCATCCATCCATCATCTTCCGCTTATCCGAGGTCGGGTCACGGGGGCAACAGCCTAAGCAGGGAAACCCAGACTTTCTTCTCCCTAGCCACTTCGTCTAGCTCTTCCCGGGTGATCCCGAGGCGTTCCCAGGCCAGCCGGGAGACATAGTCTTCCCAACGCGTCCTGGGTCTTCCCCGTGGCCTCCTACCGGTTGGACGTGCCCTAAACACCTCCCTCGGGAGGCGTTCGGGTGGCATCCTGACCAGATGCCCGAACCACCTCATCTGGCTCCTCTCCATGTGGAGGAGCAGCGGCTTTACTTTGAGGTCCTCCCGGATGGCAGAGCTTCTCACCCTATCTCTAAGGGAGAGACCCGCCACCCGGCAGAGGAAACTCATTTCGGCCGCTTGTACCCGTGATTTTGTCCTTTCGGTCATGACCCAAAGCTCATGACCATAGGTGAGGATGGGAACGGAGATCGACGGGTAAATTGAGAGCTTTGCCTTCCGGCTCAGCTCCTTCTTCACCACAACGGATCGGCACAACGTCCGCATTACTGAAGACGCCGCACCGATCCGCCTGTCGATCTCACAATCCACTCTTCCCCCACTCGTGAATAAGACTCTTAGGTACTTGAACTCCTCCACTTGGTGCAGGGTCTCCTCCCCAACATGGCATTCCACCCTTTTCCGGGCGAGAACCATGGACTCGGACTTGGAGGTGCTGATTCTCATTCCGGTCGCTTCACACTCGGCTGCGAACCGATCCAGCGAGAGCTGAAGATCCCGGTCAGATGAAGCCATCAGGACCACATCATCTCCAAAAAGCAGAGACCTAATCCCGCGGCCACCAAACTGGAACCCCTCAACGCCTTGACTGCGCCTAGAAATTCTGGCCATAAAAGTTATGAACAGAATCGGTGACAAAGGCGGAGTCCAACCCTCACTGGAAACGTGTCCGACTTACTGCCGGCAATGCGGACCAAGCTCTGACACTGATCATACAGGGAGTGGACCGCCACTATTAGCGTTCAACCAGACATTATTGTAAGGTTTTGTATTAGTGTTACTAAAAATAAATTACCAGCCCCCCAGACACATTTTTTTTCTCTAAATGTGGCCTCCGAGTCAAAATAATTGCCCAAGTCTGGTATATAATATAACCTTGTGTTTATTACGCCATAGATTTGACTAATTGTCCTATCCATTTTCTACCGCTTATTCCCTTTTGGGGTCGCGGGGGGCGCTGGCGCCTATCTCAGCTACAATCGGGCGGAAGGCGGGGTACACCCTGGACAAGTCGCCACCTCATCGCAGGGCCAACACAGATAGACAGACAACATTCACACTCACATTCACACACTAGGGACCATTTAGTGTTGCCAATCAACCTATCCCCAGGTGCATGTCTTTGGAGGTGGGAGGGGCCTATCCCCAGGTGCATGTCCTTGGAGGTGGGAGGGGCCTATCCCCAGGTGCATGTCTTTGGAGGTGGGAGGGGCCTATTCCCAGGTGCATGTCTTTGGAAGTGGGAGGAACCCATGCATTCACGGGGAGAACATGCAAACTCCACACAGAAAGATCCCGAGCCTGGATTTGAACCCAGGACTGCAAGACCTTCGTATTGTGAGGCAGACGCACTAACCCCTCTGCCACCGTGAAGCCCCGACTAATTGTCCCATATGGACAAAATGTAACAAATCAGATTTGAGTATAAAATCGAAGTCAGCCCAAGGTGAGAGTTCACCTCTTGTCCATCCTTGTCCAGTCGGTCGTGGGCGTGGTCAGCCACGGTGGACAGGAACTCCAGGAGACGATGGAGAGTATCACTGTTGCATGCTGGGAGCAGGTAGACCAGAAGCTGGGTGACATTGTGCTGCTCCTCTGGATCCAACACTGCAACAACAGCAACCCAATCAGATGCCGAGCGTAGGTGTCCTGGGATGACATCCACTTCCTAGCCTACGTGTTGTGTTTATGAAGGCGGTGTAGAGCTCTTTGGTGAGGAGCGGGTCGGGCATGTCCCTGAGGAACTCTTTCAGCAAGGCGGCCACGTCGTGAACGCTGTGCTCCTCGTCTAATTGGACATCAAAGCCGCGGTCGAACTCCTCACGTAACTGAAGCAGAAACGAAAAAGTCAAGGATATGATGGATTTATGTTTTTAATCAAGTGTGTAAATATTTGTTTGAAAAACCACACTCCTGTCCAGAACATTAGGTACAGCTGCATATACAAACCCCGTTTCCGTATGAGTTGGGGAATTGTGTTAGATGTAAATATAAACGGAATACATCCATCCATCCATCCATTTTCTACCGCTTATTCCCTTTCGGGGTCGCGGGGGACGCTGGCGCCTATCTCAGCTACAATCGGGCGGAAGGCGGGGTACACCCTGGACAAGTCGCCACCTCTTCGCAGGGCCAACACAGATAGACAGACAACATTCACACTCACATTCACACACTAGGGCCAATTTAGTGTTGCCAATCAACCGATCCCCAGGTGCATGTCTTTGGAAGTGGGAGGAAGCCGGAGTACCCGGAGGGAACCCACGCATTCACGGGGAGAACATGCAAACTCCACACAGAAAGATCCCGAGCCTGGATTTGAACCCAGGACTGCAGGACCTTCATATTGTGAGGCAGACGCACTAACCCCTCTGCCACCGTGAAGCCAAACGGAATACAATGATTTGCAAATCCTTTTCAACCCATATTCAATTGAATGCACTACAAAGACAAGATATTTGATGTTCAAACTCATAAACTTTTCTTTTTTTGCAAATAATAATTAACTTAGAATTTCATGGCTGCAACAGGTGCCAAAGTAGTTGGGAAAGGGCATGTTCACCACTGTGTTACATCACCTTTTCTTTTAACAACACTCAATAAACGTTTGGGAACTGAGGAAACTAATTGTTGAAGCTTTGAAAGTGGAATTATTTCCCATTCTTGTTTTATGTAGAGCTTCAGTCGTTCAACAGTCCCGGGTCTTGTTGTCGTATTTTACGCTTCACACATTTTCGACGGGAGACCTGTCCGGACTGCAGGCTGGCCAGGAAATTACCCGATCTATTTTATTCCAAGCCCTGCGATGAGGTGGCGACTTGTCCAGGGTGTACCCCGCCTTCCGCCCGATTGTAGCTGAGATAGGCGCCAGCGCCCCCTGCGACCCCGAAAGGGAATAAGCGGTAGAAAATGGATGGATGGATGGATTTTATTCCAAAGCCATGCTGTTGTAACACGTGGCTTTTTGTTTTGATTGGTTGATACTTTTATTATTTGATTGCACAGTACAGTACATATTCCGTACAATCGACCACTAAATGGTAACACCCGAATAAGTTTTTTAACATGTTTAAGTCGGGGTCCACGTTATGGTCTCAATTCATGAGCCTATAACAATCATGGCTTAGCATTGTCTTGCTGAAATAAGCAGGGGCGTCCATGATAACGTTGCTTGAATGACAACATATGTTGCTCCAAAACCTGTTTTGACCATTCAACATTAATGGTGCCTTCACAGATGTGTAAGTTACCCATGCCTTGGGCACTAATACACCCCCATACCATCACAGATGCTGGCTTTTGAACTTTGCGCCTATAACAATCCGGATGGTTATTTTCCTCTTTGTTCCGGAGGACACCACGTCCACAGTTTCCAAATATAATCTGAAATGTGGACTTGTCAGACCACAGAACACTTTTCCACTTTGCATCAGTCCATCTTAAATGAGCGAGGGCCCAGCGAAGCCGGCGGCGTTCCTGGGTGTTGTTGATAAATGGCTTTCGCTTTGCATGGTAGAGTTTTAACTTGCACTTACAGAAGTAGCGACCAACTGTAGTTACTGACAGTGGTTTTATGAAGTGTTCCTGAGCCCATGTGGTGATATCCTTTACACACTGTTTGTTTTTGATGCAGTACTGCTTGAGGGATCAAAGGTCCGTAATATCATCGCTTACATGCAGTGATTTCTCTGAACCTTTTTGATAATTTTACGGACCGTAGATGGTAAAATCCCTAAATTCCTTGCAATAGCTCTTTGAGAAATGTTGTTCTAAAACTGTTCGACAATTTGCTTACAAAGTGGTGACCCTCGCCCCATCCTTGTTTGTGAATTACTTAGCATTTAATGGAAGCTGTTTTTATACCCAATCATGGCACCCACCTGTTCCCAATTAGCCTGCACACCTGTGGGCTGTTCCAAATAAGTGTTTGATGAGCATTCCTCAACTTTATCAGTTTTTATTGCCACCTTTCCTAACTTCTTTGTCACGTGTTGCTGGCATCAAATTCAAAAGTTATTGATTTTCTTCTATGTCCCACTCTCCCTTGTGGAGGGGGTCCGATCCGGTGGCCATGTACTGCTCGCCTGTGTATCGGCTGGGGACATCTCTGCGCTGCTGATCCGCCTCCGCTTGGGATGGTTTCCTGCTGGCTCCGCTGTGAACGGGACTCTCGCTGCTGTGTTGGATCCGCTTTGGACTGGACTCTCGCGACTGTGTAGGATCCATTATGGATTGAACTTTCACAGTATCATGTTAGACCCGCTCGACATCCATTGCTTTCCTCCTCTCCAAGGTTCTCATAGTCATCATTGTCACCGACGTCCCACTGGGTGTGAGTTTTCCTTGCCCTTATGTGGGCCTACCGAGGATGTCGTAGTGGTTTGTGCAGCCCTTTGAGACACTAGTGATTTAGGGCTATATAAGTAAACATTGATTGATTGATTGATTGATTTACAAACACAAAAATGTGTATCAGTTTGAACATCAAATATGTTGTCTTTCTAGCATATTCAACTGAATATGGGTTGAAAATGATTTGCAAATTGTTGTATTCTGTTTTATATTTACATCTAACACAATTTCCCAACTCATATGGAAACGGGGTTTGTAAAACAAATATAAGAAAATGACTGATTTTAGTTCTGAACACTGTCATGGGACCAATTGAGCTTGTAAGTTGGGGTAACTGTAGCTTCTCAAGCTAGTAGAAACAAAATATATCATGCATGAAGCAACACTAACCTGCCGAACTCTCTTCTTGGAGCTTCCAACTCTGAAAATTCCGACAGTCTGCAAACCTGAGGGTTAAAAAGGGGAAACAAAAAAAAGCCGTCATTATAATTGAAGCTTAATTAATTAAGGTTACTGCGGAAATGAAGCTTCGGTCTATTAAACAACGGCCTACCGTATTTCTCAATGTGTTGGCAGCAACTGTCGACCACACGGGGCACCTGCCGGTATATCGGGTTGAGGCTCAAGCGTTTGTCCCTTTGTTTCTCCTTCTTATTTGGTGTCTCGGCAGGCAGGGAGAGCTGCAGCGCCTCCAGCAGGCGAGACTGGTTGTCGTCCAGGTCAGTGATTGAATCCACTGACATCCCACCCTGAAGCCGAAACAAGCATTTAATATCCGAGAAGGTTGAGCTAAACCAGGGTTGTCCAAAGTGTGGCCCAATATTGATTCCAATGCACTCAAAGTTCGAGGTGGTTCGTAAAAACTGATCGCGTTATTCCCGAAATTGCATTAGATACTAAAATCCTCGTTTTTTCAACCTTTTCTTTTCGAAAGAATACAATAAAATTATCAACGGTTCGATATTTTGTCATTTTTCTTTAGTAAAAACAGTTTTATCCGACAAAGTCCACGCTGGTGTTGGTTTGGCAGTGTTCCTTGTCATCAAAGCTAATACTTAGCATTCTATTTTGTGTGCTTCTAAATATTTTACAGCCTTCTTCAACACATTTTGTAGTCTTACCGAGTCTACAAAGCACTTGCTGTCTTTGTTTTACTGCTGGCTAGCTGCTAAGCTAGTGGAGCTAAGCTAGCCCTGGTCTGAAACCCTCACTCCGAAGACTAATAAATCGACTTGGTGAAGGAAAAACCCAACGATACCTTTGTGTTCTTTTTGCACCCTTTCATGGAGAGGTTGTCTCTGCTAGAGGGTTGGGTCCGACAGTTAGAGCAACTCCGTAACTTCAGATGCCGCTAGCGTTAGCCGTATTGAGCTGACTAGCCTAGTCAGTAGCAGCCCTACTGTAAATGGCCTACAAACTACAGCTAAGACTTTGCTTGCTAGCTAGTCCCACACCCCAGTTCACCAGCCAAAAGAAATAATAAAAAAATTATAATCAACAGATCAGAAGTGGATCCTGAGATTTATGCGTTTAAAGTAAAAATAATATGTATTACTATACGACTTATGTTTAATGATTTTCTGAGTTTGGCTCTTTGGATCGCTGAAACCTTTTAGTCTGACTAGGGTTGTAACGGTACGTGTATTTGGATTGAACCATTTCGGTACGGTTTTGGTTCGGTACGGTGTACCGAACGAGTTTCTAAGCTAAAGTCTTAACAAGCTGCTTTGCTTCTTCTGCCTCTGTCTCAGCACCCAGCATTGTCCCACCCACACAACCATCTGATTGGTTACATATATAGCGGTAACAGCAGTGCGTATTCAGAGCGGTAACAGCCAATCAGCAGTGCGTATTCAGAGCGCATGTAGTAAATGCTTCAGATGAGCATAAGGCAGCGTACTCTCCCCAATTGATAATAAACACCTCCCAGTCAACTACTACTAACATCACTATAAGCCCGCTGACCTTCTAGAAACTTAAACTGCAGCTCAACTCGCTCGCAGTTCTGGCTTGAGGTGAAGGCTAATTAGCTTTCAGCGTAACATTAGCTCATTTTGCGGTGTGTATGTGTTTTACAGACAGACAAGTTTTGAATGGCAGGGTCCCTGCTATCACATTTTGATAAAAATATAACTTTTACATAATAAAAATCAACTACAGGCTTCCCAAATTCTGTGATAAATTAATGGTGAGTTGACTTGAAACTGTTTAATGTTGCACTTTTTATATGTAGAAGAAAAGTTTTGTCATTTTATTTAATCTGAGCAAAAATTTGAGGCAGTTTAATGTTGATTAACGTGGGCATAATTATTATAGTGTTCCCAATGTTAAAATGATGAAGCCATTGTTTACAAATTTGGTAAATAAATAACCCAAAAATATATATTTTGTTGTTTCCTTACTGTACCGAAAATTAACCGAACCGTGACCTCTAAACCGAGGTACATCCTGAACCAAAATTTGTGTCTACCCTTACACTAAGTCTGACTCTTTCAAAAATATTCAATCAGAAGCAGTTTTGTTATGAATTATTCACCTATTTAATTTTCTAATTACTTGACATCAAATATTACATTTTGAAAAATATTTTGGGGAAAATATTGCATATTTTGTGTTTTTGCCAAATTAAAACGGGTTTTCTTGATTTATAAAAAAAAAAAAAGAGGTATAAAACCCATTCAAAAAATAAAAAACTATGGCAACAGATTTGAAATGGATCAATAGATATTTAGGTGATGGAAAGAAAATGATGACTTATTTTAAACACTTGAATGACTGAGACCTTGCAACAGGGGTGTCCAAAGTGCGGCCCAGGGGCCATTTGCGCCCTGCGGGTAATTTTTTTTGTGGCCCTAAGCACATTCTAAAAAATATGTTAAAAAAAAAAAAAATACATAAATAAATAAATAAATAAAAAAAATAAAAACACAGAAAAAGTGGTATAAAAGAGCAAACAGGTGAAATGTGACAAGAAAATGTTGCAATGTTTACTCTACTAACACAAAGCTGCCATGCAGGCTGATATTTTCTTAAAAAAAAAAAATAATTAATCAAAATCAATGTCACATTAAATATTCCACTTTGAGATATTTTTGGGGGAAAATGTAGCATATTTTGTATTTGCCATATAAAAAAACAAAGTTATTTTTTTTTTCTAAAGAAAGGCTTAAGAAGAACAATCAAAAAACATAAACAACAATAAAAGTTATAATTGACAGATGGATCTGAAGTGGATCTCAAGACAATTGTGTTTAAAGTAAACAGTAAAGAAAGAAAAAGTTTATTTTTAATGAGTAGGACCCTTTTGGATCCCCAATAATTTTAGTGCGATTTTTTTTTTTTTTTTGTGTCATTGCTAAAAAAGAATAACAAATTGAAATCAATGGTGCTATGTGTTGACATTTTTAAGGCTCCAATTATTCTATAATCTCAAATATTCCACTTTCAAATTCTATTGGGGGAAACTATTAATAAATAAATGATAAATGGGTTGTACTTGTATAGCGCTTTTCTACCTTCAAGGTACTCAAAGCGCTTTGACACTACTTCCACATTTACCCATTCACACACACATTCACACACTGATGGAGGGAGCTGCCATGCAAGGTGTCAACCAGCACCCATCAGGAGCAAGGGTGAAGTGTCTTGCTCAGGACACAACGGACGTGACGAGGTTGGTTCTAGGTGGGATTTGAACCAGTGACCCTCGGGTTGCGCACGGGCACTCTCCCACTGCGCCACGCCGTCCCATATTTGCATATTTTGTGTTTTTTTTCCCCATAACAAAACAGGGTTTTCTTTGACGAAAAGGGCATACAACTTAAATCTTTAAAAACGTTATATTGACAGATAGACCTAATGTTGATCTAGAGATTTAAACCTTGAATAACAATAATACAAAATAATGACACATTTTAAATTTTTTTTTTTGACCAAAATCCTTTGGGGTCCCTGGGATCAAACCTGAGTGGAGGCCTGAATGTATATTTTTACACATATATTGTTTTTAGAAATAATAACATATCAAAATGGCCCACGCTTGCTTTCAATTTTCAGTGTGTGGCCCTCAGTGGAAAAGTTTGGATACCCCAGATCTAAACGGACATAAAACACACCCGACTCGCTCACCCGTCTGTGCACTCGCGGTGCAGCCTCAGGTGTGTTGGGCGACGTGGACTCATTGGCTGTCTCCGATGTGGAGCTCAATGAGGAGTTGCTGCTGGAGAGCTCCTTATTAGACGGCCGCTTCGTGGCAAACTGTTGGCGACGCAATAGTTAGTATGTTTAATGACCGGAGTCTGCGGATTTCAAAACGAGATGCTGGTGCTTATTATTGACCTGCAGAATGGAGGAGACGAGGTCGGACGAGTCCTTGTGCTCCTCTCGCTGCGGCGGATCCTGGCGGAAGCCGTCCTGGCGCTGCCTGTGCGTCCTGTCGTTGCCGATGACCTGCGAGAGGGGTATACTGAAGGCTTGAGGGACGCCTTCTGGGAGACACAAAAAGAAGGAGCCGTGAAGGTAGATGACGAAGCTGCACGACAAAAATCCCACAATGCTTTAGCAGCAGAGAGAAAAAGGCTCGGACTAGGGCTCGGCGATATTGCCTTTTTTTAATATCGCGATATGTTTAGGCCATATCGCGATATACGATATATATTGGGTAGGGCTGGGCAACGATTAAAAATGTTAATCGAAGTTAATCGCACTATTTCTCTGATTAATCGCGATTAACCGCATTGTATACGCCAGGGGTGCCCACACTTTTTCTGCAGGCGAGCTACTTTTCAATTGACCAACTCGAGGGGATCTACCTCATTTATATATATCATTTATATTTATTTATTTATGAAAGAGACGTTTACAAAAATAAGTTAAATGTGTTTAATGATAATACAAGCATGTGTAACACATATAGATGTCTTTCTTTCACGAAGACAAGAATATAAGTTGGTGTATTACCTGATTCTGATGACTTGCATTGATTGGAATCAGACAGTAATGATGATAACGCCCACATTTTCAAACGGAGGAGAAAAAAAGTTGTCCTTTCTGTACAATACCACATGAAAGTGGTTGGTTTTTGGCATCTAATTCATCCAGCTTCCATACACTTTACAAGAAAACCATTGGCGGCAAATTCCGTAGCTTGCTTGATTGACATTCACGGCACCCGAGGGTCTTGTGAGATGACGCTGGATGCTGCCAGTTCATTATTATGAAAAAATGACAGAGAGGAAGGCGAGAAACACTTTTTATTTCAACAGACTTTCGCGCCGTCCCTTCCGTCAAAACTCTAAAGGCCGACTGCACATTTCCTATCTTCACAATAAAAGCCCTGCTTCATGCGGCCTGCGCTAACAAAATAAGAGTCTCGGAAAGCTGGCGTGCACAAGTGATGTGCACGCCAGCTTTCTGAGGGATCGCTTGTGCACGCCAGTTTTCCCAGACTCTGTATTTAGTTAGCGCAGGCAGCATGAAGCAGGGCTTTTATTGTGAAGATAGGAAATGTGCAGTCGGCCTTTAGAGTTTTGACGGGAGGTACGGCGCGAGAGTCTGTTGAAATAAAAAGTGTTTCTCGCCTTCCTCTCGGCCATATTTTCATAATAATGATCTTGCAGCAGCCAGCGTCATCTCACAAGACCCTCCGGTACCGTGAATGTCATTTAAGTGACGTCTTGGTGAAGATTGATGATCACTCATTTTTAGGTCTATTTTTTTTAAAAGCCTGGCTCGAGATCGACTGACACACCCCCCGCGGTCGACTGGTAGCTCGCCATCGACGTAATGGGCACCCCTGGTATACGCAAAGCCCAATAATGAATTCAAAAGTAGTGTGTTGTGCACCTTTATTGGAATATTCTCCCACATGAACAAAAGCGCCAAAACATTTGTTGTGCAAACACAATTTAAATCAGTCCTTGTTAAACAGTAGCAGTTAAATAGCATATTTTATGAAAATCAACTCAAAAAATGTAAATACAAACATTTAAGCTTATTGCCACTGCCAGGGTATTTAAGTTATCCTGTTTGTTATGGAAAATAAATATAATCTACATACAAATCTCTGAGCCACAATCATAACATCTGAACAGGCAATTTCTGAGGTAACAGCAGAAACATTTTTTTTATCAGGTATCTTATGTTTGAAAAACCTATATTATAGGTAGTGGGCTGTTTTAGGGAATTTTTGATCAAATTATCCGTAGTAGCAATATTAATAATGTTGTGTTTATTCTGCGTAGTGCACTTAAAATAATTATGACCATATCTAGGAATTGATATGATGGGAATTTTCCGATTGTTTGCTTGGTGCTTTGATTAAATGAACGCATCATATTCATGGTACTATATTGGGATGTTATGAGCCAGGGAAAAAAAGAACTACCCTACCCAGCATGCAACAGGAGTGAGGAGCATGCGCGGTAGCCCGGTATAGGTTGTGTCGCCATGACGGCATCTTGTATGTTGTGATATGCACGCTCTGAAAGCAAACGTTAAGAAGTCAGCCAACACTCCTGGTCTGCATTATTCATAAATAGACAGACAACACATATACTCCGCTGCTTCACAGGCCGCTGGATGTAGCCGGCAAAGTATTCCCATGCTAGCTAGCCGGTCTAGCAAGCACGCCTCATTCAGTCCAAAACGGCCCGATCTATCCACATCCAGAATTGTCTGGCGGTCGGAAGTGATCCCGGAGTGACCACGCTGTAAGCCAGCCAGGAAATTTGCAGAATTGTCCGGTATTTTTGCCAAATGTTCCATCTGTACCAAGAGCCCCTCCACGCCGGGCGACGCCATCTTGTTAAGAAAAGGCGTTAACAAAATAAAAGCATGTAAACAACACAAGCAAATGTGCGATAAAATAATTGTCGGCGTTAATAGATTGATGAATTAACTCGTAATTAACGCATTAATTTGCCCACCCCTAATATTGGGATATTTTGCCTTGACACATATAATGACAGCAGTATGATGATTCTATGTGTCTACATTCAAACATTCTTCTTCATGCTGCATTAATATATGCTACTTTTCATGCAGAGAGGGAAATCACAGCAAAAAAAAGTATTTATTAAACAGTTATTAAGTGTCAAATAAAAATGAGCTGCATAATAGGAAGTCAAATAGTATTCGTCCTTCACTATGTGGTAGGTAACTCATGGACGTTTATCAATTCTCTTCATTCTCTAGAGCAGGGGTAGGGAACCTATGGCTCTAGAGCCAGATGTGGGTCTTTTGATGACTGCATCTGGCTCTCGGATAAATCTGAGCTGACATTCCTTAACACGATAAATAATGAATAATTCCACTTGTAATCACAGTGTTAAAAATAACGTTCAAAATATAAAACATTCTCATGCTTTTTTATGTTCACGAAGTTGCGTTAATGGTAAGTAGTCATTTATTTATTATTGGTTAGTGTGCGGCTTGCCCTCCTGGGGGTTCTTCAGACCACCAAGCACCGACATGAGAGCACTTTTCAGGGTTACATTGTTTTATTTTTCAATAAGTCTCTCAGTTGCTTTCCAACAATTGTATTTTTCGTTCTCGCATGCGCTCTGGCTCCAGCCCCGACCCCCGTCTCTCCTCCTGGCTGCTGCTCATAACAGAGCGACAGGTGATTAGATAACAAGGCCCAGGTGGGCCATCTACGCACCTGTCGCTGATTTCGAGGCCGGTCCTGGGACACCCAAGCTTGCTGCAGGCCCACAGGCCACACCCCCACCACAGTTAGCTTCAGAATAACAATGTTATTACAAAGATTAAGAGACCTATTATACTCTAGAAATGTTGGTCTTACTTAAAAATGCACGCGCTTAGTTGTGTTCGGTGTTAAAAAAATATTATGTGGCTCTTACGGAAATACATATTGAAATATTTGGCTTTCATGGCTCTCTCAGCCAAAAAGGTTCCCGACCCCTGATCTAGCGAGTGACTTTTCAAATGATGCTACATATTAGCAGTAGTGCTATTTTATTTATAGCAACGCTTTTGCCCCACACTTGACAAATTACGGTTGTCTGTTCGACATCTTCCCGCTTGAAGCCGAACCACCGCCAGACGATGGACCCCCTGCTGTTTTATTGGGAATTAAAGGCCTACTGAAAGCCACTACTACCGACCACGCAGTCTGATAGCTTATATATTAATGATGAAATATTAACATTGCAACACATGCCAATACGGCCGGGTTAGTTTACTAAATTATAATTTTAAGTTTCCCGCTGAGTTTCTTGTTGAAAATGTCGTGGAATGATGACATTTTTGTGTTTGTGACGTCTCGGGTTGTAGCGGACATATTAGCCCAGCACCACTTACGGATAAAAGTCGTCTTTTTTCATCGCATAATTACACAGTAATTTGGACATCTGTGTTGCTGAATCTTTTGCAATTTGTTCAAATAATGGAGACGTCAAAGAAGAATGCCGTTGGTGGATTGCAGCTGCCTTTAGCACCGAAACACAGCCGGTGTTTCTTTGTTTGTTGTGAAGCTTTAACACAGAGCGGTCAAGCGAACATGTTTCTCTACGTCAACCAGCAAGTTTTTGGATGGGAAAATTCTGATTATAAATTGGCTCTTACCAGAGACTTCAGTGGATTATGGGACCTCCTCCTGTAGCTGTCAAAAAGGCAGCTGTGATCTTGGCTCCTCGGCTTATATCGGAGACACTGGCGTTCACCGCAGCCATCCGACTTTGAGGTATGACTTTATAATCTCACTAAAATACTATTAACACAATAAGCAGATAAGGGATTTTCCAGAATTATCCTAGTAAATGTGTAATAGATAGATAGATAGTACTTTATTGATTCCTTCAGGAAAATTTAAATTCCAGCAGCAGTGTACAGAGTTCAGATCAATTTAAATAAAAGTAAAAAGTAAATAATGGGGGTTTAAATGGAAACTAAATAGAGAAATATTACAATAAGAATAAAAACTAAAAAGCAACAATGGGAATACAAATATAACAGTAAAATAAGAATATAACAAGACAAAGTAGGCAGTAGTGACCATGTTATGAAAACGTATTGCACTGTTATTGTTTTGCATCCCCTGTCATCCTAGTACCCCCCGCCCCCCGTCCCAGAGAGGAGTTGTACAGTCTAATGGTGTGTGGGACAAAGGAGTTTTTGAGTCTATTAGTCCTGCACTTGGGATGAAGCAGTCTAGAACTGAACAGGCTCCTCTGGCTACTGATAACACTATGCAGAGGGTGACTGGCATCATCCAGGATGCTCAGTAGTTTGTCAACAGTCCTCTTCTCTGCCACCGTCACCAGTGTGTCCAGTTTCATTCCCATTGTAGAACCGGCCCGCCTGATAATTACATCTGAAAAGCTCTCACTGCCGCCGCCCGAAGCCGTCGCTTTTTTTTTTTCTTTAGTTCTTCACTCTAACTTTCCTCATCCTCAAATCTTTCATCCTCGCTCAAATTAATGGGGAAATTGTCGCGTTCTCGGCCCGAATCGATCTTGCTGCTGGAGGCTATGATTATAAACAATGTTCAGATGTGACGTCCGCTACTTCCGGTAAAGGCAAGGCTTTTTTTAGTAGCAACCAAAAGTTGCGAACTTTATCGTGGATGTTCTCTACTAAATCCTTTCAGCAAAAATATGGCAATATCGCGAAATGATCAAGTATGACACATAGAATGGACCTGCTATCCCCGTTTAAATAAGAACATCTAATTTCAGTAGGACTTTAAGTCTTCCTTCATTTGTTACCAGATTCGCAGCTTCTTTCTCTCGTATTGACACTCGTACGGCTACGTTAGCATCACAGCTAACGTTACCCAGTCTGCTACCTCTCTGCTGGAAGAGGGCGTATACGTATGTGACGTATGACGTGACTTGTGTAAGTTTGTGCGCCTGCTTGTCTGTGAGAAGCAGAGACAGGAACGAGTGAGAAGAGCCTGCAGCTAAAAGCAACTGCGTGAGAACGTATACTCGAATATTACGATGTAGTCATTTTCCATATCGCACAGAGACAAACCCGCAATGTATTGTGTATATCGATATATACAGCGATGTGTCAGCGATCCTGTTCTGTCTCCCTGTAATGTTTGTCTGATCTTGAATGGGATTGTGCTGAAAATTGTAATTTTCCTGAAGGAACTCTCCTGACGGAATAAATAAAGTACTATCTATCTATCTATATCGCCCAGCCCTATCTCGGACCAATCTTTTTTTACATGCTACTCGCAAAATCTTACACCAGTTCAAGCACAGATGTTCTGTGACTGTAAAGACATCACAGAAAAGTCAATTGGGTCGGAAAACGACAACATACTGACCACTAACTGTGGTGCCTTTGACCACCTTTATTGGCCCCCAACCTCAATCAAGTTATGCAACTGTATTTTGTCATCTTTATGACTTTTGAAGACGTGTAAGGAAAGACAGAGAACTGCAGCCCAAAACCACAACTGAAAGGCCCGTGGTTCAACATGACCACGGACCCGGCTGCGGAGCAGATTTCCTCCACAAACTCTCAGCATCCCGCACATCTGGGTGAACACAACATGCAGCTCTGCACGTATGCACAAAAGCCCCCTTCTGGGCCGCACCATCCACCTGTGCCAGGACCACGTCCATCAAACCAGGCCGGTCTCATGCGCGACGTCTTCCCTGGCAAGCGTGCCAAGACTTGAGAGAGAATGAATGAGAATGAGTCAGGCTCGGTCTTTTCTTGTGAACTTTGCCAATTGTTAAAAAAAAACACCATGCACGATGAGTCAGAACTCCCAGAATTTTCCCTGCATGCCGTACACAAATCAAAAAAAAAAAAAGTTATTGTTTTTTGCTCCGTTGGACATGTTGAGGGAGGATCACGGTGAGTTTTATTCTTTCGACTTTGTGTATTTGTAGTCAGCGTCATCAGTGGCGGGCTGTGCGTTTCCCACTTAAGCCTTCAGTGATGTCCGACTTCTATCATAATATTTTATTAGATCGTATCAAAACACGTACTGGTATGTCAGACTTAGCCCTGTCTTGGTTTAACTCTTATCTTACTGATAGGATGCAGTGTGTCTCCCATAACAATGTGACCTCGGACTACGTTAAGGTAACATGTGGAGTTCCCCAGGGTTCGGTCCTTGGCCCTGCACTCTTCAGCATCTACATGCTGCCGCTAGGTGACATCATACGCAAATACGGTGTTAGCTTTCACTGTTATGCTGATGACACCCAACTCTACATGCCCCTAAAGCTGACCAACACGCCGGATTGTAGTCAGCTGGAGGCGTGTCTTACTGAAATTAAACAATGGATGTCCGCTAACTTTTTGCAACTCAACGCCAAAAAAACGGAAATGCTGATTATCGGTCCTGCTAGACACCGAACTCTATTTAATAATACAACTTTAACATTTGACAACCAAACAATTAAACAAGGCGACACGGTAAAGAATCTGGGTATTATCTTCGACCCAACTCTCTCCTTTGAGTCACACATTAAAAGCGTTACTAAAACGGCCTTCTTTCATCTCCGTAATATCGCTAAAATTCGCTCCATTCTGTCCACTACAGACGCTGAGATCATTATCCAAGCGTTTGTTACGTCTCGCCTCGACTACTGTAACGTATTATTTTCGGGTCTCCCCATGTCTAGCATTAAAAGATTACAGTTGGTACAAAATGCGGCTGCTAGACTTTTGACAAGAACAAGAAAGTTTGATCACATTACGCCTGTACTGTATATACCTTTATATACATATATACATACATATATACCTATATTGGCTCACCTGCACTGGCTTCCTGTGCACTTAAGATGTGACTTTAAGGTTTTACTACTTACGTATAAAATACTACACGGTCTAGCTCCATCCTATCTTGCCGATTGTATTGTACCATATGTCCCGGCAAGAAATCTGCCTTCAAAGGAGTCTGGCTTGTTAGTGATTCCCAAAGCCCAAAAAAAGTCTGCGGGCTATAGAGCGTTTTCCGTTCGGGCTCCAGTACTCTGGAATACCCTCCCGGTAACAGTTCGAGATGCCACCTCAGTAGAAGCATTTAAGTCTCACCTTAAAACTCATTTGTATACTCTAGCCTTTAAATAGACCTCCTTTTTAGACCAGTTGATCTGCCGTTTCTTTTCTTTTTCTTCTATGTCCCACTCTCCCTTGTGGAGGGGGTCCGATCCGGTGGCCATGTACTGCTTGCCTGTGTATCGGCTGGGGACATCTCTGCGCTGCTGATCCGCCTCCGCTTGGGATGGTTTCCTGCTGGCTCCGCTTTGAACGGGACTCTCGCTGCTGTGTTGGATCCGCTTTGGACTGGACTCTCGCGACTGTGTCGGATCCATTATGGATTGAACTTTCACAGTATCATGTTAGACCCGCTCGACATCCATTGCTTTCCTCCTCTCCAAGGTTCTCATAGTCATCATTGTCACCGACGTCCCACTGGGTGTGAGTTTTCCTTGCCCTTATGTGGGCCTACCGAGGATGTCGTGGTGGTTTGTGCAGCCCTTTGAGACACTAGTGATTTAGGGCTATATAAGTAAACATTGATTGATTGATTGATTGAAAATACCGTCTTTGATGTCCCCACATGACCATTGCTGGAGAAATACTACACAGAAACACATTTACGCACGACTGGGCATTGACCAAAACGGGTTACCGTATTTCCTTGAATTGCCGCCGGGGCGCTAATTATTTTAAAACCCCTTCTCACTCCGGCACTTACCAAAGGCATGCGGTAAATTTATGAAGCGTTCTGTTGAGATCCGCTTTTTGGCTCCTCCACATATTATTGTGTATTGTTCCATTTTTATTTTCACTTATTTTCCTGTTTAAGTCGGTCAACCATGGTAGCTTATCAGTTTTCACCTGTTTCTCACGGCCCTGCACACCTGTCCTCACTAATCACCTGCCTTTATATAAGCCTGCATCTTTTGTTGTTCAGTCCGGGATCCAACTGTTACGCCTGTTAGGCATCGTGGTGCCGGGTTCGATTCCCTCGAGGATGCGTCGAAATTGAACACAGGAATGGTAAGAAACAGATTTATTTAAATAACAAAAAGTTTGATCACATTACGCCTGCACTGGCTTCCTGTGCACTTAAGATGTGACTTTAAGGTTTTACTACTTACGTATAAAATACTACACGGTCTAGCTCCAGCCTATCTTGCCGATTGTATTGTACCATATGTCCCGGCAAGAAATCTGCCTTCAAAAGACTCCGGCTTATTAGTGATTCCTAGAGCCCAAAAAAAGTCTGCGGGCTATAGAGCGTTTTCCGTTCGGGCTCCAGTACTCTGGAATGCCCTCCCGGTAACAGTTCGAGATGCTACCTCAGTAGAAGCATTTAAGTCTCACCTTAAAACTCATCTGTATACTCTAGCGTTTAAATAGACCTCCTTTTTTAGACCAGTTGATCTGCCGCTTCTTTTCTTTCTCCTATGTCCCCTCCTCCCTTGTGGAGGGGGTCCGGTCCGATGACCATGGATGAAGTACTGGCTGTCCAGAGTCGAAACCCAGGATGGACCGCTCGCCTGTGTATCGGTTGGGGACATCTCTACGCTGCTGATCCGCCTCCGCTTGAGATGGTTTCCTGTGGACGGGACTCTCGCTGCTGTCTTGGATCCGCTTTGAACTGAACTCTCGCGGCTGTGTTGGAGCCACTATGGATTGAACTTTCACAGTATCATGTTAGACCCGCTCGACATCCATTGCTTTCGGTCCCCTAGAGGGGGGGGGGGGGGTTGCCCACATCTGAGGTCCTCTCCAAGGTTTCTCATAGTCAGCATTGTCACTGGCGTCCCACTGGATGTGAATTCTCCCTGCCCACTGGGTGTGAGTTTTCCTTGCCCTTTTGTGGGTTCTTCCGAGGATGTTGTAGTCGTAATGATCTGTGCAGTCCTTTGAGACATTTGTGATTTGGGGCTATATAAATAAACATTGATTGATTGAGGTGTGCATGGCCGTGAGAAACAGGTGAAACTGATAAGCTACCCCGGTGACCGACTTAAACAGGAAATAATAGGATCAGATGGAGAGTGAAAATAAAAATGGAACAATAAACAATAATATGTGGAGGAGCCAAAGAGCGGATCGCAACACGTTCTTCTCTTTAACCCCGGAGTTGTTCTTTAAATTTACCCTAAACATACCGTTCTGCTTCGCCCCTGTCATTGATAAATGAAGGGTTGTTGCCGCCTTGCATTGCACAATGTCAGCTCCTGCTAACAACCTGACACCCTCCTGCTAAGACGCCCGACATCTTCAGCACGGCCCGCTAAGTGCATCTGTGCACGCGTTCTTGAATTTCAATGTGCCTTTACTGAGATCAGAGCCCAGACTCACAAGTTGGATAAGAAGAGACTCCAATCTCTCTAAAAACGCCCGCATGTTCTGCAGCCAACAATGCTGAGCCGCCCCACTAACGTAAACACAAACTGTAAACAGATACTTTATTTTTATAGCCTCTCTTCACCTGCATTGTAGGGACGGACTTGTAGCAGCACGGGGGACTAAAGGGAGGGAGCAACCCTGCTAAGTACTTGTTTAACCTTCCTCTTGTGTTAGCTTTCTGTTACCATCTCTTATGTTAACGGGTCGGTTTTGACCCATGTCTTAAATCAGCTGTAAAATACACTAAAAACAATTATCTATCATACAATTTGTTTCTCATCTCTTGGTTAGGCTTCCTTATCCTTGAAAATATTGGTTTTAATATTTTTGGTTTGGGCCATTGGGCCTTTTTTTGTCAGTATACCCCTCGATTTCAATTTTTAAAAATGGTAAAACAAACCTCAAGAGAATCATATGAATAAAAAAAGGTTGTTATGTTACCTAACTATTACTAAGGGGTATTAGAACACATCTCTTAAATAAATGTGTTTTATTTATTTTTTCATTTTAATAATTTAAACTATTGTAACGTCTATGGTGTTACGGGTCAATTTCGACCCATATATATTTACTTCAAGAAAAAGGCTAAAAAGTATTTTTTCCAGCAACAGAAATCCAACATCAAACAAACAACCAATCAAGCAAATGAAACCAAGAGAAATAGATTACTAGTTCCAAAACTAATAAAAAAACAAAATTAGAGTGGCAAAAAGTGACACTTTTAGTGTCCGTCTTTTGTTTGTTTTTGTACAGGATAACAAGGTAAAATGAGAATCCACTAAAGCTCACATGACTGGGAGAGGAGCTGGCTGTCAGTGTGTTCAGTTTTGGCTCTTATCATTGCTTTATCATCTTATTTTTATAACTGGGTCGAAACCGACCCTAACAACACCAAGGGCCTAATTTCTACCAGAGCATTTTATAATTTAGTGAAAAAAATTAAAATGTTTTATTTTTGTTGACAAAGAGGTTCCTGACAAAGTCAAAAAGCTTTGATGCAAAAAAATAAATGTATGTGGTGTTTTTTATGCATTTAAAAACTAAAACGGGTCGGTGCCGACCCCAACACAAGACGAAGGTTAAAGACCTTGGCTTACCTTTGTCTTTACTCTTCTCTTTGGATAAAGAATCCAGCTTCCTCCTCAGCGACTTTTTCCTCTTCTGTCCATCTGTGCAGGGACAAAAGACAATAATTATCATCTGGACAATATGATGCGTATTCATATATTCATAAACTAAATAAGGAATGCAGTTGTCTCCTACGCTGATTGAACAATGGACGTTTCCGTGAAAATCTGAATATAAAATGCATCAATTCATCAATACATCATGCGGTTTATTAGTAAATGGATTGTTGGATTAGTTAAGTATTATATTTTTATGATTATAAGACGCACTGACAATGACTGGGTCTATTTTCTTACAAAAGGGTTATATTAAGATTTAAAACCCTTCCTTGTGGTCTACATAACATGTAATGGTAGTTCTTCGGTCAAAACGTTGCACGGATTATGTTTTACAGACCGTTTTCAAACCGCTTTTTGGCCGTCTTTTCAGAATGTGCCGTTTTGTGGGCGGTCTTATTTACATGGCTCCACTTTGACAGGTTTCTCCCTGAAGACTTTGTTGTATTGGTAGTTTTTAGCGCTTCCATAGCGGGTCTCATACTTGCCAACCTTGAGACATCCGAATTCAGGAGATGAGAGGAGGGGGGTGTGGTTAAAGTGGGCGGGGTAAGGGGGTGGGGTTTTGTGGTAGCGTCCCGGAAGAGTTAGTGCTGCAAGGGGTTCGGGGTATGTGTTCTGTTGTGTTACGGTGCGGATGTTCTCCCGAAATGAGTTTGGGTTTATTTGGAACATGCAAGCATACAACATGATACATCACAATTTCCAGTTTCTCTTTTCAACATGTTCGAAAAGGAGTAGGAAGAAGCAGAGCTTATTTAACCATACACCTTTTCTTTTACATAATAGTTGCTTAAACTTTTGTTCACTTCCTGTTCTTCATTTATCCGCAATATACTCCATAAGTAATCACAATAAAAATAACTAATAATTGGTAAAGTAAGTTATATTTCATATGATGGGATGAGTAGGATTATTTAGAGAATGAAAGAATGGATGGATGAAATAATTATTAGAAACATGTTTTTATTATATTGACTTGCATTTAAAATCTCTGATGCAAGCAGTTCTAGAACGTGATTACTCGTGCAAACATCCAAATGTCTTCCAATAAGCACAAGTTGGTATTTTCTTGCATTTTACGGAAGTCAATTACAACACGACCAGTTGAGTTTATACCAAAATGGATACATGGATGATACAGCAGAGGATTGGGAGAATGTCATGTGGTCAGATGAAACCAAAATAGAAAATTTTTGGTATAAACCCAACTCGTTGTGTTTGGAGGAAGAAGAATACTGAGTTGCATCCCAAGAACACCACACCTACTGTGAAGCATGGGGGTGGAAACATCATGCTTTGGGGCTGTTTTTCTGCTGAGGGGACAGGACGATTGATCCGTGTTAAGGAAAGAATGAATGGGGCCATGTATCATGAGATTTTGAGCCAAAACCTCCTTCCATCAGTGAGAGCTTTGGTTGACCAAATACTTATTTTCCACCTCAATTTACAAATAAATTCTTTAAAATTCGTACAATGTGAATTCCTGAATTTTTTTTTCAAATTCTGTCTCTCACAGTTGAAGTGTACCTATGATGAAAATGACAGACCTCTGTCATCATTTTAAGTAGGAGAACTTGCACAATCGCTGGCTGACTAAATAGTTGTTTGCCCCACTGTAAATATCAGTATCGCCCAGTACTAATCATATCAGTAGTTGTATGAGGACAACCCTTGTGCATTCTTCTACAATGATTTACACCAGGGGTGCCCATTACGTCGATCGCGAGCTACTAGTCGACCGCGGGGGGTGTGTCAGTCGATCTCCAGCCAGGCTTTTAAAAAAAATAGACCTAAAAATGAGTGATCATCAATCTTCACCAAGACGTCACTTAAATGACATTCACGGTACCGGAGGGTCTTGTGAGATGACGCTGGCTGCTGCAAGATCATTATTATGAAAATATGACCGAGAGGAAGGCGAGAAACACTTTTTATTTCAACAGACTCTCGCGCCGTACCTTCCGTCAAAACTCTAAAGGCCGACTGCACATTTCCTATCTTCACAATAAAAGCCCTGCTTCATGCTGCCTGCGCTAACTAAATACAGAGTCTTGGAAAACTGGCGTGCACAAGCGATCCCTCAGAAAGCTGGCGTGCACATCACTTGTGCACGCCAGCTTTCCGAGACTCTTATTTTGTTAGCGCAGGCAGCTTGATGCAGGGCTTTTATTGTGAAGATAGGAAATGTGCAGTCGGCCTTTAGAGTTTTGACGGAAGGGACGGCGCGAAAGTCTGTTGAAATAAAAAGTGTTTCTCGCCTTCCTCTCGGTCATATTTTCATAATAACATGCCTCAACCCAGCTTCTGGGTCAATATCAACACGTTTGTGTGACATTTATTATGTCTGATAGTCGTTCTACGGATTGTGTAGACCAGGGGTGCCCACACTTTTTCTGCAGGCGAGCTACTTTTCAATTGACCAACTCGAGGGGATCTACCTCATTTATATATATATCATTTATATTTATTTATTTATGAAAGAGACATTTTTGTAAACAAGTTAAATGTGTTTAATGATAATACAAGCATGTGTAACACATATAGATGTCTTTCTTTCACAAAGACAAGAATATAAGTTGGTGTATTACCTGATTCTGATGACTTGCATTGATTGGAATCAGACAGTAATGATGATAACGCCCACATTTTCAAATGGAGGAGAAAAAAAGTTGTTCTTTCTGTACAATACCACATGAAAGTGGTTGGTTTTTGGCATCTAATTCATCCAGCTTCCATACACTTTACAAGAAAAACATTGGCGGCAAATTCCGTAGCTTGCTTGATTGACATTCATGGCACCCGAGGGTCTTGTGAGATGACGCTGGCTGCTGCCAGTTCATTATTATGAAAAAATGACCGAGAGGAAGGCGAAAAACACTTTTTATTTCAATAGACTTTCGCGCCGTCCCTTCCGTCAAAACTCTAAAGGCCGACTGCACATTTCCTATCTTCACAATAAAAGCCCTGCTTCATGCTGCCTGCGCTAACAAAATAAGCGTCTCGGAAAGCTGGCGTGCACAAGTGATGTGCACGCCAGCTTTCTGAGGGATCGCTTGTGCACGCCAGTTTTCCGAGACTCTGTATTTAGTTAGCGCAGGCAGCATGATGCAGGGCTTTTATTGTGAAGATAGGAAATGTGCAGTCGGCCTTTAGAGTTTTGACGGAAGGGACGGCGCGAAAGTCTGTTGAAATAAGAAGTGTTTCTCGCCTTCCTCTCTGTCATTTTTTCATAATAATGAAGTGGCAGCAGCCAGCGTCATCTCACAAGACCCTCGGGTGCCGTGAATGTCAATCAAGCAAGCTACGGAATTTGCCGCCAATGTTTTTCTTGTAAAGTGTATGGAAGCTGGATGAATTAGATGCCAAAAACCAACCACTTTCATGTGGTATTGTACAGAAAGGACAACTTTTTTTCTCCTCCATTTGAAAATGTGGGCGTTATCATCATTACTGTCTGATTCCAATCAATGCAAGTCATCAGAATCAGGTAATACACCAACTTATATTCTTGTCTTTGTGAAAGAAAGACATCTATATGTGTTACACATGCTTGTATTATCATTAAACACATTTAACTTGTTTACAAAAATGTCTCTTTCATAAATAAATAAATATAAATGATATATATAAATGAGGTAGATCCCCTCGAGTTGGTCAGTTGAAAAGTAGCTCGCCTGCAGAAAAAGTGTGGGCACCCCTGATCTACACAATCTGTAGAACGACTATCAGACATAATAAATGTCACACAAATGTGTTGATATTGACCCAGAAGCTGGGTTGAGGCATGTTTCAAGGCTTGGAATTCTCCTGTGGAAGCAAGTCTTATGTTTTTTTGTCAGTTCACTGTGCCGTCCTACATCCTGATAAAGCAACCTCAGTTTGAACTCCAGATGTTCTCCTGCATTGGATGAGTCACTCCCTGAAAAGCATCCATCTCCCACTGAACAGGCCAGAGTAGCATTAGCCGCTTGCGTCACGGGTCGGTTTTAGTTTCTACCGGAGTCCAAGAATCACGGACAAAGCTGCAAAGCCCCAACATGTTGTTTTACTTTCACCGTGTTTTTTTTTTTGGATACCACTGCCTGCAAACAAGTTGGAGGTAAAAGGAGAGCTGAGAGGAACTGGTGTGTGAGACTGGAGAAAGCAGATGTCATGGACAGCAAAGTGGGGGTGGGAGTATGGATAGGAAATGGTTTGGATTTTTGACGGATGACTTGCAAAGCCAAATGGAAAACCGCCAATATGTAAAACCTCCTGGACTCGATATTAACTCCACCTGTCTGATGAACTCTTGCTGCTTTTTTCTGTCCTGTGACACTCTGCAAAACATCCTAAACTCTTCTCCAGTCAACTAAAATGTAAAACACCGGAGCTGAAATGGCAAACGATGTGTAGACGTTTCAAAGTAACTCTCCTTGCTTTCATATGGCGGATGTCAGGGGTTCTGGAAGTTCTAAGCAACACTGACGAGAAGGTCGTAAAACATGGTTGGTGAAGATCTATCCTTTAGCAAGCCTGAGCTAAATCCACTGACTAGCGCTGCAGCTAACGATTATTTTAGTAAGCCAGTGATCTGTGGATTAGTTTGTTCAGTTACTGTGTAATCGGGTTGACCACAATGTATAGCCAAAATGTGTGTTCGAGGGAAAACAGTTGATAAAAACACATTTTCTGCTCCATAATTTTTTATAATACAAATGAGTTGGGAAATTGTGTTATATTTAAATATCATTTTTTTTAATAAGCCAGTGATTTGTGGATTAGTTTTTATCGATTACAGTGTAATCTGGTTAACCACAATGTATAGCCAAAATTTGTGTTTGAGGGAAAACAGTTGATAAAAACACATTTTCTGCTCCATAATTTTCTATAATACAAACCCCCTTTCCATATGAGTTGGGAAATTGTGTTATATGTAAATATCATTATTTTAGTAAGCCAGTGATTTGTGGATTAGTTTGTTCGATTACAGCGTAATCGGGTTGACCACAATGTATAGCCAAAATGTGTGTTTGACGGAAAACCGTTGATAAAAACACATTTTCTGCTCCATAATTTTTTATAATACAACCCCCCTTTCCATATGAGTTGGGAAATTGTGTTATATGTAAATATAATTTTTTTTAGTAAGCCAGTGATTTGTGGATTAGTTTGTTCGATTACAGAGTAATCGGGTTAACTACAATGTATAGCCAAAATGTGTGTCTGAGGGAAAACAGTTGATAAAAACATATTTTCTGCTACATAATTTTTTATAATACAAATGAGTTGGGAAATTGTGTTATATGTAAATATAATTTTTTTTAGTAAGCCAGTGATTTGTGGATTAGTTTGTTCGATTACTGTGTAATCGGGTTAACCACAATGTATAGCCAAAATGTGTGTTTGAGGGAAAACAGTTGATAAAAACACATTTTCTGCTTCATAATTTCTTATAATATAAACCCTGTTTCCATATGAGTTGGGAAATTGTGTTATATTTAAATATAAACAGAATGCAATAATTTGCAAATCATTTTCAACCCATATTCAGTTGAATATGCTACAAAGACAACATATTTGATATTCAAACTGATTTTTTGCAAATAATCATTAACTTTAGAATTTGATGCCAGCAACACGTGACAAAGAAGTTGGGAAAGGTGGCAATAAATACTGATAAAGTTGAGAAATGCTCATTAAACACTTATTTGGAACATCCCACAGGTGTGCAGGCTAATTGGGAACAGGTGGGTGCCATGATTGGGTATAAAAACAGCTTCCATGAAATGCTAAGTAATTCACAAACAAGGATGGGGTGAGGGTCACCACTTTGTAAGCAAATTGTCGAACAATTTTAGAACATTTCTCAACGAGCTATTGCAAGGAATTTAGGAATTTGACCGTCTACGGTCCGTAAACAGGTTCAGAGAATCTGGACAAATCACTGCACGTAAGCGATTATATTACAGACCTTTGATCCCTCAGGCGGTACTGAATAAAAAAACATCAGTGTGTAAAGGATATCACCACATGGGCTCAGGAACACTTCATAAAACTACTGTCAGTAAATACAGTTGGTCGCTACATCTGTAAGTGCAAGTTGAAACGCTACTATGCAAAGCCAAACCCATTTATCAACAACACCCTGAAACGCTGCCGGCTTGGCTGGGCCCGAGCTCATCTAATATGGACTGATGCGAAGTGGAAAAGTGTTCTGTGGTCTGACGAGTCCACATTTCAAATTATATTTGGAAACAGAGGACGTGGTGTCCTCCAGAACAAAAAGGAAAATAACCGTTCGGATTGTTATATGCGCAAAGTTCAAAAGCCAGCATCTGTAAAGGTATGGGGGTGCATTAGTGCCCAAGGCATGGGTAACTTACACATCTGTGAAGGCACCATTAATGCTGAAAGGTCCAACATATGGAACACCATATGTTGGCATCCAATCAACGTTATCATGGACGCCCCTGCTTATTTCAGCAAGACAATGCCAAGCCACGTGTTACAACAGTGTGGCTTCTTAGTAAAAGAGTGCGGGTACTTTCCTGGCTCGCCTGCAGTCCCATCGAAAATGTGTGGCGCATTATGAAGCGTAAAATATGACAGCGGAGACCCCGGACTGTTGAACGACTGAAGCTCTACATAAAACAAGAATGGGACAGAATTCCACTTTTAAAGCTTCAACAATTATTTTCTTCAGTTCCCAAAGTTTTCTTAAAAGAAAAGGTGATGTAACACAGGGGTGAACATGCCCTTTCCCAACTACTTTGACACGTGTTGCAGCCATGAAATTCGAAGTTAATTATTATTTGCAAAAAAAAAATACAGTTTATGAGTTTGAACATCGAATATGTTGTGTTTGTAGCATATTCAACTGAATATGGGTTGAAAAGGATTTGCAAATCATTGTATTCTGTTTATATTTACATTTAACACAATTTCCCAACTCATGGAAACAGGTTTTCTAAATAAATCAACACTGGTCAGTAAGTTAGGTGTAGTTATTGAATATGATTCAACTCAAAAGTAAGATTATTTGAGTACTGGAAAATCCAAAAAGTTTTAAAAAATACCACCAAGTGTGGCGAATAACACGTGATCTCACCTTTTGGCAAAGTTATCTGACATCCAACGTCATAGTCCTGATGCAAACGGGCGTAGGCCACTTCCTGGAGTCGGGCTCTCTCCAGTTCCGATAGGCTCTGAATGGCAACCGGATTCAAGCGTACACTCTGGCCGGACAAGCTGTTCCAGGTGAAGTCACCCTGAGGTCGGCGTGGGGACAAAACATTGGTAATCAGTCACGTTGGTTACTGCCTGCTAGACCTGGAACCAAAACAAAGATGATGCAGACACACGGAAGGCTGGAAGTCAAAGCTGGATAAGGCATTATTACAGTAATTGGTGGTTCTTCCCGACCTCCGCATTACCACGTCTCTCAGTGGACGCGGAGGAATTTATGATCAGAGAGTGGGATGACTCATGGAAGCCACCCGAGTCTCAGTGCTCCCACAAATACAAGACAGTTCAAGACAATTTAGACAAGAAGAAACTGCAGAGCACACCTGGCTGCTGCAGAGAATCGAATGTGATGACTCACACTGCTGTAACCTTACAGCAGTCCCCCTTGGACGCTTAGGTTCTTACAGCTGCTAAGTGAAGGACTTGGTTTTTGGATGCCAGCACACAGCTCTACATTCCCATAGTCCAGCAGCAATTGCAAAATTTCGTCTGATCAACAATTAGTTGGGGTGTAACGGTACACAAACATTTCGGTTCAGTACGTACCTTGGTTTAGAAGTCTGTTCATTTTCGCTAGACTACTGGTTCTGAAACTGGGTGAGGCTGGGCCGCAAGAAAAGATTTCTTAAAAAATCTAACATGCACTTTTTAATGAATTCACTTTCTATGAATGGTTTTCCCGCCCTAGCAACAAACTGGTCAAGCCTCACCATTTTTCTGGGAGACTCCTGATTTTCAGTGCACCTCCCGACAATCTACCGGTGCAACCATTCTCCCGAATTTTTCCCAATTTCCACCCGACCGACATTATTGAAGGCTGCCTTTAACGTCCTCTACAACAGTGGTTCTCAACCTTTTTTCAGTGATGTACCCGCTCTGAACATTTTGTTTAATTCGAGTACCCACTAATCAGAGCAACATCTTTGTTTGAAAAAATAGATAAAGAAGTAATATACAGCACTATGTCATCAGTTTCTGATTTATTACATTCTATAACAGTGCAAAATATTGCTCATTTGTAGTGGTCTTTCTTGAACTATTTGGAAAAAAATATATAAAAACAACTAAAAACTTGTTGAAAACAAACAAGTGATTCAATTATAAATAAAGATTTCTACACAGGGGCTTCACGGTGGCAGAGGGGTTAGTGCGTCTGCCTCACAATACAAAGTACCTGCAGTCCTGGGTTCAAATCCAGGCTCGGGATCTTTCTGTGTGGAGTTTGCATGTTCTCCCCGTGAATGCGTGGGTTCCCTCCGGGTACTCCGGCTTCCTCCCACTTCCAAAGACATGCACCTGTGGATAGGTTGATTGGCAACACTAAATTGGCCCTAGTGTGTGAATGTTGTCTATCTGTGTTGGCCCTGTGATGAGGTGGCGACTTGTCCAGGGTGTACCCTGCCTTCCGCCCGATTGTAGCTGAGATAGGCGCCAGCGCCCCCCGCGACCCCAAAAAGGGAATAAGCGGTAGGAAATGGATGGATGGGGGATTTCTACACATAGAAGTAATCAACTTAAAGTGCCCTCTTTGGGGATTGTAATAGAGATCCATCTGGATGCATCAACTTCTTTCTAAACATCCATCCATCCATTTCTACCGCTTATTCCCTTTGGGGTCGCTGGTGCCTATCAGCTACGACATTTCTTCACAAAAAAAGAAATCTTTAACATCAATATTTATGGAACATGTCCACAAAAAATCTAGCTGTCAACACTGAATATTGTATTGTTGCATTTCTTTTCATTGTTTATGAACTTACATTCATATTTTGTTGAAGTATTATTCAATAAATATATTTGTAAAGGATTTCTTAATTGTTGGTATTTTTAGAATATATTAAAAAAAAAATCTCACGTACCCCTTGGCATACCTTCAATTACCCCCAGGGGTACGCGTTCCCCCATTTGAGAACCACTGCAGTAAGAAAACAATATATAAATTTTGGGGTCATTTATCTACCAAATTTGTAAACAATGGCTTCATCCTTTTAACATTGGGAACACTAATAATTCTGCCCACGTTAATCAACACTAAACTGCCTCAAAATGTTGCTCAGATTAAATAAAATTACAAAACTTTTCTTCTACATATAAAAAGTGCAACATTAAACAGTTTCAAGTCAACTCATCGTGCTTAATTTTAAGTTGATTTTTATTATGTAAATGTTATATTTTTATCAACATGTGGTAGCAGGGACCCTGCCATTCAAAACTTTTCTGTCTGTAAAACACACACCGCAAAATGAGCTAACGTTATGCTAAAAGCTAATTAGCCTTCACCTCAAGCCAGAACTGCGAGCGAGCTGAGCTGCAGTTTAAGTTTCTAGAAAGAACAATGTAAACATGACTAATTGTGTCTCGCCTTGACAAAAGTCCTAATTTTAAATAAGCGTTCTGCCACATTCAATTACATTAAGGAGAAACCTTGTATATACATGTATGTTTATGTACTGTATATATGTATGCATATATAAATATGTATGCATACATGTATATGTATGTTTATATGTAAGTATACGTATGTTTATATGTATGTATACGTATGTATGTATACGTATGTTTATATGTATGTATACGTATGTATGCATATATGTATATGTATGTTTATATGTAAGTATACGTATGTTTATATGTATGTATACGTATGTATGTATACATATGTATATATGTATGTATACGTATGTATATATGTATGCATACGTATGTATATATGTATATATACATATGTATGTATACGTATGTATATATGTATATATACATATGTATGTATACGTATGTATATACGTATACATACATATATACATACGTATACATACATATGTATATATACATATATACATACGTATATATACATATATACATACGTATACATACATATATACATACGTATACATATGTATGTATATATGTATGCATACGTATGTATATATGTGTATATGTGTATGTATGTATGTATGTATGTATGTATGTATGTATGTATGTATATATGTATATATACATATGTATGTATATATGTATATATACATATGTATGTATATATGTATATATACATATGTATGTATGTATGTATGTATATATACATATGTATGTATGTATGTATATATGTATATATATGTATATATGTATATGTATGTATGTATGTATGTATATATGTATGTATGTATATATGTATATATACATATGTATGTATGTATGTATATATGTATATATACATATGTATGTATGTATGTATATATGTATATATACATATGTATGTATGTATGTATGTATGTATATATGTATATATACATATGTATGTATGTATGTATGTATGTATATATGTATATATACATATGTATGTATATTTGTATGTGTGTATATATGCATATATATGTGTATTTATATGTATGTATATATGTATATACATATACAAATATATATATGTATATTTGTGTGTGTGTATATATGTGTATATATTAGAGTAAATGACAATAATAGTATATATATTTATGTGTATATGTAAAACACACACACCGCAAAATGAGCTAACGTTATGCTAAAAGCTAATTAGCCTTCACCTCAAGCCAGAACTGCGAGCGAGCTGAGCTGCAGTTTAAGTTTCTAGAAAGTCAACGGGTTCATAGTAATGTTAGTAGTAGTTGACTTGGAGGTGTTTATTATCATTTGAGGAGAGTACGCTGCCTTATGCTTATCTGCTCGACGCTGAAGCATTTACTACATGCGCTCTGAATACGCACTGCTGATTGGCTGTTACCGATATATATGTAACCAATCAGATGGTTGTGTGGGTGGGACAATGCTGGGTGCTGAGACAGAGGCAGAAGAAGCAAAGCAGCTTGTTAAGACTTTAGCTTTGAAACTCGTTCGGTACACCCCCGTACCGAACCGAAACCCCCGTACCGAAATGGTTCAATACAAATACACGTACCGTTACACCCCTACCAATTAGTATGTTAGCAAACCATAGTTCTCCGAGGTTGACCGGTGACAACACAAACATCCATCCCTATCAGGAATCCTGCTGTGCAGAAACCAGTTAGTCCGAGGAGAGGCCCTTGTATTTACCTTTTCCAACTGTTACCCTTTCCAACCCTACGGCCTAGAAGGGGCATTGCATGTGTTCCTCACACATGTAATAAAGATTACATTTATTGCTGACCTCTAACACTTTTATGGGCGGGTCCCTTTAGGATCCTAAGAGTAAGTGCATATAGTCAGTCATAAACTGGCACAAAGGCTAAATGTGTGTGTGTGTGTGTGTGTGTGTGTGTGTGTGTGTGTGTGTGTGTGTGTGTGTGTGTGTGTGTGTGTGTGTGTGCGTTTGCGTGTGTGCTTTTGTGAGTCACTTTTTTTTGGAAGCACTTGTGAGAGCACTTGTGACTTCACTGCACATTGAGTAGGGTCCAAAAGCAAGAGTGTTGGCACTGCACTGAAATACTTCAAGTAAAACTACAGTCACGCCTAAAAGCCATAATAATATTAATAGCGTAGAAAATGGATGGATGGATGGACAATACAAATGAAAAGCAAGATGACAAAGGGAGGAAAAAGAAAGCAAGTACAGTGGGACCTCAATCAATAGACTTAATTGGCCGTTGAACATGGTTTGTATATCAAAAAGTTTGTATAGTAAAGCAGAGTTTTTTAAGAAGAAACAATGTAAACATGACTAATTGTGTCTCGCCTTGACAAAAGTCCTAATTTTAGTGAAATAGGCATTCTGCCACATTTAATTACATTAAGGAGAAACTTTGTATATACATGTATGTTTATGTACTGTATATATGTATGCATATATAAATATGGATGCATACATGTATATGTATGCTTATATGTATGTATAAGTATGTATATATGTATGCATACGTATGTATGTATGTGTATATGTATATTTTTGTGTATATGTATGTATATATATGTGTATATGTATGTGTATATATGTATGTATGTATGTATATATGCATATATATGTGTATTTGTATGTATGTATAAATATATATGTATATATATATATATATATATGTATATATATATATATGTATATTTGTGTGTGTATATATGTGTATATATTAGAGTAAATGACAATAATAGTATATATATTTATGTGTATATGTATGTGTGTATATGTATGTATATATGTATATATACATATATATGTATATGTGTGTATGTATGTACATATATGTATATATATATATATATATATATATATATATATATATATATATATATATATATATATATATATATATATATACACAGTATATGTATATTTGTGTGTGTATATATTAGAGTAAATGATGATAATAGTTGTATTTATTATAAATAAAGTAATACAGACAGTTCTAAAATTTGGCTGTCTGCAGCTCTTTCTATTCCCTTTGGGGTCGCAGGGGGCGCTGGTGCCTATCTCAGCTACAATCGGGCGGAAGGCGGCGTACACCCTGGACAAGTCGCTACCTCATCGCAGGGCATATATATATATATATGTATATATGTGTGTATATAATATCGAACAAAGGGTAATGGATCAACAATCTTCATTATCATCGGCAATCTAAACTGTCAATATGTCCTCACGCGCAAAATTCCCTTTGGCGTTCCCAAACACCAAGTTGATACAATAAAAACTAAAATCTTAACCTTGCTGTAAAGCTTCCACACAGAGGCATAGTTTTGAAAATCCTAAACTTAAAAGTTTGCGAATAGAGGGGTTCCTAAATCGCAATGCTACAGTCAGAAAAAGCTACAAGACCCTGATTTTCACGATCCTCTTTTGTACGTTTGTTATTTTTCCTGTGTTTGGTCGTTCTTCCTGTCCAGTCCTCTTATTTTGGTTCCTGTTTTTGGTCTATCTTTCTTTGATGTTACTTGTCTGATCTCCTCACCTATTTCTGGTTGACAATTAGCAGGTTCACCTGTCTCTGACTGGCAGTCAGGATGGTTTATCTGCCAGTGTCGCCTTTCTTGCTCGTTCCATTGATCTTGTTGTGCCTTCTTGCATGTTTGTCTACCTTAACTTGCCTGACCTTGCTATGCTTTGCCTTCTTCTTTTGTCACAGTTTTGCTAAACCGTGGTCTACTGCTGCAGCCACGCCGGTGCTTCCCTGTCTTTGTACCAAATAAACCAACCTTCCACCTGCATCCTGGGATCACGCCAACTGTCAACCCTGCGTAAGTAACCGTGACACTGACCCTCCATATGTCTGTATTTAGATAGAGAACCATACTTATATCATCTCGATGCTCACCAAAATGTCTCCATCTATCCAGTCCCAGTGTTGCCCTCCCAAACACAAGGTTGCTAAGCGTCAGAGCCACCCTGAACGTGTCTGTTTATCACAATTTAGGTTGCTTTTCAGCACTCGTTCCTGTTTTGCACAGGCCGCTGACAGTCGGCCAAGTGGAAAAAGTGCAGTGTTGACTAAATGGTCCCAGTCAGGTGACTAATGCCGCTCGGGCATATGAAGAGCATATAATTGCATGTTCTATTTTCAGACAAAAGGGACGAAAGAATATGCTTGTTTCCGTGGCAATGCAGAGACGGTCTAAACGGCCAGGGAGGGAAAGAAATATTGCTATGGCAACACATCTGCCACACACAGGCGGTGGGCACTTGTTGCTATGATGCCCTGCATACATTATTCTCGATCCGAGGGTCTCTCGTTCGGACCAAATTGAATCAGTATGTCCTAAATAGCACACCACTGTCCTTGACTTATTGGTAGTGACACACCGTATATACAGTAACCCTTCATAAACACCACACGCACACACAAATCCACTCAATTGTTCCATAAGTGACAGACATCAGTATTGTCATCTGTGCCTGGAGCAGGATGTATTCAATACTATTGAATGCAATGTATTCATTCTATCAGAGGGAGTGTGTGTGTGTGTGTGTGTGTGTGTGTGTGTGATGGTGTAATAAAAATAATGTGTCCACAATTCAGCACAGTTCAGTGCTAAAAACATATCTTGATTTGTAATAGGTTCTTTCTCTGTACATTTCTTAAGCTCTATTTCATGGAAATTATTGTGTTGGTTTAGCATGACCCTGCTAACAAACTCACCTTATAAGTACAGATCAAGACAATACCTCCGGTCTTGGTGCTTGGTGGCATTAAAATCGTTTTTTTGTATGATTGTGTATGTGTGTTTAGTAGGGGTGTAACGGTACTTGTATTTGTATTGAACCATTTCGGTACGGGAGTTTTGGTTCGGCTCGGAGGAGATTTTGACTCACTTCTATGGTGGAAGAACAATAAGCCCATTTATCTTCTTACTGCCAAGTTAGCCAGGCTGGGGGGTGTCGATGAACATGGACACCGTGGACCAACTTAAACAAGTTGAAAAACCTATTGGGGTGTTACCATTTAGTGGTCAATTGTAAAGAATATGTACTGTACTTTTTGTATGATTGTGTGTTTAGTAGGGGTGTAACGGTACTTGTATTTGTATTGAACCGTTTCGGTACGGGGGTTTTGGTTCGGCTCGGAGGTGTACCGATTGAGTTTCTCCACGGACATATTAGGTAGCGCACCGCAGGTTGTGTATATAATGCAGAGCGAGGCAAAACCCACGGCAGGCTAGCATCGACCGGGCTAGGACAACATGCAAAAGCCAGAGCTGGAAGACCCTCCTGCCTCATTAAGATCTACCGTTTGGGAACACTTTGGATGTGCGGTGCGATATAACAATGGAGGACGGATGTTTGCCGACATTGTTGAGCAGCAGTAGGGTATGCTTCTGCCAACACATCAAACATGCTAACTCCTTTGAAGTGTCACCACCGCATCCAAGCAGCCTCTCCTCGGCGAGTCAGGCAGGGCTGAAGCAATAACAAATGTTTTTATAGCAGCAGATCTAGGACCATCCATCCATCCATTTTCTACCGCTTGTCCCGTTCGGGGTTGCTGTATTGCATTAAAAACTAGATTTTGACTCACTTCTATGGTGGAAGAACAATAAGCCCATTTATCTTCTTACTGCCAAGTTAGCCAGGCTGGGGGGTGTCGATGAACATGGACCCCGTGGACCAACTTAAACAAGTTGAAAAAGTTATTGGGGTGTTACCATTTAGTGGTCAATTGTAAAGAATATGTACTGTACTTTTTGTATGATTGTGTGTTTAGTAGGGGTGTAACGGTACTTGTATTTGTATTGAACCGTTTCGGTACGGGGGTTTTGGTTCGGCTCGGAGGTGTACCGATTGAGTTTCTACACGGACATATTAGGTAGCGCACCGCAGGTTGTGTATATAATGCAGAGCGAGGCACAACCCACGGCAGGCTAGCATCGACCGGGCTAGGACAACATGCAAAAGCCAGAGCTGGAAGACCCTCCTGCCTCATTAAGATCTACCGTTTGGGAACAAGTTGGATGTGCGGTGCGATACAATGGAGGACGGATGTTTGCCGACATTGTTGAGCAGCAGTGGGGTATGCTTCTGCCAACACATCAAACATGCTAACTCCTTTGAAGTGTCACCACTATATTGCATTAAAAACTAGATTTGACTCACTTCTATGGTGGAAGAACAATAAGCCCATTTATCTTCTTACTGCCAAGTTAGCCAGGCTGGGGGGTGTTGATGAACATGGACCCCGTGGACCAACTTAAACAAGTTGAAAAACGTATTGGGGTGTTACCATTTAGTGGTCAATTGTAAAGAATATGTACTGTACCGTGCAATCTACTAGTAAAAGTCCTAATCAATCAATCAAAAAGCACTTTATATGTAGAAAGGTTTTGTTAAGAAACCATTCTGATTCTAATCTTATTTAGTTCTTATTTTATATACGGTATGTTGACCACATTAACCCTTGCCACTGTTTACAAATTTGGTAAATAAATAACCAAAAAATGTATATTTTGTTTTCTTACTGTACCGAAAATGAACCGAACCGTGACCTCTAAACTGAGGTATGTACCGAACCGAAATTGTTGTGTACTGTTACACCCCTGGCGTTTAGGCAATTTGTTTAAATGAATTTAAATCAGTTTTATTCACTTCTAAAAATTAAACCGATGAAACAAAAACAGTATCGGGTGGCACAAAGCAGATTTTAGCACTTAAGGCTAACCAGGATTAAATGTCCTTCGGAACATGTTACTAGATTCTTAAGACTTGCTATTATAATCGGTCCGCTATAAGCAAATAAACTCAAGTAATGGATAAGTTAAAGTGCCAATGATTGTCACTCACACACTAGGGGCGGTGAAATTATTCTCTGCATTCGACCCATCCCGACAGGGGAGCAGCGAGCAGCAGTGGTGGCCGCGCCCGGGAATCATTTTGGTGATTTAACCCCCAATTTCAACCCTTGATGCTGAGTACCAAGCAGGGAGGTAATGGATCCCATTTTTATAGTCTTGGGATAAAACTCACGACCTACTGATCTCAGGGCGGACACTCTAACCACAAGGCCAATGATACTGGCTTGCATCTAAAATTACCGATATCAACGCTCCGATCTATTTTATCCATCTATTTTAGGCCATAGGCTACTAAGAGCAAGCAGCTAAGCACTCAAGCTAGAGATACATAAGTGTCCTTAATTGAACAAAATTCCAGTCTTAAACACCACGTGTGTCCATTAAAGAAGTAATAATTAATTATAGGTGCATATTACTTTTGGATACAAGGTTTTCAAGGCAGAAGAGTACAATAAAGTCCCCTCCAGTAACAAACATGTCCACAACATTCAACGTACTGCATCATGAGCAAGTTATTCTAATGAAAACCTAATGAAATATTATGACTATTTGGGTGTTGCTGAAAAAAAATTACTTCTTGTGCTGGACGATTATGGCAAAAGTAAAAATCACAATTATTGTGATGGAAATTGTATCACGATTTATAAAATGATAATTCATTATTTTGAAAACATGACTATGTATCGTGTCACAAAAACTAAACTTTAAATAGTTTAAAAAAGGACATGCATTAGTAACAAATACATCACAAAAAGTAAAATAACAATAATAATAGTAGTAACAATACATTCAAACAATAGCAATATTAAAACAATAAAATTAAGTTTTTATGTTTTATTTCTGTTATACACCTTTTACACTTATTTTACCACCATAGTGTGTGCTTTTGTGTCAAATAAAATGTTATAGTGACATTAGTTTTTTTTTTACTGTAAATAGATAAAAATGCAATTTTACAGTAACATTTTGGCACCTGAGCTGCCATTTTTTTCAAAACGCAAATCAACAACCGCAGATGTTTCGGTGTATTACTGTAAATGCCTGCACCAACATTTATTACGGGGCGGTTTAGCTCGGTTGGTAGAGTGGCCGTGCCAGCAACTTGAGGGTTGCAGGTTCGATTCCCGTTTCCGCCATCCTAGTCAATGCCGTTGTGTCCTTGAGCAAGACACTCCCAGTGCCACCCACACTGGTTTAAATGTAACTTGGATATTGGGTTTCACTATGTAAAGCGCTTTGAGTCACTAGAGAAAAGCGCTATATAAATATAATTCACTTCACTTCACTATTACAGTAAAAAAAAGTACTGTTTTTTACATTTAGAGAAAAAGGTTGTAAAAACCACAGTACATTTCACAATTTTACCATGAAATCTATTCCTACTTTAACATTGCACAATTTCATGGATAACTTGTTGTGAAATAACTATTAGTATTTTTATTTAAAAATGGTTTGAATGTTTGATACTATATTTTTGCACAATTAAACGATATTTAAGTTAACATAATTTTGCGATTACATCCACTTTATTTGTAAAGCACATTTAAACAACATCAATGTTTCCAAAGTGTTGCACAAGAATATTAAAAACAATATTCAAATAGTATCCATAGCTCCGCCAATGACTGAATACAAAACCAAAAAATAAATAAATATAAAAACAATATCAAAATAGATAGACGGCGTGGCGCAGTGGGAGAGTGGCCGTGCGCAACCCGAGGGTCCCTGGTTCAAATCCCACCTAGTACCAACCTCGTCACGTCCGTTGTGTCCTGAGCAAGACACTTCACCCTTGCTCCTGATGGGTGCTGGTTAGCGCCTTGCATGGCAGCTCCCTCCATCAGTGTGTGAATGTGTGTGTGAATGTGGAAGTAGTGTCAAAGCGCTTTGAGTACCTTGAAGGTAGAAAAGCGCTATACAAGTACAACCCATTTATCATTTAAGTGAATTGTATTTATATAGCGCTTTTCTCTAGTGACTCAAAGCGCTTTACATAGTGAAACCCAATATCTAAGTTATGTTTAAACCAGTGTGGGTGGCACTGGGAGCAGGTGGGTAAAGTGTCTTGCCCAAGGACACAACGGCAGTGACTAGGATGGCGGAAGCGGGAATCGAACCTGCAAACCCTCAAGTTCTCTACCAACCGAGCTATACCGCCCCAATATAAATAATAAAATGTTAGTAATTTAAAAAGAAACATCACATTTATTGATGCAATATATTTTTGGACAATTTTGACCAGTATTTTAGGTCAAAGCATGATAATTGTGCAAGTTAATTATTCTTGTGTAAGGAACTTTTTTGAAACCTTTATTTTGTTAGCGCGGTCAGACCAGGGATGGCACATCGCGTTATTATCGTGAAGGAAGGAAGTGTGCTGTTGTGCTCGGATTGGCGAGTAAGGAGACTATTTGAGGCTGTGAAAAAAGAGAAACCTTACAAGTGTGACCACTGTTGGTACATATCGATGATGTCGTTCACAACAACACAAGTCGATGAGATGTGTTGTGGGTGTATGGATTGTTCTTGTGAGCTTTAGCTTCGTAGTTTCAAGTGGCCATCTCCATATTGTTTAGTTCAGGACTGGGTGTTTAAGTGTGTCAGGGATAAATAAGCGGTATCGGACGCATTATTTTCACAATAACATTTTACTCACAACTATGTCAATTTCACTGATATTCTGCTCCGGAGTTTGCATGCCTATTAATCTTTTTTTTTTCTTCCCAATTACTATATTTTTATGATCGTGACAAAAACCATAATCAACATTTTAATTAATTTTTCAGATTCAATTACCACTTAACTTCAGCTTAGTTAAGGACAGCATTAGTCCAATCCGGATGGTTGATAATAAATAGGTTAGTGGTTTTTTTAATTTTATATATATACCATATTTTCTTGAATTGCCACCAGGGCGCTAATTAATTTAAAACCTCTTCTCACTCCGGCGTTTACCAAAGGCATGCGGTAAATTTAGGCCTGCGCTTATAAATTTGAGTGTGATGTAAGGATACCATCATGAAAAGCACATTTAATAAAAAAAAACGTTATTATGGTCTTACCTTTACTTATAAATGAAGTCCATGCGCAGCTCCTTCTGATCAAAAGCATCGATAACTTGTTTATAGAAGTCTTCCTTATCTTTCTTCAGTTTTAAAAGTCCCTCTGTCTCGATGGAGATCTTCCTGTATTACATCCTGCTTCGATTGAAAGTCCAGTTTAAAAAAACTGTTTTATTTTAGATATGTAATCCTCCATGTTAAAAGTGCAAGCGAGAGGAAAAAATAAACGATCGCTGCTTGTTGTCCCTTCTTCTGCAGCCGAGTAGTCGCAAGAAGGATCACTAGCGCCCTCCACCACCAGGAGGCGGGAGTCATTTAATGACTCATATTTGACACACGCAGCTACGGTATATTAATAAAACATAGCTGCTTACTGTTCTTTTTAGCATATTCAATAGCTTGGACCTTAAATTTTACTGAATAGCTCTTAATCTTCTTCCCTTTATGCGATTTCAAATGATTGAAATCAGCCTCCTCCATTTTGAAAATGATGACAGGTGAAGTGTCACTCGTGACGTGACGAGTTTGACCCGGTGGATATTTTAGGCATATGCTAATAAAAATAATATTTTGCGAAACGAGTTTGACCCGCTTGTTCACTTGTTCAAACTTTTTCTAAGCATTCCACACTACATAATAAGTGTGTACTATTCCTGCTGATATCGTATCGGATCAATATCTGTATTGGCCAATACAAAATAAAATTAAAACATTTGAAAATAAGGAGGTTTGAAAACGATGCTATTACCATTTCCATCTTTACTCAGAGAAAAAAAAAGGTGACAACCAATACAATAATGGCAGGTCCCATTTTTTTTAATTTACTGTTCTAATACAGTAAATCACATTTTCAACATACTCGATCCAAAAAGGGTTATGGGTAAGATTGGGAAGGACAAGCGGTGGGTATGACAAACTTAGACCTGGGTATGTGACCTAAAGTTGACATTTCAGGTTTTTTCACAAATTTTTTTATTTAAGAATTGTTTTCCCAATACGTTTTAAAGCTGAAAAGAAAAACCTTGAATATATTGATAAAATTAAACGCCTTATAAAAGTTTTATAATGAATGCAACACATAATATAAGTGTTTATATCAGAAATAATAGCCTACTATCAAAATGACTGTCGCAGGCTGGCGCAAATCTATGTTGACAGAAATGTTGAAATGTAATATTTATTCTACACATTGGAAAACATTTAAAAAACGTTCTTTGGCAAGCTGGGTAAAATTTACTGTGGTCTGGAACAACATGGCACACAAACAACTATCAGAAATGCAGCCAACATTACATACAGATAATGTGTCATGAGACATGCAAATATGAATTAAATACACAGATGACATAACTTCAGTAAATTAAATGAGATCAAATGTACCTACAAACGAGGCATAGTGATGGAATATGTACACACAGCTAGCCTTAATAGCATGTTAGCATCGGTTAGCTTGCAGTCATGCACTGACCAAATACGCCTGATTAGCACTCCACACAAGTCAATAACATCAACTAAGCTCACATTTGTGCATTCATGCTGCACACAAGTCAATAACATTAACAAAGCTCACATTTGTGCATTCATGCACAGCATAAAACGTTTGCTGGACAAAATGAGACAAAGGAGTGGAATAAAACACGCTTTTCTGTGGCAGCGTCGGAGAAAGTCATACATGTAAACAAACTCTTACGTTACAATCTACGGTGAGTTCAAGGACAGCCAAAATTAATAGGACAAACAATCTCATCAGTGAAGCATGTTTAATACAAACAGTGGGATTTCTAACAATTGGGAAGGTTTGTGTCATGTTTTTTGTCCTATAGAAACCACATTAATGGTAATGCGGACGTTGTACCGATCCGTTGTGGTGAAGAAGGAGCTGAGCCGGAAGGCAAAGCTCTCAATTTACCGGTCGATCTACGTTCCCATCCTCACCTATGGTCATGAGCTTTGGGTCATGACCAAAAGGATAAGATCACGGGTACAAACGGCCGAAATGAGTTTGGGTCTCTCCCTTAGAGATAGGGTGAGAAGCTCTGCCATCCGGGAGGAACTCAAAGTAAAGCCGCTGCTCCTTCACATCGAGAGGAGCCAGATGAGGTGGTTCGGGCATCTGGTCAGGATGCCACCCGAACGCCTCCCTAGGGAGGTGTTTAGGGCACGTCCGACCGGTAGGAGGCCACGGGGAAGACCCAGGACACGTTGGGAAGACTATGGCCTGGGAACGCCTCGGGATCCCCCGGGAAGAGCTAGACGAAGTGGCTGGGGAGAGAGGGAAGTCTGGGTTTCCCTGCTTAGGCTGTTGCCCCCGCGACCCGACCTCCGATAAGCGGAAGATGATGGATGGAAACCACATTAAAACAAATATATTTTGTGTCCCATATTTTTACATTTTTTAAAAAGGACCATGGAGCCACTACGGCCCTACAACAACTATTAGCCTGACGTATGTTTCTATAATTATTTACATAGCCTTGTGAACAGGAATGCAACCTAAACTGCTTTGCATTTTCTTTATAAATAAAAACTAAGCTGGTTAGGAAACTGTAGTTTGGCTGTAACTAAATCATGAAACTGCCTTATAAGCTGACATGTTTTGGGGGGAAAAACCTTGCACATCTGGTCAGGTCAAAATAGTCTTTTCTTGCCAGCTTTTTAGAGTCAATTGCAAACCAGCGTGTGCTGCGATATTCCAGGCAGGTACTGGAGGCCCAGAAGGGGATCCATTATTGTGGAAACAGATACCAGAAGAACATTTGGGAAATTCTTTCTTTGTGCCTTTGATCAGTTTTTTTTTTTTCACTCCTTTGGAATGACCTTACGCAGAGTTCCTGTCGCAAAAGTCGAGGTGGAAAAATCTGCTCCGCTTTTTTGTAGATTTCCGTTGTGTATGTCATAGATTGCTTTTACCGACATGAAACCGTCTTACGGTTCACATCTGTTTGTAATTACTGACCACCTTGACTCGTCAGCCAGCACTCCTTCTTTGTGTAAGCGCACACATGTTTGCACATGTACCTGCCGGAAAGAGTAAGAAGCCTCTCCACCAGTCAAGGCTTTGTCCGATTCGGCTTGAGGGAAAACAGACAACTAGCGAAGTTAGCTAACCAAACAAAGTCATTCACTGAATCCGCTGAATCGTTGGCTATCAGCTTTCGGTTTGACAGCTTTGTGCCATCTGTGTGTGTCCGGAATTTCATCAGGCTACTACTTCTGTGGAAAAACAAGGCCAAAAGATCCTTTCTCCGTCATATCCAAGATTGCACGGTGCCAGAACACAAAATCTAGAGCACAAACCCAGTTTCTATATAAGTTGGGAAATTGTGTTAGATGTAAATATAAGCAGAATACAATGATTTGCAAATCCGTTTCAACTAGGGATGCACCGAAATGAAAATTTGTGGCCGAAGCCGAATAATGAATGCAGTTTTTCACAATTTTAATATTGCATAAATAGCCTAAAATAAATATTTACATATGTTTTTCAAATGAAGTACTTTTTTATTGAATATCGACATTTTTTTAATATTCCAGTAGTCTTTGCTTTTCAAAAAAAGCACAAAGTTTTTCATTTATATTAGGCCTTCAAACAAAACATGCATTCCAAAAAAAAAATAAAGTGCATTAAAGTGGATAAACCCACAATAAATGAATTATTGTCCCTTTGGCAAAAGTCTGCTTAGCCACAGTAGATATGCTAATAATGTAAACAGAGGCCCCACTAAATCTCAATTAAGTGTGTGCTTGTAACCTCATACACTTATACAGGTAGCCTACACAACAGGCTAATAATGTAAACAGAGGCCCCACTAAATCTCAATAAGTGTGTGCTTGTAACCTCATACACTTATACAGGTACACAACATATCCCAACGTCACCGCGTCAAAAAATTGCGTCACACGCCACTATTCGGCCTTGTTTTTAACTCATTCCACCGAAGGCCGAACGTGGCTTTTTTTGCCATATTCGGCCGAATATATTCGGTTACCGATTAATCTGTGCATCCCTAGTTTCAACCCATATTCAGTTGAATATGCTACAAAGACAACATATTTGATGTTCAAACTGATAAACATTTTTTTTGCTAATAATCATTAACTTTAGAATTTTGATGCCAGCATCGGGCGGAAGGCAGTGTACACCCTGGACAAGTCACCTTCTCATCACAGGGCCAACACAGACAACATTCCCACTCACATTCACACACTAGGGACCATTTAGTGTTGCCAATCAACCTATCCCCAGGTGCATGTCTTTGGAGGTGGGAGGGGCCTATCCCCAGGTGCATGTCTTTGGAAGTGGGAGGAAGCCGGAGTACCCGAAGGGAACCCACGAAGACACGGGGATAACATGCAAACTCCACACAGAAAGATCCCGAGCCCGGGGTTGAACTCAGGACCTTTGTATTGTGAGGCAGACAGACGCACTAACCCCTGGACCACCATGCTGCCCAATATTTTACCAGAATGGTAAAATTCTAATAACTTCAAAATAAAGACAACTCCAGGTTGATTACTTTGTTTTACTTTGGCCAAAAATAGAACGAGCACATTATGAAAACGTCGAAATTACAAATAATTTTTTGGATGAAATACTTCAAGTTTGTTGAAAATTCCGAAGAAATTGGTGCAGTTTTCAAAAACACAATGAGCTCAGTGTATCTGCAACATTTTAAGTCACAGTCTTTCTGGGATTGAACAAAAAACACATGTAAACTCTTCTAGGTATCAAATACCTCCTTTGTCGTGCCCACGTATCAATCCAGTGCTAACTCAACAAACTGTAAGAAACCTAGGTAATTTTACCAGAATGGTAAAATTATAATAACCTCAAAATAAAGACAACTCCAGGTTGTTTACTTTGTTTTACTTTGGCCAAAAAAAGAATGAGCACATTATGAAAACGTCGAAATTACAAATAATCCTTTGAACGAAATACTTCAAGTTTGTTGAAAATTCTGAAGAAATTGGTGCAGTTTTCAAAAACACAATGAGCTCAGTGTATCCGCAAAACTTTGAGTCACAGTCTTTCTGGGATTGAACAAAAAACATATAAACTCTTCTAGGTATCAAATACCTCCTTTGTCGTGTCCACGTATCAATCCAGTGCTAACTCAACAAACTGTAAGAAACATAGGTAATTTTACCAGAATGGTAAAATTATAATAACTTCAAAATAAAGACAACTCCAGGTTGTTTACTTTGTTTTACTTTGGCCAAAAATAGAACGAGCACATTATGAAAACGTAGAAATAACAAATAATCCTTTGGACGAAATACTTCAAGTTTGTTGAAAATTCCGAAGAAATTGGTGCAGTTTTCAAAAACACAATGAGCTCAGTGTATCTGCAGAATTTTAAGTCACAGTCTTTCTGGGATTGAACAAAAAACACAACATGTAAACTCTTCTAGGTATCAAATACCTCCTTTGTCATCTCCACGTATCAATCCAGTGCTAACTCAACAAACTGTAAGAAACATAGGTAATTTTACTAAAATGGTAAAATTATAATAACTTCAAAATAAAGACAACTCCAGGTTGTTTACTTTGTTTTACTTTGGCCAAAAACAGAACGAGCACATTATGAAAACGTAGAAATTACAAATAATCCTTTGGACGAAATACTTCAAGTTTGTTGAAAATTCTGAAGAAATTGGTGCAGTTTTCAAAAACACAATGAGCTCAGTGTATCTGCAAAATTTTAAGTCACAGTCTTTCTGGGATTGAACAAAAAACACAACATGTAAACTCTTCTAGGTATCAAATACCTCCTTTGTCATCTCCACGTATCGATCCAGTGCTAACTCAACAAACTGTAAGAAACATAGGTAATTTTACCAAAATGGTAAAATTATAATAACTTCAAAATAAAGACAACTCCAAGTTGATTACTTTGTTTTACTTTGGCTAAAAATAGAACGAGCACATTATGAAAACGTAAAAATTACGGAGGTGTACCGAACGAGTTTCCACACGGACATATTAAGTAGCGTACCGCACGTTGCGTAAACAACGCACACCGAGGCACAACACACGGCATGCTAGCAGCGACCGGGCTACGATAGACTGACCATACCTCCTCTTTTCACCCGATATGTCCTCTTTTGCAGGGCTGTCTGGGTGGAGTTTCTTAAATGCTTCAAATGTCCGGCATTTTAAGTTAGGGTTGTGTGTATTTTCAATGTACGTTCAGGGTTAAGAAGGGGTTAAAAACAAAACAAATTGTGCACGGAGCAGCATTCGTGAGGGAGGGGCAGAGACAGGGAGAGCAAGAGAGTTATGATAAAGACGCATGGGTTACCAGGCTCTCCTTTTTACCCATAGATTTTCAAGATTTTATTTTCTATTATCTATAGCAGGGGTGTCAAAAGTGTGCATCGGAAGCCATTTGTGGCCCACAGCTAATTCTGTGACGTTTCGCTTGCATCGTGGTGTGGTTTTGTTCTCTCGTGGATGCAGTCGGAGAATGGACACAGCGTGAAGGTAATAATGAGGAGTTATTATACACTATAAACAGACTAAGAACCAAAACACTTGCACAAAGGCACTAACAACAAAACCATCAGAACTAGCATGAGAGCTAGAAAGAACAGAAAGCGCTAGCATGTGAGCTAGGAACACAAACAAAGGAATAGCGTGGAAGCTAACGAAAACAAAAAGTATTTTACCACAATGAGGGATAGCGACTTCACCTGTTGCATGGAAAGAAAATTGCACTGTGAGGGCGAATGACAAACAAGGGCAGTCTTAAATAGCGACCGAAATTAGGAGGCAGATGCGCGAGAAAAACAGAAGGCAGGTGACACAAATACGTTACTATGACAACGGAAACAAAACAGGAAGTGCCACCAGGAACTAAGGACGTCAAATACTTAACAGGATGTAATAACAAGACAGAAAACAGAACATGACACATTCTAAATAAATACCATTAAAATAAACAAAAACATAAACAAAAGTGAAATAAAAAAGCTGAAAGGCTAAATGTAATTTAAAAAAGTTCCAACGTTGACTAATAAAACAAAGCTGTTTTTTTTTTTTTCTTTCAAACTGTCATTGCTCAAAATATAATATTGAATCAAAATCAATGTTATTATGAATTATTGACCTATCCAAGGTTCCCATTACTTTACATTCGGGGCGGTACAGTTCGCTTGGTAGACTGGCCGTGCCAGCAACTTGAGGGCTGCAGGTTCGATTCCCGCTTCCGCCATCCTAGTCACTGCCGTTGTGTCCTTGGGCAAGATGCTTTACTCACCTGCTCCCAGTGCCACCCACACTGGTTTAAATGTAACTTGGATATTGGGGTTCACTATGTAAAGCGCTTTGAGTCACTAGAGAAAAAGCGCTATATAAATATAATTCACTTCACTTCACTACATCAGCTTTTAAGTCTGTTTTCATCGCAGTGCTTCCCACACTGGTTTAAATGTAACATAGATATTGGGTTTCACTATGTAAAGCGCTTTGAGTCACTAGAGAAAAGCGCTATATAAATATAATTCACTTCACTTCACTACATCAAATATTCCACTAAGAAAAATGTTTTTGGAGGAAGATTTTGCAAATTTGGTAAATAGCCCAAAAACGTATATTTTGTTTTTTTCTTACTGTACCGAAATTGAACCGAACCGAGGTACGTACCGAACCGAAATTTTTTACCGTTACACCTCTAGTTCCAACAAAGTTGGAAGAGGCATAAAATTAATAAAAACCGAGTCCCTTGCCCCAAGCATCCTCTTCCCTGGGTGTTCCCACCTATCATGTTTTCCAAGACAAAAAACTCACAATTATTGTGGTGTTCTGGGAACTTCAGTGATTGTTTGTTTGATTGCCAAATGGTGAGTGGGAGTCATGTGTCTTTTCGCATAAATCGGTGGTATTGTTTACCCTGCATGAGACAAAGCGATTGTATCTTGATGGGGGTCTGTGTCACCTTTTTTTGTAGGCCTCCACTTTGTGCTGTTGTTGTATGTGAATGACACTCAAAGGAAGGTCGGCAGGGGCCAAACATGACTCAGCAGATGACACTCGCGGCGAATGGTTTGAAACGGCAGGAAGGAATTACTGAGGGTTGAGGCTCCTCTTATCTTTGTGGTCACTTGCAGCAGGACACACACCAACAACACTCAGGAAGAATGGACAGAAGACACAGAGCACCAAAACCAGTCCAAGTGTCCCTCGAGTCGCCAATTTGTCGATGCATGTTCTTACTGCGTGGTAAAGCTATTAAAGGCCTACTGAAAGCCACTACTAGCGACCACGCAGTTTGATAGTTTATATATTAATGTTGAAAGATTAACATTCCAACACATGCCATTAGTTTACTAAATTGCAATTTTAAATTTTGCGCCGAAATATCCTGCTGAAAACGTCTTGGTACGGATTGTAGAGGACATTTTGTTCCAGCATCGTTCCCAGCTATTAAGTTGTCTGTTTTCATCGCAAAATTCCACAGTATTCTGGACTCTGTTGGTTAATCTTTTCCAGTTTGTTCAATGAATAATGGAGACATCAAAGAAGAAAGCTGTAGGTGGGAAGCGGTGTATCGCGGCCGACTTTATCAATGCAAACACAACTGGTGTTTCATTGTTTACATTACAGAAAGATGACAGTCAAGCTTTATTATGGAACAGAGCGGTCAAGCTAACACGGTTGGATTGGACCACACACACAAAGTACAGTGTGTTATGTGTGTTAATAAAAAACATTTTACCATTCTGTATTCTGAAGGCGATGTATGTCGTGTGCTACTCCAGCATCAATATGCGTCGTCCTGACCGTCAGCGTCGAGTTCAAAGCGGTATGGCTCTATCCCTTGTTGCGGTTGGGCCTGGCCGAGTGGTCCTGCCTGATCTTCCTGATCTGAATCACTCCCACTGCCCTCTTGTCCTTTTTTAAATTTTTTTTTTTTTTTTTTTTTTTAGTCCTTCACTCTCACTTTCCTCATCCACGAATCTTTCATCCTCGCTCAAATTAATGGGTAAATCGTCGCTTTCTCGGTCCGAATCGCTCTCGCTGCTGGTGGCCATGATTGTAAACAATGTTCAGATGTGAGGAGCTCCACAACCCGTGACGTCACGCGCACATCGTCTGCTACTTCCGGTACAGGCAAGGCTTTTTTATTAGCGACCAAAAGTTGCAAACTTTATCGTGGATGTTCTCTACTAAATCCTTTCAGCAAAAATATGGCAATATGGCGAAATGATCAAGTATGACTCATAGAATGGACCTGCTATCCCCGTTTAAATAAGAACATCTCATTTCAGTAGGCCTTTAGGACTGCTATTAGCCCCGCACCACACAGACACAGTGACTTAAAATCCATCCATCCATCCATCCATTTTCTACCGCTTATTCCCTTTCGGCGTCGCGGGGGGCGCTGGCGCCTATCTCAGCTATCATCGCTATTATTATCAATACTGATATCAGAAATATTGATCACGATTAGAGATGCCCAATAATGTTTTTTCTACCGATATCCGATATTCTGATATTGTCCAGCTCTTAATTACCGATTCCGATATCAACCGATACTGATATATACCGTCGTGTTATGCCTAATTTTGTTGGATGCATTAAACAATGTAACAAGGTTTTCCAAAAATAAATCAACTCTATCATCCATCCATTTTCTTCCGCTTATCCAAGGTCGGGTCGCGGGGGCAGCAGCCTAAGCAGGGAAGCCCAGACTTCCCTCTCCCCAGCCACTTGGTCCAGCTCTTCCCGGGGAATCCCGAGGCGTTCCCAGGCCAGCCGGGAGACATAGTCTTCCCAACGTGTCCTGGGTCTTCCCCGTGGCCTCCTACCGGTTGGACGTGCCCTAAACACCTCCCTAGGGAGGCGTTCGGGTGGCATCCTGACCAGATGCCCGAACCACCTCATCTGGCTCCTCTCCATGTGAAGGAGCAGCGGCTTTACTTTGAGCTTCTCACCCTATCTCTAAGGGAGAGACCCGCCCCATGGCGGAGGAAACTCATTTGGGCCGCTTGTACCCGTGATCTTGTCCTTTCGGTCATGACCCAAAGCTCATGACCATAGGTGAGGATGGGAACGTAGATCGACCGGTAAATTGAGAGCTTTGCCTTCCGGCTCAGCTCCTTCTTCACCACAACGTATCGATACGGCGTCCGCATTACTGAAGACGCCGCACCGATCCGCCTGTCGATCTCACCATCCACTCTTCCCTCACTCGTGAACAAGACTTCGAGGTACTTGGGGCAGGGTCTCCTCCCCTTAAATCAACTCAAGTTTTGGAAAAAAATGCCAACATGGCACTGTCATATTTATTTTCGAAGTCACAAAGTGCATTATTTTTTTAATCATGCCTCAAAACAGCAGCTCGGAATTTAGGACATGCTCTCCCTGAGAGAGACTATGAGGAGGTGGGCGGGGTTAAGGGTGCCGGGTTGAGATGGGGGAGGTAGCGGGGGGAGAAGAAGAGTTAGTGATTGATGCAAGGGATTCTGGGTGTTTGTTCTGTTGTGTTTTATGTTGTGTTACGGTGCGGATGTTCTCCCGAAATGTTTGTCATTCTTGTTTGGTGTGGGTTCACGGTATAGCTCGGTTGGTAGAGTGGCCGTGCCAGCAACTTGAGAGTTGCAGGTTCGATTCCTGCTTCCGCCATTGTAGTCACTGCCGTTGTGTCCTTGGGCAAGACACTTTACCCACCTGCTCCCAGTGCCACCCTCACTGGTTTAAATGTAAAAATTAGATATTGGGGTTCACTATGTAAAGCGCTTTGAGTCACTAGGGAAAATGTGCTATATAAATATAATTCACTTCACTTCACAGTGTGGCGTATATTTGTAACAGTGTCAAAGTTGTTTATACGGCCACCTTCAGTGTGACCTGAGATGGCTGTTGAACAAGTATGCCTTGCATTCACTTGTGTGCGTGTAAAAAGCCTTAAGTATGATGTGACTGGGCCTGCACGCAAAGGAAGTCCCTTTTAAGGTTAATTGGTGCTCTGTACCTCTCCCTACGTCCGTGTACACAGCGGCATTTTAAAAAGTAATTAATTTTACTTTTTGAAACCGATACCGATAATTATGAAACCGATACCGATAATTTCCGATATTGCAATATTAAGCATTTATCGGCAGTCAGACATTCCTGATCACGATGACTTATTGTTAGGTAAAACATTGTGTTCCCCAGAGGTTGGCAATCTACTTGCGGTAGTGGGGTCCTGGAGCTTCTTAAATCAATAAATTGGATAAGAAAAAAACTACGATTTGTATTTTGTTCATTCAATGATTTGTTTCATGGGAAAAATATGCGGAAATTATTTCCGCAAGATTGCTACGATAGAGAGCACTTGAGAGCGGTGCACCTATTCTCCCGTCCAAAGGCAAAACCCAGTAACTCAATTTTGGTCAAAACTGAGCTGATGATAATTTTGGAGTTACTAGGTGATATGCTTTACATTAGTGTATGCGATATTGTAATTTGTTCCGTAAGTAAGCAAATTACGATTGAAAGTCCAGTTTAGAAAACTGTTTTATTTTAGATATGTAATCCTCCATGTTAAAAGTGCAAGCGAGAGGAAAAAATAAAAACACACGCCGCTCACTCTTGCTGCTTGTCGTCACTTCTTCTGCAGCCGAGTAGTCGCAAGAAGGATCACTAGCGCCCTCTACCACCAGGAGGCGGGAGTCATTTAATGACTCATATTTGACACACGCAGCTACGGTATATTAATAAAACATAGCTGCTTACTGTTCTTTTTAGCATATTCAATAGCTTGGACCTTAAATCCTACTGAATAGCTCTTAATCTTCTTCCCTTTATGCGATTTCAAATGATTGAAATCAGCCTCCTCCATTTTGAAAATGATGACAGTCGTGACGTGACGAGTTTGACCCGGCGGAAATTCTAGGCATATACTAATTATTTTGCGAACGAGTTTGACCCGGTGGAAATTGTAGACATGCGCTAATAAAAATAATATTTGGCGAAACGAGTTTGACCCGCTTGTTAATACGGTATGTTAATAAAACATAGCTGCAGCTTACTTACGGAACAAATTACAATATCGCATACACTAATGTAAAGCATATCACCTAGTAACTCCAAAATTATTATCAGGTCAGTTTTGACCAAAATTGAGTTACTGGGTTTTGCCTTTGGACAGGAGTACTGGTGATGTGTGTGTGTGTGTGTGTGTGTGTGTGTGTGTGTGTGTGTGTGTGTGTGTGTGGCGGGAGGATCAGAGTGCTGAGAGCTGGCTAAAACAAAACAAAGGCAAGGTGGAAAGAGAGCAAATGGCCCAAAGAAGATGAAATAGTTTTTTTTTGTGTGTGTTTTTTTTATCAATTAGGAGTAAAAACTACATAAATCGTGCTTTTCTGTTAAAATAAAACCAATAATTTAATGTTTTTTTGGTCCCCTTCATTTTGGAAAGTATCAAAGTATCAAGATACTTGTGGGTATCGTTACCAAAATATTGGTATCAGGATAATTTATACAAATTAGCGTCTGATGAGCACCTTCATCTAATAATGTCAGCCAAAATCCTGTTGAAATTGGATTCGTTGCACAGCCTTCTGAACTTTTACATTAGTGCTGGCTAGGGATGCACCGAAATTAAAATTTGTGGCCGAAGCCGAATAAAATTTAAACGCTTGGCCAAAGGCCAAATACCAAATACCGAATAATGAATGCAGTTTTTCACAATTTTTTTAAATATTGCATAAATAGCCTACAATAAATATTTACACATGTTTTTCAAATAAAGTATTCTTTTATTGAATATTGACATTTTTTTTAAATATTCCAGTAGCCTTTGCTTTTCAAAAAAAGCACAAAGTTTTTCATTTATATTAGGCCTTCAAACAAAACATGCATTCCAAAAAAAAAATAAAGTGCATTAAAGTGGATAAACCCACAACAAATGAATTATTGTCCTTTGGGCAAAAGTCTGCTTAGCCACAGTAGATATGCTAATAATGTAAACAGAAGGCTTAAGTAAATCTCAATAAGTGTGTGCTTGTAACCTCATACACTTATACAGGTAGCCTACACAACAGGCTAATCATGTAAACAGAGGCCCCACTAAATCTCAATAAGTGTGTGCTTGTAACTTCATACACTTATACAGGTACACAACATATCCCAACGTCACCGCGTCAAAAAATTGCGTCACACGCCACTATTCAGCCTTGTTTTTAACTCATTCCACCAAAGGCCGAATGTGGCTTTTTTTGCCATATTCGGCCGAATATATTCGGTTACCGATTAATCGGTGCATCCCTAGTGCTGGCACCTACGTTACATACTACCACTGCAGGCAGGTTGACACAAAGTGCTGCTCGGACGCAACAAATCCGGCAAACAGCAGATTTGATCCACAACGTGAACAAGCTGCTTACTACAAAGCCCGTGTAGCATCTGCTTAGGATGTCAATTTGTATTTGTGGTTGAGTCTTACTTTGCTCAATAGAGTTCCAAGCACACAGAAAACAAAGCTGTGCCTGTTTACTCACTCATGTGATGCACAAGATAACCCTCAAGACTTCTTTGTACCGGCAAAGAGTGTCAATACTCAAATTTTCTCATCAAAACTGTGGTAAGCTGTTACTTTCTATGCTATAGTCACTTTCTACACTAATTTTCCTGAAGGAATCAATAAAGTACTATCTATCTATCTATCTAATCCAGGGGTCACCAACCTTTTTGAAAGCAAGAACTACTTCTTGGGTACTGATTAATGGGAAGGGCTACCAGTTTGATACACACTTCAATAAGTTGCCTGTCTGTCATTCCGTCGTACGGAAGGTTTTTTTGTAGAGAATAAATGATGAAAAAAACACTCAATTGAACGGTTTAAAAGAAGAGAAAACAGGGAAAAAATAAAAATTACATTTTAAAACATAATTTTTGACTCTTTTAAATTCAAAATTCAACCGAAAAAAAGAAGAGAAAACTAGCTAATTCAAATCTTTTTGAAAAGATTTTAAAAAGAATTCAATGGATCATCATTAGTATTTTTTAGCCAATTTGCTGAAGTTTATCTTTAATAAATAAATCTATACATATTTTTAAAAAAGGGTATTTCTGTCTGTCATTCCGTCGTACATTTTTTTTCCTTTTACGGAAGGTTTTTTGTAGAGAATAAATGATGAAAAAAACACTCAATTGAACGGTTTAAAAGAAGAGAAAACAGGGAAAAAATAAAAATTACATTTTGAAACACAATTTCGACTCTTTTAAATTCAAAATTAAACCGAAAAAGAGAAGAAAAAACTAGCTAATTCAAATCTTTTTGAAAAGATTTTAAAAAGAATTTAATGGATCATCATTAGTATTTTTTAGCCAATTTGCTGAAGTTTATCTTTAATAAATAAATCTATACATATTTTTAAAAAAGGGTATTTCTGTCTGTCATTCCGTCGTACATTTTTTTTCCTTTTACGGAAGGTTTTTTGTAGAGAATAAATGATGAAAAAAACACTCAATTGAACGGTTTAAAAGAAGAGAAAACAGGGAAAAAATAAAAATTACATTTTGAAACATAATTTCGACTCCTAAATTCAAAATTCAACCGAAAAAAAGAAGAGAAAACTAGCTAATTCAAATCTTTTTGAAAAGATTTTAAAAATAATTTAATGGATCATTATTAGTATTTTTTAGCCAATTTACTTAAGTTTACCTTTAATAAATAAATGTATATATATTAAAAAAAAAAGGGTATTTCTGTCTGTCATTCCGTCGTACATTTTTTTTCTTCTTACGGAAAGTTTTTTTGTAGAAAATAAATGATGAAAAAAACACTTAATTGAACGGTTTAAAAGAGGAGAAAACAGAAAAAAATGAAAATTAAATGTTGAAACGTAGTTTATCTTCTATTTCAACTCTTTATAATTCAAAATTCAACCGAAAAAAAGAAGAGAAAAACTAGCTAATTCTAATCTTTTTTTAAAAATTGAAAAAATAATTTATAGAACATAATTAGTAATTTTTCCTGACTAAAATTAATACATATTTTTAAAAAAGGGTATTTCTGTCTGTCATTCCGTCGTACATTTTTTTTCCTTTTACGGAAGGTTTTTTTGTAGAGAATAAATGATGAAAGAAACACTTAATTGAACGGTTTAAAAGATGGGAAAACAGGGAAAAAATAAAAATTACATTTTGAAACATAATTTCGACTCCTAAATTCAAAATTCAACCGAAAAAAAGAAGAGAAAACTAGCTAATTCAAATCTTTTTGAAAAGATTTTAAAAAGAATTTAATGGATCATTATTAGTATTTTTTAGCCAATTTACTTAAGTTTACCTTTAATAAATAAATGTATGTATATTAAAAAAAAAAGGGTATTTCTGTCTGTCATTCCGTCGTACATTTTTTTTCTTCTTACGGAAAGTTTTTTTGTAGAAAATAAATGATGAAAAAAACACTTAATTGAACGGTTTAAAAGAAGAGAAAACAGGGAAAAAATTAAAATTACATTTTGAAACACAATTTCGACTCTTTTAAATTCAAAATTAAACCGAAAAAGAGAAGAAAAAACTAGCTAATTCAAATCTTTTTGAAAAGATTTTGAAAAGAATTTAATGGATCATCATTAGTATTTTTTAGCCAATTTGCTGAAGTTTATCTTTAATAAATAAATCTATACATATTTTTAAAAAAGGGTATTTCTGTCTGTCATTCCGTCGTACATTTTTTTTCCTTTTACGGAAGGTTTTTTGTAGAGAATAAATGATGAAAAAAACACTCAATTGAACGGTTTAAAAGAAGAGAAAACAGGGAAAAAATAAAAATTACATTTTGAAACATAATTTCGACTCCTAAATTCAAAATTCAACCGAAAAAAAGAAGAGAAAACTAGCTAATTCAAATCTTTTTGAAAAGATTTTAAAAATAATTTAATGGATCATTATTAGTATTTTTTAGCCAATTTACTTAAGTTTACCTTTAATAAATAAATGTATATATATTAAAAAAAAAAGGGTATTTCTGTCTGTCATTCCGTCGTACATTTTTTTTCTTCTTACGGAAAGTTTTTTTGTAGAAAATAAATGATGAAAAAAACACTTAATTGAACGGTTTAAAAGAGGAGAAAACAGAAAAAAATGAAAATTAAATGTTGAAACGTAGTTTATCTTCTATTTCAACTCTTTATAATTCAAAATTCAACCGAAAAAAAGAAGAGAAAAACTAGCTAATTCTAATCTTTTTTTAAAAATTGAAAAAATAATTTATAGAACATAATTAGTAATTTTTCCTGACTAAAATTAATACATATTTTTAAAAAAGGGTATTTCTGTCTGTCATTCCGTCGTACATTTTTTTTCCTTTTACGGAAGGTTTTTTTGTAGAGAATAAATGATGAAAGAAACACTTAATTGAACGGTTTAAAAGATGGGAAAACAGGGAAAAAATAAAAATTACATTTTGAAACATAATTTCGACTCCTAAATTCAAAATTCAACCGAAAAAAAGAAGAGAAAACTAGCTAATTCAAATCTTTTTGAAAAGATTTTAAAAAGAATTTAATGGATCATTATTAGTATTTTTTAGCCAATTTACTTAAGTTTACCTTTAATAAATAAATGTATGTATATTAAAAAAAAAAGGGTATTTCTGTCTGTCATTCCGTCGTACATTTTTTTTCTTCTTACGGAAAGTTTTTTTGTAGAAAATAAATGATGAAAAAAACACTTAATTGAACGGTTTAAAAGAAGAGAAAACAGGGAAAAAATTAAAATTACATTTTGAAACACAATTTCGACTCTTTTAAATTCAAAATTAAACCGAAAAAGAGAAGAAAAAACTAGCTAATTCAAATCTTTTTGAAAAGATTTTGAAAAGAATTTAATGGATCATCATTAGTATTTTTTAGCCAATTTGCTGAAGTTTATCTTTAATAAATAAATCTATACATATTTTTAAAAAAGGGTATTTCTGTCTGTCATTCCGTCGTACATTTTTTTTCCTTTTACGGAAGGTTTTTTTGTAGAGAATAAATGATGAAAAAAACACTCAATTGAACGGTTTAAAAGAAGAGAAAACAGGGAAAAAATAAAAATTACATTTTGAAACATAATTTCGACTCCTAAATTCAAAATTCAACCGAAAAAAAGAAGAGAAAACTAGCTAATTCAAATCTTTTTGAAAAGATTTTAAAAAGAATTTAATGGATCATTATTAGTATTTTTTAGCCAATTTACTTAAGTTTACCTTTAATAAATAAATGTATATATATTAAAAAAAAAGGGTATTTCTGTCTGTCATTCCGTCGTACATTTTTTTTCTTCTTACGGAAAGTTTTTTTGTAGAAAATAAATGATGAAAAAAACACTTAATTGAACGGTTTAAAAGAGGAGAAAACAGAAAAAAATGAAAATTAAATGTTGAAACGTAGTTTATCTTCTATTTCAACTCTTTATAATTCAAAATTCAACCAAAAAAAAGAAGAGAAAAACTAGCTAATTCTAATCTTTTTTTAAAAATTGAAAAAATAATTTATAGAACATAATTAGTAATTTTTCCTGACTAAAATTAATTTTAGAATTTTGATGACATGTTTTTAATAGGTTAAAATCCAATCTGCACTTTGTTAGAATATATAACAAATTGGACCAAGCTATATTTCTAACAGACAAATCATTATTTCTTGTAGATTTTCCAAAACAAAAATTTTAAAAGAAATTCAAAAGACTTTGAAATAAGATTTCAATTTGATTCTAAAGATGTTCTAGATTTTTCATATTTTTTTTAAATTTTAATCATAAGTTTAAAGAAAGATTTCACAAATATTCTTCGTCGAAAAAACGAAGCTACAATGAAGAATTAAATCAAAATGTATTTATTATTCTTTACAATAAAAAAATACATTTACTTGAACATTGATTTAAATTGTCAGGAAAGAAGAGGAAGGAATTCAAAAGGTAAAAAGTGTTTAAAAATCCTAATATCATTTTTAAGGTTGTATTTTTTCCCACAAATTGTCTTTCTGAAAGTTATAAGAAGCAAAGTAAAAAATAAATGAATTCATTTAAACAAGTGAAGACCAAGTCTTTAAAATATTTTCTTGGATTTTCAAATTCTATTTGAGTTTTGTCTCTCTTAGAATTAAAAATGTCGAGTAAACCTTCGCCGTCATCTTTCGGGAATGTAAACACAGAAACACCGGCTGTGTTTGTGTTGCTAAAGGCGGCCGCAATACACCGCTTCCCACCTACAGCTTTCTTCTTTGACGTCTCCATTATTCATTGAACAAATTGCAAAAGATTCAGCAACACAGGTGTCCAGAATACTGTGGAATTATGCGATGGAAAGAGACGACTGGGACAAAATGTCCTCTACAATGCATGACGTCACGCGCACGCGTCATCATATCGCGACGTTCCAGCAGGATATTTCGTCGCAAAATTTAAAATTGCAATTTAGTAAGTTGTGTGTGTTGCAATGTTAATATTTCATCATTGATATATAAACTATCAGACGGTGTGGTCGCTAGTAGTGGCTTTCAGTAGGTCTTTAATGTATGATATTTCAGATGTGATTCACTACAATAGGGCCCCACAGCACACTGGATTCCAGTTATTGAAATACCACAACACTGGATATTGTTCATCCATCCATCTTCTTCCGCTTATCCGAGGTCGGGTCGCGGGGGCAACAACCTAAGCAGGGAAACCCAGACTTCCCTCTCCCCAGCCACTTCGTCTAGCTCTTCCCGGGGGATCCCGAGGCGTTCCCAGGCCCGCCGGGAGACATAGTCTTCCCAACGTGTCCTGGGTCTTCCCCGTGGCCTCCTACCGGTTGGACGTGCCCTAAACACCTCCCTAGGGAGGCATTCGGGTGGCATCCTGACCAGATGCCCGAACCACCTCATCTGGCTCCTCTCCATGTGGAGGAGCAGCGGCTTTACTTTGAGTTCCTCCCGGATGACAGAGCTTCTCACCCTATCTCTAAGGGAGAGACCCGCCACACGGCGGAGGAAACTCATTTCAGCCGCTTGTACCCGTGATCTTATCCTTTTGGTCATGACCCAAAGCGAGGATGGGAACGTAGATGGACCGGTAAATTGAGAGCTTTGCCTTCCGGCTCAGCTCCTTCTTCACCACAACGGATCGGTACAACGTCCGCATTACTGAAGACGCCGCACCGATCCGCCTGTCGATCTCACGATCCACTCTTCCCTCACTCGTGAACAAGACTCCTAGGTACTCGAACTCCCCCACTTGGGGCAGGGTCTCCTCCCCAACCCGGAGATGGGTTGGGGAGGAGATGTTCAGATAAGTTTAATTAAATTTAAGAACTTTCACACAAAGCAACACTGGACGTGCGCATTTTCCTTGGTACTAGGTCGGGTTGCTCTGGCGGACTGAAGGGGGAGGGGGTCTTAAACGACCATTTTGTGTGTGGACAAGGATATGGTTAGGTTGGCTTTACCCTGGATAACCTTCGTCGGGACCTCAGTAACGACAGCACGGCCTTACCTGTGCTGTGTCTTTTGTTTATGGATCTCTGCGGGCTATACAGCGTTTTCCGTTCGGGCTCCAGTACTCTGGAATGCCCTCCCGGTAAGAGTTCGAGATGCTACCTCAGTAGAAGCATTTAAGTCTCACCTTAAAACTCATCTGTATACTCTAGCCTTTAAATAGACCTCCTTTTTAGACCAGTTGATCTGCCGCTTCTTTTCTTTCTCCTATGTCCCCCTCTCCCTTGTGGAGGGGGTCCGGTCCGATGACCATGGATGTAATACTGGCTGTCCAGAGTCGGGACCCAGGATGGACTGCTCGCCTGTATCGGTTGGGGACATCTCTACGCTGCTGATCCACCTCCGCTTGAGATGGTTTCCTGTGGACGGGACTCTCGCTGCTGTCTTGGATCCGCTTTGAACTGAACTCTTGCGGCTGTGTTGGAGCCACTATGGATTGATACTTTCACAGTATCATGTTAGACCCGCTCGACATCCATTGCTTTCGGTCCCCTAGAGGGGGGGGGGGTCCTCTCCAAGGTTTCTCATAGTCAGCATTGTCACTGGCGTCCCACTGGATGTGAATTCTCCCTGCCCACTGGGTGTGAGTTTTCCTTGCCCTTTTGTGGGTTCTTCCGAGGATGTTGTAGTCGTAATGATTTGTGCAGTCCTTTGAGACATTTGTGATTTGGGGCTATATAAATAAACATTGATTGATTGATTGATTGATTGATTGATCTCAGTGGTTGTAGTGTTATTTTCTCTGATTTAAGCTCATGCAAGCTTACGTTAATCCTATTAAGGAATCGTTAGTTTATATTTCACGGCAGTGGCAAGAACATGAGCCAACAAAAGTAAAAGCACATTCCCTCGCTTCCCCCACTCCTGATCTTCAACCACCGTATCCATTTAACACAGCAGGATCACAGCAAAGTCCCTCTAAGACCCTGTTTTCCGCATGGGTGCCACATTCCCCCCCCCCCCCAATCAATTTCTTGTTAATCCTGTGTGGTAGTTAAAGTGTGCAAGGATTATAGCTCGCTGGTCCACCGTTACAAATCCGGATGATGTCGCTTGGTGGAGACGACAGCGTTAAAAATGGACGCTGGTCACGCGACAACATCTCTGCACAGCTTGAAATAACAGAAAGGAATAATTGGCTTTAGTTTTTGTTCCTAGACTTGCAAAGTGTCACGGAACTTGGGCCTGGGCCGATTGAAAAATATATATTGACCTACGAATTATTGCCGATATTTATTTTTCATGACACCAAGTTAATCATTGATTTAAGGATAATACATAATAATAATAATGCAGCTATATCCTTTCAAAGGCAATAAATCAATATTTGAACTATAATTACAATTAAAATGTTTTAATTTTCCTGAGGGAACTCTCCTGAAGGAATCAGAAAACTACCGTATTTCCTTGAATTGCCGCCAGGTCGCTAATTATTTTAAAACCTGCCAAAAGGCATGCGGTAAATTTAGGCCTGTGCTTATAAATTTGAGTGTGATGTAAGGATACCATCATGAAAAGCACATTTAATAAAAAAAAAACGTTATTATGGTCTTACCTTTACTTATAAATGAAATGTGGGGCGGTATAGCTCGGTTGGTAGAGTGGCCGTGCCAGCAACTTGAGGGTTGCAGGTTCGATTCCCGCTTCCACCATCCTAGTCACTGCCGTTGTGTCCTTGGGCAAGACACTTTACCCACCTGCTCCCAGTGCCACCCACACTGGTTTAAAAATGTAACTTAGATATTGGGTTTCACTATTTAAAGCGCTTTGAGTCGCTAGAGAAAAGCGCTATATAAATATAATTCACTTCACTTCACTTCAAGTCCATGTGCAGCTCCTTCTGATCAAAAGCATCGACAACTTGTTTATAGAAGTCTTCCTTATCTTTCTTCAGTTTTAAAAGTCTCTCTGTCTCGATGGAGATCTTCCTTTATTACCTCCTGCTTCGATTGAAAGTCCAGTTTAGAAAACTGTTTTATTTTAGATATGTAATCCTCCATGTTAAAGGTGCAAGCGGGAGGAAAAAATAAACGATCGCTGCTCACTCTTGCTGCTTGTTGTCACTTCTTCTGCAGCCGAGTAGTCGCAAGAAGGATCACTAGCGCCCTCTACCACCAGGAGGCGGGAGTCATTTAATGACTCATATTTGACATACGCAGCTACGGTATATTAGTAAAACATAGCTGCTTACTGTTCTTTTTAGCATATTCAATAGCTTGGACCTTAAATCCTACTGAATAGCTCTTAATCTTCTTCCCTTTATGCGATTTCAGATTATTGAAATCAGCCTCCTCCATTTTGAAAATGATGACAGGTGAAGTGTCACTCGTGACGTGACGAGTTTGACCCGGTGGAAATTCTAGGCATATGCAACTTATTTGGCGAAACGAGTTTGACCCGGCGGAAATTCTAGACATGCGCTAATAAAAATAATATTTTGCGAAACGAGTTTGACCCGGCGTTAATACTGAGGCGGCGATAATGCTAAGCATGCGCTAATTATTTTGCTAAACGAGTTTGACCCGGCAGTAATTCTAGGCAGGCGCGTACTATATACCCGGCGGCAATTCAAGGAAATACGGTACTATCTATCAACCTATCTAATCCTCCAACTTTAATAAAACAAACAAATAATAAAAACACAGTACAATATACTTTAACAAAAGTTTGATCTTGAACAAAAATATTACAACCAAAAGCAATTAGATATCCTAAAGACAGGATTGGTAGGGCTAAAATATACACAACACTAAAAATAAATAAAATAGCTAAAGTATTTACAAACAAGGTTGCACTTCAATATTGAACATGTAAACAGAGGTAAAGTTGTACATTAATTAACTGACAATGGAGTTAGGAGCTTCTTAAAGGAAATTGCAAAGTAACAATACAAACACCACAATTTAAACCGATGCATATGCAAAACAAAATTAAGTTTGCCACATTCCGACTGATATAAACAGAATATACGCTCTTAAATGGGAACTGCACTTTTTTGGAATGTTGCCTACAGTTCACAATCATTATTATGAAAGACAACAAGACAAAAGTTGTTTTTTGGCATTCTAACATGTAAAAATTGTCTCGCTCTAGGTAGCTAGCAATGCAGCTAATGGGGGAAATCAATTCTAACACTATATAACTTTAAAAATGGATTCAAAAACAGCCAAAAATGCTTCATTTATGTTCCATCATCCGTATAATAACCAAGGTGTAGCGACATTGTTATTGTAAGAATGAACACGGAGGAACTCTTTTTCGAGCATACTAACACATCGGCGTGCTACGTTATTCAACATAAAAGCTAACTACGGAAAGAGATAAGCT
>NC_084637.1:31721243-31741243 GCF_033978795.1 Nerophis ophidion
TATGGTTCTAGAAATCTTTGCCAGCCAAGACTGTCTATAATTTCAATCCTACCTTATTCTGACATCAAACAATTTAGGGGCCCTTTTCAGGCCCCAGGGACAACTCTACTTTTATAGTGGTTAGTGAGGAATGTAGAAGTTAAACACTGAATTGTAGACCCATATGGAGCAATTTTTGGTCAGCTTGCTATGATCAGCACGTCCGTCTATAGAATCATGAGGACCTCAAACATCACTTTGCTGTGTGTGGCATTGAGGAAAGTGCAGAGCGACAAACTCATTTATGCATTCTCTACTGGGCTCTGCGACGTAAAACTCAGCTCAGTACAGGAAGCTTTAGTCAAGGGTGACTTCCTGGCGACCATCACCACACCCGACGAGGTCTAGCGGTGCTTTGTTCTTTGCGTACGGTGTGTGTATGTGTGTGTTTGTGTGTGTGTGTGTATGTGTGTGTGCGGTCAGCTATTATTGATTTCCAACAGGAAAGAGAACCATCCCTCCACTCCCGTGCCACAGTTGTTCTGTCACACCCACCAAAGTAGTTCCTGGAACTACGACTAGCAGTTTTACTTCCCAACAAAGGGGTGTAACGGTACACAAACATTTCGGTTTGGTACATACCTCGGTTTAGAGGTCACGGTTCGGTTAATTTTCGGTACAGTAAGAAAACATCCATCCATCATCCATCCATCATCTTCCGCTTATCCGAGGTCGGGTCGCGGGGGCAACAGCCTAAGCAGGGAAACCCAGACTTCCCTCTCCCCAGCCACTTCGTCTAGCTCTTCCCGGGGGATCCCGAGGCGTTCCCAGGCCAGCCGGGAGACATAGTCTTCCCAACGTGTCCTGGGTCTTCCCCGTGGCCTCCTACCGGTTGGACGTGCCCTAAACACCTCCCTAGGGAGGCGTTCGGGTGGCATCCTGACCAGATGCCCGAACCACCTCATCTGGCTCCTCTCGATGTGAAGGAGCAGCGGCTTTACTTTGAGTTCCTCCCGGATGGCAGAGCTTCTCACCCTATCTCTAAGGGAGAGCCCCGCCACACGGCGGAGGAAACTCATTTCGGCCGCTTGTACCCGTGATCTTATCCTTTCGGTCATGACCCAAAGCTCATGACCATAGGTGAGGATGGGAACGTAGATCGACCGGTAAATTGAGAGCTTTGCCTTCCGGCTCAGCTCCTTCTTCACCACAACGGACCGGTACAACGTCCGCATTACTGAAGACGCCGCACCGATCCGCCTGTCGATCTCCCGATCCACTCTTCCCTCACTCGTGAACAAGACTCCTAGGTACTTGAACTCCTCCACTTGGGGCAGGGTCTCCTCCCCAACCCGGAGATGGCACTCCACCCTTTTCCGGGCGAGAACCATGGACTCGGACTTGGAGGTGCTGATTCTCATTCCGGTCGCTTCACACTCGGCTGCGAACCGATCCAGCGAGAGCTGAAGATCCCGGTCAGATGAAGCCATCAGGACCACATCATCTGCAAAAAGCAGAGACCTAATCCTGCGGTTACCAAACCGGAACCCCTCAACGCCTTGACTGCGCCTAGAAATTCTGTCCATAAAAGTTATGAACAGAATCGGTGACAAAGGACAGCCTTGGCGGAGTCCAACCCTCACTGGAAATGTGTTCGACTTACTGCCGGCAATGCGGACCAAGCTCTGGCACTGATCGTACAGGGAACGGACCGCCACAATAAGACAGTCCGATACCCCATACTCTCTGAGCACTCCCCACAGGACTTCCCGAGGGACACGGTCGAATGCCTTCTCCAAGTCCACAAAGCACATGTAGACTGGTTGGGCAAACTCCCATGCACCCTCAAGAACCCTGCCGAGAGTATAGAGCTGGTCCACAGTTCCACGACCAGGACGAAAACCACACTGTTCCTCCTGAATCCGAGGTTCGACTATCCGACGTAGCCTCCTCTCCAGTACACCTGAATAAACCTTACCGGGAAGGCTGAGGAGTGTGATCCCACGATAGTTGGAACACACCCTCCGGTCCCCCTTCTTAAAGAGAGGAACCACCACCCCGGTCTGCCAATCCAGAGGTACCGCCCCCGATGTCCACGCGATGCTGCAAAGTCTTGTCAACCAAGACAGCCCCACAGCATCCAGAGCCTTAAGGAACTCCGGGCGGATCTCGTCCACCCCTGGGGCCTTGCCACCGAGGAGCTTTTTAACTACCTCAGCGACCTCAGCCCCAGAAATAGGTGAGTCCACCACAGATTCCCCAGGCACTGCTTCCTCATAGGAAGACGTGTTGGTGGGATTGAGGAGGTCTTCGAAGTATTCCTTCCACCTATCCAAAACATCCGCAGTCGAGGTCAGCAGAACACCATCCGCACCATACACGGTGTTGATAGTGCACTGTTTCCCCTTCCTGAGGCGGCGGACGGTGGTCCAGAATCGCTTCGAAGCCGTCCGGAAGTCGTTTTCCATGGCTTCCCCGAACTCTTCCCATGTCCGAGTTTTTGCCTCCGCGACCGCTGAAGCTGCACACCGCTTGGCCTGTCGGTACCTGTCCACTGCCTCCGGAGTCCTATGAGCCAAAAGGACCCGATAGGACTCCTTCTTCAGCTTGACGGCATCCCTCACCGCTGGTGTCCACCAAGGGGTTTTAGGATTGCCGCCCCGACAGGCACCAACTACCTTGCGGCCACAGCTCCGATCTGCCGCCTCGACAATAGAGGTGCGGAACATGGTCCACTCGGACTCAATGTCCAGCACCTCCCTCGTGACATGTTCAAAGTTCTTCCGGAGGTGGGAATTGAAACTTTGTCTGACAGGAGACTCTGCCAGACGTTCCCAGCAGACCCTCACAATGCGTTTGGGCCTCCCAGGTCTGTCCGGCATCCTCCCCCACCATCGCAGCCAACTCACCACCAGGTGGTGATCGGTAGAAAGCTCCGCCCCTCTCTTCACCCGAGTGTCCAAAACATAAGGCCGCAAATCCGATGACACAACTACAAAGTCGATCATGGAACTGCGGCCTAGGGTGTCCTGGTGCCAAGTGCACATATGAACACCCTTATGTTTGAACATGGTGTTTGTTATGGACAAACCGTGACGAGCACAAAAGTCCAATAACAAAACACCACTCGGGTTCAAATCCGGGCGGCCATTCTTCCCAATCACGCCTCTCCAGGTTTCACTGTCGTTGCCAACGTGAGCGTTGAAGTCTCCCAGTAGGACAAGGGAATCACCCGGGGGAGCACTTTCCAGTACTCCCTCGAGCGCTTCCAAAAAGGGTGGGTACTCTGAACTGCTGTTTGGTGCGTAAGCACAAACAACAGTCAGGACCCGTCCCCCCACCCGAAGGCGGAGGGAGGCTACCCTTTCGTCCACCGGGTTGAACTCCAACGTACAGGCTTTGAGCCGGGGGGAAACAAGAATTGCCACCCCAGCCCGTCGCCTCTCACTGTCGGCAACGCCAGAGTGGAAGAGGGTCCAATCCCTCTCGAGAGAAGTGGTTCCAGAGCCCTTGCTGTGCGTCGAAGTGAGTCCGACTATATCCAGCCGGAATTTCTCGACTTCGCGCACTAGCTCAGGCTCTTTCCCCCCCAGTGACGTGACGTTCCACGTCCCAAGAGCTAGCTTCTGTAGCCGAGGATCGGACCGCCAAGTGCCCTGCCTTCGGCTGTCGCCCAGCTCACAATGCACCCGACCTCTATGGCCCCTGCTATGGGTGGTGAGCCCATTGGAGGGGTGACCCACGTTGCCTCTTCGGGCTGTGCCCGGCCGGGCCCCATGGGAACAGGCCCGGCCACCAGGCGCTCGCCATCGTGCCCCACCTCCGGGCCTGGCTCCAGAGGGGGGCCCCGGTGACCCGCGTCCGGGCGAGGGAAATCTGGGTCCATGATGTTTCTTCTTCATAAAGGTCTTCGAGCTGCTCTTTGTCTGATCCCTCACCTAGAACCTGTTTGCCTTGGGAGACCCTACCAGGGGGCTTTATGCCCCCGGACAACATAGCTCCTAGGATCATTGGGACACGCAAACTCCTCTACCACGATAAGGTTGCAGCTCAGAGAGGAGAGTAAGAAAACAACAAAATATAAATTTTTTGGTTGTTTGTTTACCAAATTTGTAAACAATGGCTTTATCATTTTAACATTGGGAACACTATAATAATTCTACCCACGTTAATCAACATTAAACTGCCTCAAATTGTTGCTGAAATTAAATAAAACGACATAACTTTTCTTCTACATAAAAAAATTGCAACATTAGTTTCCAGTTAACTCATCATGCTTAATTTATCACAGCATTTGGGAAGCTTGTAGTTGATTTTTATTATGTAAATTTTATATTTTTAATCAACATGTGATAGCAGGGACCCTGCCATTCAAAACTTTTCTGTCCATGAAACAAACACACACACTGCAAAATGAGCTAACGTTACGCTAAAAGCTAATCAGCCTTCACCTCAAGCCAGAACTGCGAGCGAGCTGAGCTGCAGTTTAAGTTTCTAGAAGGTCAACGGGCTCATAGTGATGTTAGTAGTAGTTGACTGGGAGGCGTTTATTATCGTTTGGGGAGAGTACGCTGCCTTATGCTCACCTGCTAAACACCTATCTGCTCGACGCTGAAGCATTTACTACATGCGCTCTGAATACGCACTGCTGATTGGCTGTTACCGCTATATATGTAACCAATCAGATGGTTGTGTGGGTGGGACAATGCTGGGTGCTGAGACAGAGGCAGAAGAAGCAAAGCAGCTACTACTTCGGTACACCCCATACCGAACCGGTTCAATACAAATACACGTACCTTTACACCCCTACAACGAGAGTCAAAGCGGACAAGGGTCATATTATGATTTGTTTTTCTACATTCAAACCACTTCTTTATGGTCGACATAACATGTAATGGTAGTTCTTAGGTCAAACATTTGCCTGGATTATGTTTTACAGGCCAGATCGTCTCTTAAGAATGCTCCAATTTGTGGGCGGGTGGTTCCACTTTAACTTCTTCTTCTCCACGCCCACTTTCTTGTAGTTTTTAGTGCTTCCATATGGAGTCTACCGATAGATACAAATTGGAACAATACACTACTTTGTATTGGAAATGGCAACAACGTAGCATGCATGTCCATGCACAACCTTATTGACTACAGGAAGTACACTAACGCGGATGCGCGCAAGGCATTCTTAGTACATTTATACCAAGTACGGATAATCCGGTGACGTCACAGGTTGTGCAAATTCCAAACGGCTTGTTTGGAGGAAGTAGGAAGGAAGGCAAGATTATTTTATAAATATTTCTGCTATGCCTTACCATGCTTCACCTCAAGGAATGTTTGCAGAGCGTTTGGAGCGAACAGCACGCACAAAACCCTTCCTTTGAAACAACGACCGAGTCCCACACAATCTATGCCATCTTTGTTTATATTGAGCATTTCTTCTTTAATTGGTTATCAAAGCTTTTTTTATGTTATCAGTGTGACTTTGGAATTCCTTATATTGGCCCGATGTATACCTAGTTATTTTTATCATGCACCTTCAGTATGCAAATATACACCACTGCAAACTAAACCACAATATTTAAAGTCCATACTACCCGAAGTTATCACCAGTCGAACCAGGGAGTGAATTTAAAAACAATCGTTAACGGACACGAATGGACTTTTATCGTCCTGCAGGTAAATAGGGACTGTTTGAGTGTAAAGAATGTGTGTGTGTGTGTGTGTGTGTGTGTGTGTGTGTGTGTGTGTGTGTGTGTGTGTGTGTGTGTGTGTGTGTGTGTGTGTGTGTGTGTGTGTGTTGATCCTTACATTCCTGTGGAAGCCTCGAGAGCAGCTAATCCAGTCTCAGTCAATGGCCTCTTGAACTTTTAGGTCACACACACACACACACACACACACACACACACGCACACACACGCACACGAGCACTTGTGTTTGTTCAATGTTCAAATATATGCACACCCGGCCATTATGTGTACAAGCATGTGTCCCATTTGCCGAAGTATGTTGTTTTGTCCATGAACAATGTGATCACGTTCTGTTTAGTTATGTTCCGTTTTGTTTTTGACTCCCATCAGTTCCTGTTTTTGCGCACCCTGGTTTGTTTTAGTTTCCAAGACAACCATTAGTTTCACCTGGCTCATTTGTTTGGACTCACGCACCTGTCAATAATCACTATTTAAGCCTGTAGTTGCCAGGCAGTCAGCTGACGACATCACCCTCTATCATCCTCTACACACCCTTGCTCCATGCTGACGATCCATGCTCTTTTCTCGTTCCCCGTAAGTTTTGTTATTCATGCCATAGTCTGCAAGTTTTGTTTTACGTCCATAGTTTATGTTGTAGTAATAGTTTTGTTTCATAGCCAAGTTGTTGTACCTCCACTGTGAGCGCCTTTCGTTTGTTCCCTTTTTTCGAGTTAATAATAACTAAAGATGTCCTTACCTTCGTGTCCGATCCGGTCGCTTTGCACCACGGGAAAACAAACCACACCATAGTCCACGCCTTGACAAAAAAATAATCAGTATGGTTCTAATTTTCATAACCAAGATGTTGCCAAAGGCACAGTGACCCTTCATTTTGATTACTACCCCCCAAAAAGGTGCCTTAAGGTGTACAATTCACTGATCGCGGAGCAGAGAGGTAGAGGCATGGGTAACGTTAGCTGTGATGCTAGCGGAGCCGTGCGAGTGGTAATAAGAGAGAAAGAAGGTGCAAATCTGGTAACAAATGAAGGAATAATTAATTCCCAAGAAAAACAGCAGGGGGTCCATCGTCTGGCGGTGGTGTGGCTTCAAGCGGGAATATATCGAACAGACAACCGTAATTTGTTAAGTGTGGGGTAAAAGCGTTGCTACAAAAAGTAGCATTACTGCTACTTGTCTCCTTGGACGTATCCTCGCTCATCCATGCGGACTGGACACTGGCCGGGAGTGGAGTCGGCTGTCTTGGTTGCTTTGTTGGGTCTGCTCCTGTCTCTGGCCATCCTTCCTCCACCCCAGCGGACGATGGCGTGGAACACCGCAGAGGTCACCACAGTGGATATGTTTCTTTTACTTTTTATTCATAGCTGTATGTTAAACAAGGTGACACGGTAAAGAATCTGGGTATTATCTTCGACCCAACTCTCTCCTTTGAGGCACACATTAAAAGCGTTACTAAAACGGCCTTCTTTCATCTCCGTAATATCGCTAAAATTCGCTCCATTCTGTCCACTAAAGACGCTGAGATCATTATCCATGCGTTTGTTACGTCTCGTCTCGATTACTGTAACGTATTATTTTCGGGTCTCCCCATGTCTAGCATTAAAAGATTACGGTTGGTACAAAATGCGGCTGCTAGACTTTTGACAAGAACAAGAAAGTTTGATCACATTACGCCTGTACTGTATATACCTTTATATACATACATACATACATATATACCTATACTGTATATACCTTTGTATACATATATACATACATATATACCTATACTGTATATACCTTTGTATACATATATACATACATATATGCCTATACTGTATATACCTTTATATACATATATACCTATACTGTATATACCTTTGTATACATATATACATACATATATGCCTATACTGTATATACCTTTGTATACATATATACATACATATATGCCTATACTGTATATACCTTTGTATACATATATACATACATATATGCCTATACTGTATATACCTTTGTATACATATATACATACATATATACCTATACTGTATATACCTTTGTATACATATATACATACATATTTGCCTATACTGTATATACCTTTGTATACATATATACATACATATATGCCTATACTGTATATACCTTTATATACATATATACATACATATATACCTATACTGTATATACCTTTGTATACATATATACATACATATATGCCTATACTGTATATACCTTTATATACATATATACATACATATATACCTATACTGTATATACCTTTGTATGCATATATACATACATATATGCCTATACTGTATATACCTTTGTATACATATATACATACATATATGCCTATACTGTATATACCTTTGTATACATATATACATACATATATACCTATACTGTATATACCTTTGTATACATATATACATACATATATGCCTATACTGTATATACCTTTGTATACATATATACATACATATATACCTATACTGTATATACCTGCACTGGCTTCCTGTGCACTTAAGATGTGACTTTAAGGTTTTACTACTTACGTATAAAATACTACACGGTCTAGCTCCATCCTATCTTGCCGATAGTATTGTACCATATGTCCCGGCAAGAAATCTGCGTTCAAAGGACTCCGGCTTATTAGTGATTCCCAAAGCCCAAAAAAAGTCTGCGGGCTGTAGAGCTTTTTCATTTCGGGCTCCAGTACTCTGGAATGCCCTCCCGGTAACAGTTCGAGATGCCACCTCAGTAGAAGCATTTAAGTCTCACCTTAAAACTCATTTGTATACTCTAGCCTTTAAATAGACTCCCTTTTTAGACCAGTTGATCTGCCGTTTCTTTTCTTTTTATTCTATGTCCCACTCTCCTTTGTGGAGGGAGTCCGGTCCGATCCGGTGGCCATGTACTGCTCGCCTGTGTATCGGCTGGGGACATCTCTGCGCTGCTGATCAGCCTCCGCTTGGGATGGTTTCCTGCTGGCTCCGCTGTGAACGGGACTCTCGCTGCTGTGTTGGATCCGCTTTGGACTGGACTCTCGAGACTGTGTTGGATCCATTATGGATTGATCTTTCACAGTATCATGTTCTCATAGTCATCATTGTCACCGACGTCCCACTGGGTGTGAGTTTTCCTTGCCCTTATGTGGGCCTACCGAGGATGTCGTAGTGGTTTGTGCAGCCCTTTGAGACACTAGTGATTTAGGGCTATATAAGTAAACATTGATTAGTTGACTGCATGTAGAAGTGTCTGGTTGTATCTGCTGCTTTAATGTCTTTAATGTCCTATGTGTTCTTTGATGTTTGATGTTTCCCCTCTTACACACATGTAAGAGGGGTGTGTACTATGGCTATGAGTTGTTGTTTTTTTCCCTTGGCCTCAGTCTGCACCCTCTCTCTAGGGCCCAGGCTAAGACCGATTTTTTTATTTTATTTTAATCATCTATTTTTTTCTCCCCCCCCCCTGGTTACACCTGTATCTTATCTTTTTTTGTAAGGGACGCTGGAAGCCGGCAGACCCGTCAGCGATCCTGTTCTGTCTCCCTTTAATGTTTGTCTGATCTTGAATGGGATTGTGCTGAAAATTGTAATTTTCCTGACGGAATAAATAAAGTACTATCTAATCTAACTTTTTGACACTGCTTATTATTAACATTTCTGTTTCCCCCCCGAGCCCACAATGTCTAAGTTGGGGGTTAACACGTGAAGATTGCAGCACGGCAGAGCGCCTGCAGGTACATCAATTTGACAAAACACATTCCTTGACTGGATTACGGTGCGGTCCCTGCTGAGTGATGCTGATGGAGGGAGTGAGAACACATACATTACGGTTTAGGCTGCAGGAATGCAGTCGGTAGCCAAGACGCGCTTTTCATAAAACGGCAGATTTATGGAAATAATAGAATCCCCGTCCGCTCTGCACGGATCACACTGTATGGGCTTCAGATGTGCATTAGCAATGGCGGACGTTTTGCCCCACGACCTTTGACCTGCGAACACATTGAAGCAGTTTGGGAGATGATCCGTGACGCCTGCCCGCCCCTTTTTTTTCGGAGTGGCAACACTTCCTGGAAATTTCTCCTTCAAAGTAAATGAGATGCTCTCGGTTGTGGAATTTGTGGAGAGATTCTGCGCATGAGATCACTTTTGGATTCATGCTTTAAATTGTGCCAGATGGGGAAGTTGAATCATCGTTTAAAAGCTTTGGCAAGTTTGGCGGCGGGGATATAGGCTGAGTGGCGGGCTATAGGAACCATTGGATGCTGCGATCTGGATTTTTTTACCATCGAGAAAATTCTCTGTGAGAAGGAGAGACAAGAAAGAGCATGCAGTGTAATGCCCGCAGCTAAAAGCAACTGCGTGAGAACATATACTCAAATATCACAATATAGTCATTTTCTATATCGCACAGAGACAATCCCGCGATGTATCGAGTATATCGATATATCGCCCAGCCCTACCGCTACTCCAATCAGCATCAATTGTGGCTGGCAACAGACTAATGCTGTAGCAACATACAATACCTTTTATATTGTAAATGATCCACTCTACAGAGAAAAATATTGAAACAGTAAAATGCAAAGTCGACATGACAATCACGTTTGTATTTAGAGCTCAGTGCAGCGCTCGCAGTTTGTGGACGGCACATGTGCACCCTGAACTCCATTGTAAAAATGTGTGTTTCTACATTTGTTTGTTATATTTTATCCATCATCTTCCGCTTATCCGAGGTCGGGTCGCGGGGGCCGCAGCCTAAGCAGGGAAGCCCAGACTTCCCTCTCTCCAGCCACTTCGTCTAGCTCTTCCCGGGGGATCCCGAGGCGTTCCCAGGCCAGCCGGGAGACATAGTCTTCCCAACGTGTCCTGGGTCTTCCCCGTGGCCTCCTACCGGTTGGACGTGCCCGAAACACCTCCCTAGGGAGGCGGTCGGGTGGCATCCTGACCAGATGCCCGAACCACCTCATCTGGCTCCTCTCCATGTGAAGGAGCAGCGGCTTTACTTTGAGTTCCTCCCGGATGGCAGAGCTTCTCACCCTATCTCTAAGGGAGAGACCCGCCACCCGGCGGAGGAAACTCATTTCGGCCGCTTGTACCCGTGATCTTATCCTTTCGGTCATGACCCAGAGCTCATGACCATAGGTGAGGATGGGAACGTAGCTCGATCGGTAAATTGAGAGCTTTGCCTTCCGGCTCAGCTCCTTCTTCACCACAACGGATCGATACAACGTCCGCATTACTGAAGACACCGCACCGATCCGCCTGTCGATCTCACGAACCACTCTTCCCTCACTCGTGAACAAGACTCCGAGGTACTTGAACTCCTCCACTTGTTATATTTTATTTTATGATTAAATCTACCATGGGCAGCACAGTCGAGCAGAGGTTAGTGCATGTGCCTCACAATACGAAGGTACTGAGTTCAATCCCGGGCTCTGGATTTTTCTGTGTGGAGTTTGCATGTCCTCCCCGTGAGTGCGTGGGTTCCCTCCGGGTACTCCGGCTTCCTCCCACTTCCAAAGACATGCACCTGGGGATAGGTTGATTGGCAACACTAAATGGTCCCTAGTGTGTGAATGTGAGTGTGAATGTTGTCTGTCTATCTGTGTTGGCCCTGCGATGAGGTGGCGACTTGTCCAAGGTGTACCCCGCCATCTGCCCAAATTCAGCTGAGATAGGCTCCATCCCCCCCTGTAAACCCGAAAGGGACAAGCGGTAGAAAATGGATGGGATGGATTAAATCAACCATGTTTACATTGGTTAAGTTTGTAGTTATGTTACCTTTTAATTCGGCTATTATGGTGTCGTTTCGATCATTGTTTTGATTATATCACAATTGTAATATTTGAATGATGGTGGTAAAATGTGTTGTGGCAGTTGCGGATGTCACCAACTTGGCGTTGTGATGGACACTCAGTTGCTTTTAATGAACTGACAACATGATAATGCTGATCAGGAAGTACTTCGAGTTTAATGGTGTTGACGTAGTCTAAGTTTGTGGTGTCTTGGAAACGGCACCAATTATTTCCTCAGTTTTCCACTAACTTGATGTTTTGCCAAGATAATTATTTGTCATGTGTACATTTTCAGATGTGCTTGTTGTATTTTTGGCCGGAGCAAAAACAATTTTGAAGTTGTCTTTATTTTTAAGTTATCATGCCATAATTTTACTGGTCCGACCCGCTTGGGATACAATGAGACTGCAGAAGTAGATTTAAATGTCTATCAGGGGTGCCCACACTTTTTCTGCAGGCGAGCTACTTTTCAATTGACCAACTCGAGGGGATCTACCTCATTTATATATATCATTTATATTTATTTATTTATGAAAGAGACATTTTTGTAAACAAGTTAAATGTGTTTAATGATAATACAAGCATGTGTAACACATATAGATGACTTTCTTTCACGAAGACAAGAATATAAGTTGGTGTATTACCTGATTCTGATGACTTGCATTGATTGGAATCAGACAGTAATGATGATAACGCCCACATTTTCAAATGGAGGAGAAAAAAAGTTGTCCTTTCTGTACAATACCACATGAAAGTGGTTGGTTTTTGGCATCTAATTCATCCAGCTTCCATACACTTTACAAGAAAAACATTGCCGGCAAATTCCGTAGCTTGCTTGATTGACATTCACGGCACCCGAGGGTCTTGTGAGATGACGCTGGCTGCTGCCACTTCATTATTATGAAAAAATGACAGAGAGGAAGGCGAGAAACACTTTTTATTTCAACAGACTTTCGCGCCGTCCCTTCCGTCAAAACTCTAAAGGCCGACCGCACATTTCCTATCTTCACAATAAAAGCCCTGCTTCATTATGCCTGCGCTAACAAAATAAGAGTCTCGGAAAGCTGGCGTGCACAAGTGATGTGCACGCCAGCTTTCTGAGGGATCGCTTGTGCACGCCAGTTTTCCGAGACTCTGTATTTAGTTAGCGCAGGCAGCATGAAGCAGGGCTTTTATCGTGAAGATAGGAAATGTGCAGTCGGCCTTTAGAGTTTTGACGGAAGGTACGGCGCGAGAGTCTGTTGAAATAAAAAGTGTTTCTCGCCTTCCTCTCGGTCATATTTTCATAATAATGATCTTGCAGCAGCCAGCGTCATCTCACAAGACCCTCCGGTACCGTGAATGTCATTTAAGTGACGTCTTGGTGAAGATTGATGATCACTCCTTTTTAGGTCTATTTTTTTTTTTAAAGCCTAGCTGGAGATCGACTGACACACCCCCCGCGGTCGACTGGTAGCTCGCGATCGACGTAATGGGCACCCCTGGTCTATATCTTTCGAAAAAAAATGCTGTTTTCCTTTTAAGAACGCTAGGAAGCTTTGATGTTTTTTTGTTTGTTGTTATTGCTGCTATTTTGTTTGTCCTTTCGTTACATTATCATTATCTGTTTTCATCAGCGTTTTGTCTGCCCTTGCTAGCGAAACAACACAGCGAGTGAAACATGTCGAAGAGACAGATAACTCCAATAAATCTTGCTTGTCATGGCAGTACATTTTATGCGAGAGCATTAAAGCGCAGGCATGTCGGACATCTGGAGAATGTGGCGTCCGACTCTCTTCGTTAAGATAGTTAGCTCATGAGAAATAGATTTAATCATCATTTTAGCCAAAGATTACCAGCTAAACTTTGTCTATATCTTTCTAAAAAATGCTCTTTTTTTTTTAAGAAAGCTAGTAAGCTTTGATGTTTTTTTCGTTTGTTGTTATTGCCGCTATGATTATATGATTTTATTATCCATCCATCCATCCATTTTCTACCGCTTGTCCCTTTCGAGGTCGCTGGGGATGCTGGAGCCTATCTTCGCTGCATTCGGGCGGAAGGCGTCGTACACCCTGGACAAGTCGCCACCTCATCGCAGGGCCAACACAGACAGACAGACAACATTCACACTCACATTCACACACCATGGACCATTTTAGTGTTGCCAATCAACCTATATTATGTTATATTATATTGATTGTATTATAATTGTAATATTTGAATGATGGTAAAAAAAAAAAAAACTCCAAAAACATGCACCTGGGGATGGGTTGATTGGCAACACTAAATTGGAAAAGTGAATGAATGTGGGTGTGAATGCTGTCTGTCTATCTGTGTTGGCCCTGTGATGAGGAGGCGACTTGTCCAGGGTGTACCCCGCCTTCCGCCCGAATGCAGCGAAGATAGGCTCCAGCACTCCCCTCAACCCCAAAAGGGACAAGCGGTTGGAAATGGATGGACGGTAAATGAATGTGTTGTGGCAGTTGCGGATGTCACCAATGTGGCGGAGTGAGGAAACACTCGGTTGCTCAAATACATTTTTGTTTTTGTTAGCACTTTGCCATCCATTTCCTACCGTTTGTCCCTTTTGAGGTCGCTGGGGATGCTGGAGCCTATCTCCAAGCCTTTCTACATTTAATGTGCTTTTTTTGATTGATTGATTGAGACTTTTATTAGTAGATTGCACAGTACAGTACATATTCCGTACAATTGACCACTAAATGGTAACATCCCAATACGTTTTTCAACTTGTTTAAGTCGGGGTCCACAATAATCAACATTGAACTGCCTCCAGTTGTTGCTCGGATGAAATAAAATGACAAAAGTTTTCTTCTACATATAAAAAGTGCTAAATTAAACAGTTTCAAGTGAACTCAGCCTCAGATTAACTTTTGTTTCCCCATCCACCCCCAGCTTGGCTAACTTGGCAGTAAGACGATATGGGCTTATTGTTCTTCCACCATAGAAGTGGGTCAAAATCTAGTTTTAATGCAATACAGCAACCCCCTACGACCCTGAAAGGGATTCGCGGTAAAAAAAAATGGAAATGGATGAATGGTAAATGAATGTGTTGTGGCAGTTGTGGATGTCCCCAATGTGGCGGCATGAGGAAACACTCTGTTGCTCTAATACATTTTTGTTTTTATCAGCACTTTGCCTGCCCTTGCTTTTAAATTGACAAATCTTTAATAGAGTTATTTTTAAAAGCCTAACGAGCAGCATAGAAAAAGTATAAATTAGGGGTTGAACAGATCTTGTCACGGTTCGGTTCAGTGTACATTGTTGTTGTTTTTCCCACCCCACAATACCATGCATCTCAATAATCCAACATTAGCCTTTATCACTTTAGGTACATTTTATACAATCAACATAAAGTGAAACACAAGCTTTAATGAATAAATGCTTAATGAATGCTCCCCAAGACAAATGTTTCTCCTCACAATGACAGCATTTCAGTCACATTTAAGTCAACTGACATTTCAACACGAGCTTTCATTATTATTGGCCAACTCCCGGAAACCATAAGGCCTAACTTTACTTCACGGTGCATAAAATTAGAACCAAACATTCAAGCTCCAATCTGATTAGTAACACACACAGGAAAAAAAAACATGATCAATACACTCACTATGTGCACATGGACACATTTAATCGGATTAAAAGCCTAACCTGTTTAAATATGCTTAATGCAAACACGCCATTCAGAATATTCTGACCCGATCACACATGCTCGGATCAAACTTTCATTCCGATCGAGATTGTAATCGGATTGTAGTCCATGAAAACACATCTTCCGAAATTCGGATTTTATTTATCCTTACTGCGCATGGCTTCGACGTCCACTATACTTTGGTGAAGTAGCGGAGACTACATGTATTAGTCCCGGAATGAAGCAATTGTCTTGCTGCTGTCCTCCCCACCCCCACCCCCGCCCCATATTCAACATGCGCAGAAGTAGCGTTATAAACTGTTGCGTTTGTTTCTCTAAAAACAAGACTAGCAAAAACAAAAGTAGTGAACAGAAGGGTGTTGTTGATAAATTGCTTTGGCTTTGCATAATAGAGTTTTAACTTGCACTTGCAGATGTAGCGACAAACTGTAGTTACTGACAGTGGTTTTCTGAAGTGTTCCTGAGCCCGTGTGGTGATATCCTTTATACAATGTGGGGCAATATAGCACAGTTGGTAAAATAAATTATAAATAAATAAATGGGTTGTACTTGTAGAGCGCTTTTCTACCTTCAAGGTACTCAAAGTGCTTTGACACTACTTCCACATTTACCCATTCACACACACATTCACACACTGATGGAGGGAGCTGCCATGCAAGGCGCTAACCAGCACCCATCAGGAGCAAGGGTGAAGTGTCTTGCTCAGGACACAACGGCCCGCTTCCACCATCCTAGTCACTGCCGTTGTGTCCTTGGGCAAGACACTTTACCCACCTGCTCCCAGTGCCACCCACAGTATGTGAGTGGCACTGGTTATTGCCTAAGGCAGGGGTCTCAAACATGCGGCCCGCGAGACGTTATTATGCAGCCCGCATTTTGATATGAAGATTTAATGTTGGTACGGCCCGCAAGTTTAATATGAACGGCGTTTGACAACGTTATGCTTGCCAACACCTAATTTACCCAGGAGACCCCTGATATCATGTTAGACCCGCTCGACATCCATTGCTTTCGGTCCCCTAGAGGGGGGGGGGGTTGCCCACATCTGAGGTCCTCTCCAAGGTTTCTCATAGTCAGCATTGTCACTGGCGTCCCACTGGATGTGAATTCTCCCTGCCCACTGGGTGTGAGTTTTCCTTGCCCTTTTGTGGGTTCTTCCGAGGATGTTGTAGTCGTAATGATTTGTGCAGCCCTTTGAGACATTTGTGGTTTGGGGCTATATAAATAAACATTGATTGATTGATTGATTGAATTACAGGGCACCAATTCTCTCAAAGCCACTGTCGATTTTTACCAGATCAACATCATTCAGGGAGTGCCTTAAAGGCACTGCTTTTGGCGCCCCCTACATCCTGAACTGACAACGTGCAGACCCAGTTGTATGTTGCATCTGGCTATGTGAGACGCAAGTGATATATTTGATCAACAGCTACACACGTCACACAAAGGGTGGCCGTAAAAAAAAAACTTTTAGACTGTTACAAATATGCGCCACACTGTGAACCCACACCAAACAAGAATGACAAACATATTTTGGGAGAACATCCGCATTGTAACACAACAGAACAATTACCCAGAAACATGTTGCAGGCATTCCAAATGAGCTAATATTTGCAGAAAATAACAAAGTTTACCAGTTCAAACATTAAGTATCTTGTCTTTAAAGTCCATTCAATTGAAAATAGGTTGAAAAGGATTTGCAAATCATGGTATTCTGTTTTTATTTACCATTTACACAACGTGCCAACTTTGGTTATGTATTTCCAAATCTCACCAGCAAACCTGAAACCTATATGACGTCCGTACACTCGGTATTAGCTTAATCTGCAAACCCTCTCTCCAACTTTCTCCTCCGTGCATCACCGTTCTGTTTTTTTCCTTTTCTTCTTCCTGCAGTCTTCCCGTGTCTCCATAAAAAGACAAGTCTCAAGGAGGGTGGACTTCTCCTTGCCTGTTGATAATAAAACAAGCATCGCTCCACCCCGACCCACTCCCACAAGCGACAGGTTCTGGTAAGGAGATGCACGGCGAGGTGTGGGTTTGAAACTATTTCCCTGCGGCGCTACGCAGTCGAGCAAAAGCAAGAACGCATTTAAATCACGTCCTTAGGAAGAGTGGCAGCGAGTCACTTCCTCACAAAATGGACAACAAGCGTTATGTCTGCTGACTTGTTCTCCAGGTCAAAGTTTAGTTAAAAGAATCTTGTGATCAGTTTAAATTGAACCACAGTACTAATGAAAAGAGGCCACACACACACACACACATCCATATATACAAACCCTGTCTCCATATGAGTTGGGAAATTGTGTTTGATGTAAATATAAACAGAATACAATGATTTGCAAATCCTTTTCAACCCATATTCAGTTGAATATGCTACAAAGACAACATATTTGATGTTCAAACTGATATTTTTTTTGTTGCAAATAATCATTAACTTTAGAATTTGATGCCAGCAACACGTGACAAAGAAGTTGGGAAAGTTGAGGAATGCTCATCAAACACTTATTTGGAACATCCCACAGGTGTGCAGGCTAATTGGGAACAGGTGGGTGCCATGATTGGGTATAAAAACAGCTTCCCAAAAAATGCTCAGTCTTTCACAAGAAAGGATGGGGCGAGGTACACCCCTTTGTCCACAACTGCGTGAGCAAATAGTCAAACAGTTTAAGAACAACGTTTCTCGAAGTGCAATTGCAAGAAATTTAGGGATTTCAACATATACGCTCCATAATATCATCAAAAGGTTCAGAGAATCTGGAGAAATCACTCCACGTAAGCGGCATGGCCGGAAACCAACATTGAATGACCGTGACTTTCGATCCCTCAGACGGCACTGTATCAAAAATCGACATCAATTTCTAAAGGATATCACCACATTGGCTCAGCAACACTTCAGAAAACCACTGTCACTAAATACAGTTGGTCGCTACATCTGTAAGTACAAGTTAAAGCTCTACTATGCCAAGCGAAATCCATTTATCAACAACATCCAGAAACGCCGCCGGCTTCTCTGGCCCCGAGTTCATCTAAGATAGACCCATGCAAAGTGGAAAAGTGTTCTGACGAGTCCACAGTTGAAATTGTTTTTGGAAATATTCGACATCGTGTCATCCAGACCAGAGGGGAAGCGAACCATCCAGACTGTTATCAACGCAAAATTCAAAAGCCAGCATCTGTGATGGTATGGGGGTGCATTATCCCCAAGGCATGGGTAACTTACACATCTGTGAAGGCACCATTAATGCTGAAAAATACATACAGGTTTTGGAACAAATGTCTTTTTCACGCACGCCCCTGCTTATTTCAGCAAGACAATGCCAAGCCACATTCAGCACATGTTACAACAGCGTGGCGTGGGAATAAAAGAATGCGGGTACTTTCCTGGCCCGCCTGCAGTCCAGACCTGTCTCCCATGGAAAATGTGTGGCGCATTATGAAGCGTAAAATACGACAGCGGAGAACCCGGACTGTTGAACGACTGAAGCTCTACATAAAACAAGAATGGGAAAGAATTCCACTTTCAAAGCTTCAACAATTAGTTTCCTCAGTTCCCAAACGTTTTTTGAGTGTTGTTAAAAGAAAAGGTGATGTGAACATACCCTTTCCCAACTACTTTGGCATGTCTTGCAGCCATGAAATTCTAAGTTAATTATTAATTGCCAAAAAAAAGATAGTTTATGAGTTTGAACATCAAATATGTTGTCTTTGTAGCATATTCAACTGAATATGGGTTGAAAAGGATTTGCAAATCATTGTATTCCGTTTATATTTACATCTAACACAATTTCCCAACTCATATGGAAACACTGTTTGTACATTTGAGAACAAGGACGAAATAAAGTGCTTGACTTGAACAAATTGACCTCCTTTTGTCTGAAGGGGCTGTTTGCGTTTGGAGCGGCCGTGCAGTAAAACAAACACACTTCAGCAGGTAGCGAGATGACAGACGCGTTGTGCTGTTTGGCTTGAAGACGCGGCGGCGCGATGGAGGGGAAATGGGTGACGTCAAAGTGGGAGAGAAACGGGGGAGACTTTGGGGGCTTCTATAAACACAAACGGCACAGGAATAGAAGGCATTTGGCGTTTGAGGGTGGTGATGAGAGACAGACGCTCAGAGACTAATGGAGGCTTCAGGTCAGACAGGTGATCAATGTTTGTATCATACGAACATGACTATACATGATTCTATGTGTCTACATTCAAACATTCTTCTTCATACTGCATTAATATATGCTACTTTTAAACTTTCATGCAGAGAGGGAAATCACAGCTAAAAGTGTATTTATGAAACAGTTATTAAGCAGTGGCACAAACATTCATGTCAAGTGCAAGACTGTCAGAGACATTTTAAAACAAGCTATGAGTGCACTTTTGTGCATGATGTCACTAAGATGACATATCAAAACAACACTCAATTAAAGTGCATTTTTTGTACAGAACGCCACTACAATAGTTTAAAACCAATAAAGTGCACTTTTGTGCATGATGTCACTAAGATGACATATCAAAACAACACTAAATTAAAGTGCACGTTTTGTACAGAACACCACTACAGTAGTTTAAAACGAATAAAGTGCACTTTTGTGCATGATGTCGCTAAGATGACATATCAAAACAACACTCAATTAAAGTGCACTTTTTGTACAGAACGCCACTACAATAGTTTAAAACCAATAAAGTGCACTTTTGTGCATGATGTCACTAAGATGACATATCAAAGCAACACTAAATTAGAGATCACTTTTTGTACAGAACGCCACTACAATAGTTTAAAACCAATAAAGTGCACTTTTGTGCATGATGTCACTAAGATGACATATCAAAACAACACAAAATTAAAGTGCACTTTTTGTGCAGAACGCCACTACAATAGTTTAAAACGAATAAA
>NC_084637.1:31746243-31758743 GCF_033978795.1 Nerophis ophidion
TCCAAAAGCTCTCCAGAGGGCAATAAAATGATCCATCCGTCAAGGTCACTCACCGTATTTTCCAGACAACACTAAATGTTCCAAGAAATAAAAATTATTCCATATATTAGCCACACCTACCTTTAAGCCGCATAAATACAGTATATACGTTGTGAAATTAGTTATTTACCGTATTTCCTTGAATTGCCGCCGGGGCGCTAATTAATTTAAAACCTCTTACCAAAGGCATGCAGTAAATTTAGGTCTGCGCTTATAAGTTTGAGTGTGATGTAAGGATACCATCATGAAAAGCACATTTAATATAAAAAACGTTATTATGGTTTTACCTTTACTTATAAATGAAGTCCATGCGCAGCTCTTTCTGATCAAAAGCATCGATAACTTGTTTATAGAAGTCTTCCTTATCTTTCTTCAGTTTTAAAAGTCTCTGTCTCGATGGAGATCTTCCTTTATTACCTCTTGCTTCGAGTGAAAGTCCAGTTTAGAAAACTGTTTTATTTTAGATATGTAATCCTCCATGATAAAAGTGCAAGCGAGAGGAAAAAATAAACGATTTCTGCTTGCTTGGGAGGCGGGAGTCATTTAATGACTCATATTTGACACACGCAGCTACGGTAGGTATATTAATAAAACATAGCTGCTTACTGTTCTTTTTAGCATATTCAATAGCTTGGACCTTAAATCCCACTGAATATCTCTTAATCTACTTCCCTTTATGCCATTTCAAATGATTGAAATCAGCCTCCTCCATTTTGAAAATAATGACAGGTGAAGTGTCACTCGTGACGTGACGAGTTTGACCCGGCGGAAATTCTAGGCATGTGCTAATTATTTGGTGAAATGAGTTCGACCCGGCGGAAATTCTAGACATGCGCTAATAAAAATAATATTTTGCGAAACCAGTTTGACCCGGCGTGAATCCCGAGCCGTCGGTAATGCTAAGCATGCGCTAATTATTTTGCGAAACGAGTTTGACCCGGCAGTAATTCTAGGCAGGCGCATACTATATACCCAGCGGAAATTCAAGGAAATACGGTAGACAGAAATATTTAGTAAATGCTTATTTACATACCTTAATTGTTTGCCCACGGCGTCCGTGACGCGGCAGTAAAACGTCTAGTCAGACAAAAGAGAAGTCATCGTCATAGGTCCACTAACTGCGGAAGCTAACGCTCCAATCAGCTAAACAGACTCTATAAGTCCACGGTGAGTTTACTGTATGTCATTGTAAGTTAATAATACTAACACGGACACTCGCAAATGTGTTAGCAAATAAGCTCATGCTAACAACGCTGTTACATTACCATAGCACATACCAAATACCGTATTTTTCGGATTATAAATCACTCCGGAGTATATGTTGCAGCGGCCGAAAATGCATAATAAAGAATGAAAAAAAAAATCTTTAAGATGGAAAGTGTAGCTGTCATTATGATGTGCACTCATGTTTTCTAACAACCGTGAGTCTTCAACTATACTAAGTATTTCAATGGTTGGAATCTGTGCTTATGGATGGTATATTAGTTACTATGGTCATGTAATTAGTTACTATGGTCATCTAATTAGTTACTATGGTCATGTAATTAGTTACTATGGTCATCTAATTAGTTACTATGGTCATGTAATTAGTTACTATGGTCATCTAATTAGTTACTATGGTCTTCTAATTAGCTACTATGGTCATCTAATTAGTTACTATGGTCATCTAATTAGTTACTATGGTCATCTGAGTTACTATGGTCATCTTATTAGTTACTATGGTCATGTAATTAGTTACTATGGTCATGTAATTAGTTACTATGGCCATCTAATTAGTTACTCTGATCATCTAATTAGTTACTATGGTCATCTAATTAGTTACTCTGGTCATCTAGTTACTATGGTCATGTAATTAGTTACTATGGTCATGTAATTAGTTACTATGGTCATGTAATTAGTTACTATGGTCTTTTTAATTAGTTACTATGGTCTTTTTAATTAGTTACTATGGTCATCTAATTAGTTACTATGGTCATATAAGTAGTTACTATGGTCATGTAATTAGTTACTATGGTCATCTAATTAGTTACTATGGTCATGTAATTAGTTACTATGGTCATCTAATTAGTTACTATGGTCATGTAATTAGTTATTATGGTCATCTAATGAGTTACTATGGTCATCTAATTAGTTACTATGGTCATGTAATTAGTTACTATGGTCATGTAATTAGTTACTATGGTCATGTAATTAGTTACTATGGTCATGTAATTAGTTACTCTGGTCATCTAATTAGTTACTATGGTCTTTTTAATTTGTTACTATGGTCATCTAATTAGTTACTATGGTCATCTAATTAGTTACTATGGTGTTCTAATTAGTTACTATGGTCATCTAATTAATTACTATGGTCTTCTAATTAGTTACTATGGTCTTCTAATTAGTTACTATGGTCATCTAATTAGTTACTATGGTCATCTGAGTTACTATGGTCATCTAATTAGTTACTATGGTCATGTAATTAGTTACTATGGTCATCTAATTAGTTACTATGGCCATCTAATTAGTTACTCTGGTCATCTAATTAGTTACTCTGGTCATCTAGTTACTATGGTCATCTAATTAGTTACTATGGTCATGTAATTAGTTACTATGGTCATGTAATTAGTTACTATGGTCATGTAATTAGTTACTCTGGTCATCTAATTAGTTACTATGGTCATCTAATTAGTTACTATGGTCATGTAATTAGTTACTATGGTCATCTAATTAGTTACTCTGGTCATCTAATTAGTTACTATGGTCATCTAATTAGTTACTATGGTCATGTAATTAGTTACTATGGTCATGTAATTAGTTACTATGGTCATGTAATTAGTTACTATGGTCATGTAATTAGTTACTATGGTCATGTAATTAGTTACTATGGTCATCTAATTAGTTACTATGGTCATGTAATTAGTTACTATGGTCATCTAATTAGTTACTATGGTCATGTAATTAGTTACTATGGTCATCTAATTAGTTACTATGGTCATGTAATTAGTTACTATGGTCATCTAATTAGTTACTATGGTCTTCTAATTAGCTACTATGGTCATCTAATTAGTTACTATGGTCATCTAATTAGTTACTATGGTCATGTAATTAGTTACTATGGCCATCTAATTAGTTACTCTGGTCATCTAATTAGTTACTATGGTCATCTAATTAGTTACTCTGGTCATCTAGTTACTATGGTCATGTAATTAGTTACTATGGTCATGTAATTAGTTACTATGGTCATGTAATTAGTTACTCTGGTCATGTAATTAGTTACTCTGGTCATGTAATTAGTTACTCTGGTCATCTAATTAGTTACTATGGTCATCTAATTAGTTACTATGGTCATGTAATTAGTTACTATGGTCATGTAATTAGTTACTATGGTCATCTAATTAGTTACTATGGTCATATAAGTAGTTACTATGGTCATGTAATTAGTTACTATGGTCATCTAATTAGTTACTATGGTCATGTAATTAGTTACTATGGTCATCTAATTAGTTACTATGGTCATGTAATTAGTTATTATGGTCATCTAATGAGTTACTATGGTCATCTAATTAGTTACTATGGTCATGTAATTAGTTACTATGGTCATGTAATTAGTTACTATGGTCATGTAATTAGTTATTATGGTCATGTAATTAGTTACTCTGGTCATCTAATTAGTTACTATGGTCTTTTTAATTTGTTACTATGGTCATCTAATTAGTTACTATGGTCATCTAATTAGTTACTATGGTGTTCTAATTAGTTACTATGGTCATCTAATTAGTTACTATGGTCTTCTAATTAGTTACTATGGTCATCTAATTAGTTACTATGGTCATCTGAGTTACTATGGTCATCTAATTAGTTACTATGGTCATGTAATTAGTTACTATGGTCATGTAATTAGTTACTATGGCCATCTAATTAGTTACTCTGGTCATCTAATTAGTTACTCTGGTCATCTAGTTACTATGGTCATCTAATTAGTTACTATGGTCATGTAATTAGTTACTATGGTCATGTAATTAGTTACTATGGTCATCTAATTAGTTACTATGGTCATGTAATTAGTTACTATTGTCATGTAATTAGTTACTATGGTCATGTAATTAGTTACTCTGGTCATCTAATTAGTTACTATGGTCATCTAATTAGTTACTATGGTCATGTAATTAGTTACTATGGTCATCTAATTAGTTACTATGGTCATGTAATTAGTTACTATGGTCATCTAATTAGTTACTATGGTCATCTAATTAGTTACTATGGTAATCTAATTAGGTTACTATGGTCATCTAATTAGTTACTATGGTCATCTAATTAGTTACTATGGTCATGTAATTAGTTACTATGGTCATCTAATTAGTTACTATGGTCATGTAATTAGTTACTATGGTCATCTAATTAGTTACTATGGCCATGTAATTAGTTACTATGGCCATGTAATTAGTTACTATGGTCATCTAATTAGTTACTATGGTAATCTAATTAGGTTACTATGGTCATCTAATTAGTTACTATGGTCATCTAATTAGTTACTATGGTTATGTAATTAGTTACTATGGTCATGTAATTAGTTACTATGGTCATGTAATTAGTTACTATGTTCATCTAATTAGTAATTATGGTCATGTAATTAGTTACTATGGTCATGTAATTAGTTACTATGGTCATGTAATTAGTTACTATGGTCATGTAATTAGTTACTATGGTCTTTTTAATTAGTTACTATGGTCTTTTTAATTAGTTACTATGGTCATCTAATTAGTTACTATGGTCATATAAGTAGTTACTATGGTCATGTAATTAGTTACTATGGTCATCTAATTAGTTACTATGGTCATGTAATTAGTTACTATGGTCATCTAATTAGTTACTATGGTCATGTAATTAGTTATTATGGTCATCTAATGAGTTACTATGGTCATCTAATTAGTTACTATGGTCATGTAATTAGTTACTATGGTCATGTAATTAGTTACTATGGTCATGTAATTAGTTACTCTGGTCATCTAATTAGTTACTATGGTCTTTTTAATTTGTTACTATGGTCATCTAATTAGTTACTATGGTCATCTAATTAGTTACTATGGTGTTCTAATTAGTTACTATGGTCATCTAATTAGTTACTATGGTCTTCTAATTAGTTACTATGGTCATCTAATTAGTTACTATGGTCATCTAATTAGTTACTATGGTCTTCTAATTAGTTACTATGGTCATCTAATTAGTTACTATGGTCATCTAATTAGTTACTATGGTCATCTAATTAGTTACTATGGTCATCTAATTAGTTACTATGGTAATGTAAGTCACAGCAGCTCAGACGAGGCATCAAGCAGTGTGGGCAGGAAGCGTTTCCACAGACGCGGAAGGAGTTTTTCACAACAAAGTTCTAAAGCTTAGCGATATATCAGATTGTAGGTGGGTTTATTTTGTACCCTTCGCGTTCATATTTCACTGTTTGTTGCGTTTCACTTGATTGTAAAATATTTTGATGGAAAGGGGGTGTGACCTTCATATTTTGTCAATATTCAGTGTTTTATCCTTCATAGAAAAATTTTAAATTCCATTATGTTTTTTTAAGGCGGTCTGTCATAACGTTTTTAGCATTCACTCCGACATTATTGTGAGGTTTATTAGTAGTGGCCCTAAAAATAGATATACCGGCCCCAGAACACATTTTTTTTCTCTAAATGTGGCTCCCAAGTCCAAATAATTGCCCAGGCCTGATATAAGTGCTTAGTGATAAATGAAGAATCCATACAAGTTGAAACGTATTTTGAACATTTTAGGCTTCCTTTACAGATTACATTTTTTTTTTTTTTTGCCTCAGATTCTATCTGATTCCAGGTACCGATCTGATACACTGATGATAGATTATAGAACAGGAAATGTTTTATCGCAAGTACGGAAGTAATCGCGATAATACTTTTTTATAAAGCCTATCTATTAGGTTTAACATTTGCTAGTATTGTTCTAAATCAGATGATGTATTAAATGTAGAAGAACTTAAATGTAGAATATATTTATATTATTCACATATTATATATATTATTTATTATTATTATTGTCTATTGTGAGCGAACTGTGGTGCTGAATTTCCCTCAGGGATCAATAAAGTACTTTCTATTCTATTCTATTCTAAATGTGTGGTCTTCAATGCTACATGCATTTTTTTTAATTACAAAATAGAGTAGCAAAGCATAATAACTAAAATAAATAAATAAATACATAAAAAGTGCTGTTAGCTGCTATTTAAATCATGTTTTTCTTGAAGCTTTCCTGTATTCATAGCCAAAGATTTTGTAATAATAAAAGAAAAAAAAGATAAATATCAATCCAATCACTTCAGTATCATTCATGCACGCTAGGTATTTATAGTATCGTATCGACATCCGGATCGATCACCCCTACTTTATTTTGAAGCTTTAGCGGTAGCTTCTTGTGTCGTCCTAGTCCGTGTGTAGCATGTTTACCATCTTTGATACTTAGAAGTAACCGTTTATTTTGGCGGTGAGGATATTTATCTTCGAAGCGGCTTCACACTGTGGATAGACAATGTGTTCGTTGCAGTTCGCCTCCAAATTGGAGCCGATGTTCTGGCCAGACAGGCACCTTCCTACATGTAACGAGGAATATTGAAATGTATTCATGGCTCGCTGAGTGAGCGTCTCTTTAGAACGAAACCGTTTACGCAAATACAATTTTTAGCGCATGTAAACTGCCAATCGTTTTTGTTTTTTTTTTGCACCGATTGCAACTCCAGGACGAATTTCGCAACGGGGCAAAGTGTATTGTTTGTGGCGAGCGAGGCGGTACAGGAAGTGAAGAGTTAAATGGAAACTATGATCATTTTAATCTACATTTAACAGACTTCCTCGTGGTGGAGATAATATGTACCGGATGTGTTCTGCTGTAAATTGTGCTGCACGGGCATATTTTGAATTATGTCCACAAAGTTATTGTGTATAAAACTCTCCACACCCCCCGACATCGCCTTCCAAAAGTATCATCATTTGGCTTTTGAAAAGCGATGAATATATAATTTACAGTAAATGCGAACATAATCGCGATATGTTTTTATTCAGACAAAGTCAAAACTAAAGCTGTTGTTACTTGTCACGATTAGATTAAAATAATGCTTTGTTTTGTTTCTTCAAAGTCTTTTTCTGTCTGACTTTAACGAGTGATCAAATTGTGTCGTGGCCCGTTTTGACAAAACAGTCCAGTGTAAAAATGTCACGGGCCAGTGAACACGAAAATATTTATGCATTGTTTTACACACACATAACATATAATGTTTTGCTTTTGTTTAATCTGATCATAATTCGGATTATAATGTTACTGTGCACATGAGTCGTGAAAATAAATGATCCCCTTATGACGTGCGTTTTCATGCATCGCACCTTAAATCGGAATCATTTATTTTGAAATGCAAAACACATAACGTAAATTGAAGTACAAAAAGAAGGAGTGACTTCCGTTATAAACAAACATAATTCATTCATCCAATTTTCCTCCTGTTCGCTACTTTTGTTTTACCAACAAGCAAATACTTATTTTTTCCGCACGTTCTCTATATTTTGTATTTTTCTGTGGATTCTTTTTCTTATTTTTGAATGTTTTTGGGATGTCCCGACAAATCGGCCACCAATCCGTATGTTGAAAAAATATGTTATCGCCATTGCCGATTAATGCTTTTCGATGGAGATCACTAACTCTGATTTTTTTTTAGTCCCCCTAGCTCAGGGGTCCCCAACCTTTCTGTAGCTGCGGACTGGTCAACGCTTGAAAATTACTAGAGTGATTAGATCAGTTCTTTTTTTCCATCAAAATATACTTTTTAGTTTTTGTTAATGTTACAAATAATTCCTTGAACACAGAAGGATTTGGAGGGCAAACAGGATTCCAATAACAGATAGTAGTTTTTGATTTTGCTAAATTTTTGTGTACTATAAACTAGGGATTAGGGTTTTATGTTATACCAGTTCTAGTACAGTATCGTGGTACTAACGAATCAAAAACTATACTAAAGGTACTATACTCTGTTAGAAAAGTACTGGTTCCCGTGCATTATGGCGTGTCGTCACTTGATGACATTGATGGTTTTATGAGCGGGGCAGCATGTTCGGCAGCGCACAATCACTGAGTACTTAGAAGCAGACACAGTGTGTAGACAGAAAAGGGAAAACGGACACATTTTGGCCTAAAAATAACGATAAAGGGGAAACTATAACACTGTAACGCCCTCAGGAAAAGGTGCTCTAAGACATGGCTAGCTTGCTAGCAGCTAACATCTATCCGCAGTTGGCAGTGTTGTATCTACTTCTAAATCACTATTCCTGGTTTCCATGGCGACAAAGTAAGTTTCTTACAAGTATCATCCCTGCAGGACGAGGAATAGCTAAACATGCTTCACCCCTTAGGAAGATACAATAGCTCACCGGCGTCACCGCTAACAAAAGCTAGCGTGCCTGAATGTAAACAAATGCCATATGTGGATCTACACCTAACATCCACTGTAATGATACCAAGTACAACAGCGTATCTAGTTGATACTACTATGATTACATCAGTTCTGTTCAGTTTCAGTTTATTTGGAACATGCATACCATACAAAGTAATGCATCACACAGTTTCACTACAGCACGTCCGAAAAGGAGTAGGAAGAAGCAGAGCTTATTTAATCCTAACCCCTTTTCATACCGTAGAAATTTTATCCAATTTCCTTGTTCTCTGTAACAGAACGGTGAATAGATAAATAATATACCATAGTAAGCAAACAAATATTAAATACATAAATAATATTTGTCTCAATAAAAAAGGCTGCGTTCGGGCCGAAGGCGGTGTACACCCTGGACAAGTGGCCACCTCATCACAGGGTTAAAAACAACCATGATTTTAACAGACACACCTCCCAATTTACAACAAAAATGCTGTCATGGATAAATATAATACACATTAAGTTGATCTGCCAAACATAGAGGCCACCTTATTGACCGTGTGAGCAGCTTTGATTGCTCCAAAGCTACTTTTTAACTTCAATTGTGAATGAAAAGTAGTATGTTAGACTTTTCAAGCTTGTTGTGAGGTTGTTCCATTCCATCCATCCATCCAACTGTTTTCTACCGCTTACTCCATTCGCGGTTGCGGGTGGCGCTGGAGCCTATCTCAGCTACAATAGGGCGGAAGGCAGGGTACACCCTAGGCAAGTCGCCACCTCATCGCAGGGTCGGGGGTTAAAAACAACCATGATTTTAACACACACACCTCACAATTTACAACAAAAATGCTGTCATGTATAAATATAATACACATTAAGTTGATCTGTCAAACCTAGTGGCCACCTTATTGACCGTGTGAGCAGCTTTGGTTGCTCCAAAGCCACTTTTTAACTTCAATTGTGAATGAAGAGTAATCTGTTAGACTTTTCAAGCTTGTTGTGAGGTCGTTCCATTCCATCCATCCATCCATCTGTTTTCTACCGCTTATTCCATTCGGAGCCTATCTCAGCTACAATGGGGCGGAAGGCGGCGTACACCCTGGGCAAGTCGCTACCTCATCGCAGGGTCAGGGGTTAAAAACTACCAAGATTTTAACAGAAACACCTCACAATTTACAACACAAATGTTGTCATGGATAAATATAATACACATTAAGTTGATCTGTCAAACATAGTGGCCACCTTATTGACCGTGTGAGCAGCTTTGGTTGCTCCAAAGCCACTTTTTAACTTCAATTGTGAATGAAGAGTCATCTGTTAGACTTTTCAAGCTTGTTGTGAGGTCGTTCCATTCCATCCATCCATCCATCTGTTTTCTACCGCTTATTACATTTGTGGTTGCGGGTGGCATTGGAGCCTATCTCAGCTACAATAGGGCGGAAGTCAGGGTACACCCTGGGGAAGTCGCCACCTCATGACAGGGTCGGGGGTTAAACACAACCATGATTTTAACACACACCTCACAATTTACAACAAAAATGCAGTCATGTATAAATATAATACACATTAAGTTGATCTGTCAAACATAGTGGCCACCTTATTGACCGTGTGAGCAGCTTTGGTTGCTCCAAAGCCACTTTTTAACTTCAATTGTGAATGAGGAGTCATCTGTTAGACTTTTCAAGCTTGTTGTGAGGTTGTTCCATTCCTTCCATCCATCGATCTGTTTTCTACCGCTTATTCCATTCGCGGTTGCGGGTGGCGCTGGAGCCTATCTCAGCTACAATGGGGCGGAAGGCGGCGTACACCCTGGGCAAGTTGCCACCTCACCACAGGGTTAAACACAACCATGATTTTAAAAGACACACCTCCCAATTTACAACACAAATGCTGTCATGGATAAATATAATACACATTAAGTTGATCGGCAGATCAACTGGTCTAAAAAGGGAGTCTATTTCTTTTTCTTCTATGTCCCACTCTCCCTTGTGGAGGGGGTCCGGTCCGATCCGGTGGCCATGTACTGCTCGCCTGTGTATCGGCTGGGGACATCTCTGCGCTGCTGATCCGCCTCCGCTTGGGATGGTTTCCTGCTGGCTCCGCTGTGAACGGGACTCTCGCTGCTGTGTTGGATCCGCTTTGGACTGGACTCTCTCGACTGTGTTGGATCCATTATGGATTGAAGTTTCACAGTATCATGTTAGACCCGCTCGACATCCATTGCTTTCCTCCTCTCCAAGGTTCTCATAGTCATCATTGTCACCGACGTCCCACTGGGTGTGAGTTTTACTTGCCCTAATGTGGGCCTACCGAGGATGTCGTAGTGGTTTGTGCAGCCCTTTGAGACACTAGTGATTTAGGGCTATATAAGTAAACATTGATTGATTGATTGATTGATCTGTCAAACATAGTGGCCACCTTATTGACCGTGTGAGCAGCTTTGATTGCTCCAAAGCCCCTTTTTAACTTCAATTGTGAATGAGGAGTAATCTGTTAGACTTTTCAAGCTTGTTGTGAGGTCGTTCCATTACGCCCATCCATCCATTTCCTACCGCTTATTCCCTTCGGGGTTGCGGGTGGCGCTGGAAACTATCTTCGCTACAATGGGGCGGAAGGCAGGGTACACCCTCATCGCAGGGCCTGGGGTTAAATCACTAAAATGATTCCCGAGCGAGGTCACCGCTGCTGCTCACTACTCCCTTCTCCTCCCAGGGGGTGGATTAAGGGGATGGGTCAAATGCAGAGGACAATCTCACCACACCTCTTATTTAAACGGGGATAGCAGGTCCATTCTATGTGTCATACTTGATCATTTTGCGATATCGCCATATTTTTGCTGAAAGGATTTAGTAGAGAACATCGACGATAAAGTTTGCAAGTTTTGGTCGCTAATTAAAAAAAGCTTTGCCTGTACCGGAAGTAGCAGACGATGTGCGCGTGACGTCACGGGTTGTGGAGCTCCTCACATCTGAACATTGTTTACAATCATGGCCACCAGCAGCCAGAGCGATTCGGACCGAGAAAGCGGCAATTTCCCCATTAATTTGAGCGAGGATGAAAGATTCGTGGATGAGGAAATTGAGAGTGAAGGACTGGGGGGAAAAAAAAAGTAAAAACAAAAAACTAGACGGCAGAGCGATTCAGATGTTATTAAATAAATAAATTATAAATGGGTTGTACTTGTATAGCGCTTTTCTACCTTCAAGGTACTCAAAGCGCTTTGACATTACTTCCACATTTACCCATTCACACACACATTCACACACAAGGCGCCAACCAGCACCCATCAGGAGCAAGCGTGAAGTGTCTTGCTCAGGACACAACGGACGTGACGAGGTTGGTTCTAGGTGGGATTTGAACCAGTGACCCTCGGTTTGCGCACGGCCACTCTGCCACTGCGCCACGCCGTCCCTTATTAGACCAATTTACTAGGATAATTCTGGAAAATCTCCTATCTGCTTATTGTGTTAGTAGTGTTTTAGTGAGATTATATGGTCGTACCTGTACAGCCTGAAAGTCGGAGGGGTGTGGCCACAGGTGTGGTCTCCAAGGGAAGCCACTTTTCTCGACTAGGCGAAGGCAGCCATTGGGGCCGGGCTGAGATTTTTTTTTATGTTTTGCATACTCCACGGTGTAAACATCCGACGGTCGGGGTCGGCCGGTGGGAGGAGGCAAGAGAGTCGCAGCTGCAGGAGGAACGACGACATCCGCTCATTTCTACCACATGTCCACCGTGGTAGGGAACCATGTTCGCTTGACCGCTCTGTAGTAAAGCTTCACCGTCATCTTTCGGGAATGTAAAGAAGGAAACACCGGCTGTGTTTGTGTTGCTAAAGGCGGCCGCAATACACCGCTTCCCACCTACATCTTTCTTCTTTGATGTCTCCATTATTCATTGAACAAATTGCAAAAGATTCGGCATCACAGATTGTCCAGAATACTGTGGAATTATGCGATTAAAGCAGACGACTTATAGCTGGGATCGGTGATGGATCAAAATGTCCGCTACAATCCGCGACGTCACGTCATACCGCGACGT
>NC_084637.1:31762267-31857267 GCF_033978795.1 Nerophis ophidion
AATTTATCACACACAATAATGTTACGTTAATCCATGTATCACACACAGTAATGTTACGTTAGACAATGTATCACACACAGTAATGTTACGTTAGTCCATGTATCACACACAGTAATGTTACGTTAGACAATGTATCACACACAGTAATGTTACGTTAGACAATGTATCACACACAGTAATGTTACGTTAGACAATGTATCACACACAGTAATGTTACGTTAGTCCATGTATCACACACAGTAATGTTACGTTGGACAATGTATCACACACAGTAACGTTACGTTAGACAATGTATCACACACAGTAATGTTACGTTAGTCCATGTATCACACACAGTAATGTTACGTTGGACAATGTATCACACACAGTAATGTTACGTTAATCCATGTATCACACACAGTAATGTTACTTTAGACAATGTATCACACACAATAATGTTACGTTAATCCATGTATCACACACAGTAATGTTACTTTAGACAATGTATCACACACAGTAATGTTACGTTAGTCCATGTATCACACACAGTAATGTTACGTTAGACAATGTATCACACACAGTAATGTTACGTTAGACAATGTATCACACACACAGTAATGTTACGTTAGTCCATGTATCACACACAGTAATGTTACGTTAGTCCATGTATCACACACAGTAATGTTACGTTAGACAATGTATCACACACACAGTAATGTTACGTTAGACAATGTATCACACACACAGTAACGTAACGTTAGACAATGTATCACACACACAGTAATGTAACGTTAGACAATGTATCACACACACAGTAACGTAACGTTAGACAATGTATCACACACACAGTAACGTAACGTTAGTCCATGTATCACACACAGTAACGTAACGTTAGACAATGTATCACACACACAGTAACGTAACGTTAGACAATGTATCACACACACAGTAACGTAACATTAGACAATGTATCACACACAGTAACGTAACGTTAGACAATGTATCACACACACAGTAACGTTACGTTAGACAACGTATCACACACACAGTAACGTAATGTTAGACAATGTTTCACACACAGTAATGTTACGTTAGACAATGTATCACACACAGTAATGTTACGTTAGATAATGTATCACACACAGTAATGTTACGTTAGATAATGTATCACACACAGTAACGTAACGTTAGACGGCGGCCGGCAGCACCGCGTATTTTAGCCACCTAGAAAAAGGTCAACATAGTCAAAGGTCAGTTAAAATGTACACTATATTAACAATATGTGTACATATTGCATAGGGTCCTGACATCTGAAAAGTACAACAATGTTTATTGTTATGTTCATGTATTTATGAGTTTCATGTGTACGCACAAATCAACACACATTCAGTATGAGATGAGATCAATGAGATAAGGTAAGAACAGGCTAGAAACTGCCGTGGAACTACAAACCCCGTTTCCATATGAGTTTAGAAATTGTGTTAGATGTAAATATAAACAGAATACAATGATTTGCAAATCATTGTATTCCGTTTATATTTACATCAAACACAATTTCCCAACTCTGATGAAAACGGGGTTTGTAGTTAAAATGCAATATGCCGTGGAAATATAATGTTAAAGGGGAACATTATCACATTTTCAAAAGGGTTAAAAACAATAAAAATCAGTTCCCAGTGGCTTGTTGTATTTTTTGAATTTTTTTTTCAAAATTTTACCGGTCCCGGAATATCCCTAAATAAAGCTTTAAAGTGCCTTATTTTCGCAATCTTCGAAACCACTATCCATTTCCCTGTGGTGTCATACAGTGCTGCCAATACAAACAACATGGCGGTTACCACAGCAAGATATAGCGACATTAGCTCGGACTCAGACTCGGGTTTCAGCGGTTTAAGCGATTCAACAGATTACGCATGTATTGAAACAGATGGTCGGAGTTTGGAGGCAGATAGCTAAAAACGAAATTGAAGAAGAAATTGAAGCTATTGAGCGAATAGCTATTGACGCTATTCGGCCATAGCGTGGGTGTACCTAATGAAGTGGCCCATAGCATGGCTTCCTTATTAGCATCGCCGGTAAAATGTGCGGACCAAACGATCAGGACTTTCGCATCTTGTGACACTGGAGCAACTTAAATCCGTCGATTGGTAAGTGTTTGTTTCGCATTAAATGTGGGTATCTAGTTTCAAATGTACATACAGCTAGCGTAAATAGCATGTTAGCATCGATTAGCGTAGCAGGTTAGCATCGATTAGCTGGCAGTCATGCCGTGACCAAATATGTCTGATTAGCACATAAATCAACAACATCAACAAAACTCACCTTTGTGATTTCGTTGACGTAATCGTTGCAAATGCATCTGCAGGTTATCCATACATCTCTGTGCCATGTCTGCCTTAGCATCGCCGGTCAAATGTGAAGACACTTTGGTACATTCAATGGGGGTCTGGCGGCAGATTTCTTGCCAGTGGTGCAACTTGAATCCCTCCCTGTTAGTGTTGTTACACCCTCCGACAACACACCCACCAGGCATGATGTCTCCAAGGTTCCAAAAAATAGTCGAAAAAACGGAAAATAACAGAGCTGAGACCCAGTGTTTGTAATGTGAAAATGAATATGGCGGGTGTGTTACCTCGGTGACGTCACGTTCTGACGTCATCGCTAAAAGAGCGATAAACAGAAAGGCGTTTAATTTGCCAAAATTCACCCATTTAGAGTTCGGAAATTGGTTAAAAATATACATGGTCTTTTTTCTGCACCATCAAGGTATATATTGACGCTTGCATAGGTTTGGTGATAATGTTCTCCTTTAACACTTCTGTACAAATAAGTACAGTTGAAAAAGTGTTTATTCTGTAAAGGAATAAGTTAAATGTTTAAAAGGACTGGCTAACAGTGCTATTATTAAGTACAATGTCAACACTATTTTTTTTCCCTGCAATTTCAAATGCACTGGTTTTAATAAATAAATACAGCATTTTCTCTCATATTACCAGTCACACGGCTCCGCTAGCATCACAGCTAACGTTACCCATGCTGCTACCTCTCTGTGACGTATGTAAGAAGGTCCGCTTGCTCTCTGTGAGAAGGACACAAGAAAGAGCGAGAAGAGCCTGTAGTTTAATGCCAGCAGCTAAAAAGCAACTGCGTGAGAACGTATACTCCAATATCACCATATAGTCATTCTCTATATCGCAGAGACAAACCCGTGATATATCGTGTATATCGATCGATATATCGCCCGGCCCTACTTATAGCATTAAGGTTGAACATTAAAGTAGTCGTTTTGGCTAATAGTATTGCATATGAATATCAGATGTATGGACTTATAAAGGGGAATGTTGAGTTAGTGATTTGATTTATGTGGGCTATGACCTGATTTAGATTGTAAAACAAACAAAGCATGAAACATTTATTTTGACAATAAAGTCAGTCAGACTGCAGTGAGAGAAGACAACAGATCAATCAATCAATGTTTACTTATATAGCCCTAAATCACTAGTGTCTCAAAGGGCTGCACAAACCACTACAACATCCTCGGTAGGCCCACATAAGGGCAAGGAAAACTCACACCCAGTGGGACGTCGGTGACAATGACTATGAGAACCTTAGAGAGGAGGAAAGCAATGGGTGTCGAGGTGGTCTAACATGATACTGTGAAAGTTCAATCCATAATGGATCCAACACAGTCGCGAGAGTCCAGTCCAAAGCGGATCCAACACAGCAGCGAGAGTCCCGTCCACAGCGGAGCCAGCAGGAAACCATCCCAAGCGGAGGCGGATCAGCAGCGCAGAGATGTCCCCAGCCGATACACAGGCGAGCAGTAGATGGCCACCGGATCGGACCGGACCCCCTCCACAAGGGAGAGTGGGACATAGGAGAAAAAGAAAAGAAACGGCAGATCAACTGGTCGAAAAAGGGAGTCTATTTAAAGGCTGGAGTATACAAATGAGTTTTAAGGTGAGACTTAAATGCTTCTACTGAGGTAGCATCTCGAACTTTTACCGGGAGGGCATTCCAGAGTACTAAACGCTCTATAGCCCACAGACTGAGTCAGCTGGAGGCGTGTCTTAATGAAATTAAACAATGGATGTCTGCTAACTTTTTGCAACTCAACGCCAAAAAAACGGAAATGCTGATTATCGGTCCTGCTAGACACCGACCTCTATTTAATAATACAACTCTAACATTTGACAACCAAACAATTAAACAAGGCGACACGGTAAAAAATCTGGGTGTTATCTTCGACCCAACTCCCTCCTTTGAGTCACACATTAAAAGCGTTACTAAAACGGCCTTCTTTCATCTCCGTAATATCGCTAAAATTCGCTCCATTCTGTCCACTAAAGACGCCGAGATCATTATCCATGCGTTTGTTACGTCTCGTCTCGATTACTGTAACGTATTATTTTCGGGTCTCCCCATGTCTAGCATTAAAAGATTACAGTTGGTACAAAATGCGGCTGCTAGACTTTTGACAAGAACAAGAAAGTTTGATCACATTACGCCTGTACTGTATATACCTATATATACCTATACTGTACATACCTTTATATACATACATATATACCTATACTGTATATACCTTTATATACATATATATATATACCTATACTGTATATACCTTTATATACATATATATACCTATACTGTATATACCTTTATATACATATATACATACATATATACCTATACTGTATATACCTTTATATACATATATACATACATATATACCTATACTGGCTCACCTGCACTGGTTTCCTGTGCACTTAAGATGTGACTTTAAGGTTTTACTACTTACGTATAAAATACTACACGGTCTAGCTCCATCCTATCTTGCAGATTGTATTGTACCATATGTCCCGGCAAGAAATCTGCGTTCAAAGGACTCCGGCTTATTAGTGATTCCCAAAGCCCCAAAAAAGTCTGCGGGCTATAGAGCGTTTTCATTTCGATGCTACTATCTGCTTCATTATTTCTTTGTTTTTGACAGAACTACACACACATAAATGTTTACGGGCCTGTTGCACTTCCCTGACAAAAAACAGATAACTCAACAACAGTGTACACTATAAATCATATTTATTCCACTGTAGCATACTGATGACATGATACAAAAAAAAAAAGCAAGTAGCAAAACATTGCCTGACAAATTGGACCACCCACTGATGTAAAAAATAAAAAGAATTGGCACGATAGGATTTAAAGCTGGTGAGAAAACACTCTGACCAATTGTATACACACGGCTATATACATTTTCTTTTTCTTTTTTTTTCCATTTTCAATAAAAACATACATTCTGTATATCGTAATACTGAGAGAAGCAGAGCACATTTGCAGAACATTTCACAAAATATAAACCTTGTTTGGTTTGTGCGGGGATATAACTAAAAGCTACAGCACGTTTATTTCCTCCTGAAACTTTTTCATGTGGTCTGGTTGTCTTATTTAAGTGTTATTATTGTCTGAATATTGTTTTGAAGTGGCACGTTTGTTATGTTTGGTATTTTATTTATAGTCCTACACATTATTCCTCCATTTGAGTTCCATTTGTGCTCATGTTTCCCTAGACCCTAATAGGGGACGGACTGTATTTAAAAGAGAGCGCTAGGAGAACAAGTGGTTGTTGAGTCAAGCCTGTCCTGCTTTGGTGGCGTTTTTAAAGATCTACTGAAAGCCACTACTAGCGACCACGCAGTCTGATAGTTTATATATCAATGATGAAATATTAACATTGCAATTTACTAAATTGCTATTTTAAATTTCGCGCGAAGTATCCTGTTGAAAACGTCGCGGTATGACGTGACGTCACGGATTGTAGCGGACATTTTAATCTAGCGCTGATCCCAGCTATAAGTCATCTGCTTTAATCAAATAATTACGCAGCATTCTAGGCGTCTGTGTTGCTGAATCTTTTGCAATTTGTTCAATTAATAATGGAGACGTCAAAGAAGAAAGGTGTAGGTGGGAAGCGGTGTATTGCGGCCGCCTTTAGCAACCCAAACACAGCCGGTGTTTCCTTGTTTACATTCCCGAAAGCTGACGGTGAAGCTTTACTATGGAACAGAGCGGTCAAGCGAACATGGTTCCCTACCACATGTCAACCGGCAGGTTTCGGTGAGAAAATGGTGGCTCTTACCGTAGTTATGTGAAGTGAAGTGAATTATATTTATATAGCGCTTTTCTCTAGTGACTCAAAGCGCTTTACAAAGTGAAACCCAATATCTAAGTTACATTTAAACCAGTGTGGGTGGCACTGGGAGCAGGTGGGTAAAGTGTCTTGCCCAAGGACACAACAGCAGTGACTAGGATGACGGAAGCGGGAATTGAACCTGCAACCCTCAAGTTGCTGGCACGGCCGCTCTACCAACCGAGCTATGTCGCTATGTCGAGTTATGAGCAGAGAGCTTGCGTCGTGCCTACTGCAGCTGCGGACTCTCTTGCTTCCTCCCACCGGCCGCCCCCGACCGTCGGTTGCTTACACCGTGGAGGAGGGGGGGGAATCTCAGGCCGGCTGCCTTGCCTCGTCGAGAAACGTGGCTTCCATCGAAGACACTGGCGGTTACCACACCCCTCCGACATTCAGGTACGACCACATAATCTCACTAAAACACTAGTAACACAATAAGCAAATAAGGGATTTTCCAGAATGATCCTAGTAAATGTGTCTTATAACATATGAATCGCTCGCAATTCCCTCATCTTTTTTTTTTTCTTAGTCCTTCACTCTCACTTTCCTCATCCACAAATCTTTCAGCCTCGCTCAAATTAATGGGGAAAATGGCGCTTTCTCGGTCCGAATCGCTCTGGCTGCTGGTGGCCATGATTGTAAACAATGTTCAGATGTGAGGAGCTCCACAACCCGTGACGTCGCGCGCGCATCGTCTGCTACTTCCGGTACAGGCAAGGTTTTTTATTAGCGACCAAAAGTTGCGAACTTTCTCGTGGATGTTCTCTACTAAATCATTTCAGCAAAAATATGGCAATATCGCGAAATGATCAAGTATGACACATAGAATGGACCTGCTATCCCCGTTTGAATAAGAACATCTCATTTCAGTAGGCCTTTAACAAGGAATGCAACACATTTATCATAACAACTCAACTGCAACCCCGCCATCAATTAACAGCTTTCTAGACTGGTAAAGGACAAATATTACAGTTATTCTCACTTGATTTAGTAGAGAACATCGACGATAAAGTTTGCAACTTTTGGTCGCTAATAAAAAAGCCTTGCCTGTACCGGAAGTAGCAGACGGTGTGCGCGTGACGTCACGGGTTGTGGAGCTCCTCACATCTGAACATTGTTTACAATCATGGACACCAGCAGCCAGAGCGATTCGGACCGAGAAAGCGACGATTTCCCCAATAATTTGAGCGAAGGGGAGGGAAGATGGAGGGGAAGATGAGCTTTTCCTTAATAATCTCCCAGATGACGCGGGTATAGCTCGGTTGGTAAAGCAGCCGTGCCAGCAACTTGAGGGTTGCAGGTTCAATCCCTGCTTCCGCCATCCTAGTCACTGCCGTTGTGTCCTTGGGCAAGACACTTTACCCAACTGCTCCCAGTGCCACCCACACTGGTTTAAATGTAAAAATCAGATATTGGGTTTCACTATGTAAAGCGCTTTGAGTCATTAGAAAAAAAGCGCTATATAAATATAATTCACACTTCACACTTGTACATCTTGAGAGTAGTACCTCTTTTTTTTTATTTTTATTTTTTTAAAGAAGGCAGCAGCCAAATAATCTGGCAGTAGGTGGCGCCAGATCCTAACCAAAATGCTATGGTTGTCTTTCTTGTACATCAGTCCTTCAAAAAAATAAAAATAAAAAAATACGCCATCATTTGAAAATGTGTTGATATTTGCCAGCAAATATCTACAAGACTAAATCTTTGGAGATGGGTTGGTTTTCAAACTGAAGTGCTGTTTAAGTCATATGTTTCATTTCATGCTGAAACACCTTTTTCATTAATCCCGGTCAGTGAAGTACTATCGTGTTTTTTAACCTTTTTTGAGCCAAGGTATATTTTTTCACAAAAAAAAATCGCAAGGGACACCACCAGCAGACAAAGTTAGAAATGAAACTCAGTATCTAGAATTGACAATATAAAGTCGTTCTCATCAAATACCTGACTCCAATTGTTTGATACGAATTTAAACTATAAATACAAACCCCGTTTCCATATGAGTTGGGAAATTGTGTTAGATGTAAATATAAACGGAATACAATGATTTGCAAATCATTTTCAACCCATATTCAGTTGAATATGCTACAAAGACAACATATTTGATGTTCAAACTCATAAACTTTACTTTTTTTTGGCAAATAAGTAACTTAGAATTTCATGGCTGCAACATGTGCCAAAGTAGTTGGGAAAGGGCATGTTCACCACTGTGTTACATCACCTTTTCTTTTAACAACACTCAATAAACTTTTAGTAACTGAGAAAACTAATTGTTGAAGCTTTAAAAGTGGAATTCGTTCCCATTCTTGTTTTATGTAGAGCTTCAGTCGTTCAACAGCTGTCGTATTTTACGCTTCATAATGCACCACACATTTTCGATGGGAGACAGGTCTGGACTGCAGGCGGGCCAGGAAAGTACCCGCACTTTCAACCCATATTCAGTTGAATATGCTACAAAAACAAGATATTTGATCTTCAAACTGATAAACATTTTTTTTTTTTTGCAAATAATCCCTAACTTTCAAATTTGATGCCAGCAACACGTGACAAAAAAGTTGGGAAAGGTGGCAAAAAAATACTGATAAAATTGAGGAATGCTCATCAAACACTTATTTGGAACATCCCACAGGTGTGCAGGCTAATTGGGAACAGGTGGGTGCCATGATTGGGTATAAAAACAGCTTCCATGAAATGCTCAGTCATTCACAAGAAAGGATGGGGCGAGGTACACCCCTTTGTCCACAACTGCGTGAGCAAATAGTCAAACAGTTTAAGAACAACGTTTCTCAAAGTGCAATTGCAAGAAATGTGGGGATTTCAACATCTACGCTCCATAATATCACCAAAAGGTTCAGAGAATCTGGATAAATCACTCCACGTAAGCGGCATGGCCGGAAACCAACATTGAATGATCTCTCAAATGGCACTGTATCAAAAACCGACATCAGTCTCTAAAGGATATCACCACATGGGCTCAGGAACACTTCAGAAAATCATTGTCACTAAATACAGTTGGTCGCTACATCTGTAAGTGCAAGTTAAAGCTCTACTATGCAAAGCGAAAGCCATTTATCAACAACATCCAGAAACGCCCCCGGCTTCTCTGGCCCCGAGGTCATCAAAGATGGACTGATACAAAGTGGAAAAGTGTTCTGTGGTCTGACGAGTCCACATTTCAAATTGTTTTTGGAAATATTTGACATCGTGTCATCCAGACCAAAGGGGAAGCGAACCATCCAGACTGTTATCGACGCAAAGTTCAAAAGCCAGCATATGTGATGGTATGGGGGTGCATTAGTGCCCAAGGCATGGGTAACTTACACATCTGTGAAGGCACCATTAATGCTGAAAGGTACATACAGGTTTTGGAACAACATATACTACCATCTAAGCGCCGTCTTTTTCATGGACGCCCCTGCTTATTTCAGCAAGACAATGCCAAGCCACATTCAGCACGTGTTACAACAACGTGACTTCGTAAAAAAAAAGAGTGCGGGTACTTTCCTGGCCCGCCTGCAGTCCAGACCTGTCTCCCATGGAAAATGTGTGGCGCATTATGAAGCGTAAAATACGACAGCGGAGACCCCGGACTGTTGAACGACTGAAGCTCTACATAAAACAAGAATGGGAAAGAAGTCTACTTTCAAAGATTCAACAATTAGTTTCCTCAGTTCCCAAACGTTTATTGAGTGTTGTTAAAAGAAAAGGTGATGTAACACAGTGGTGAACATGCCCTTTCCCAACTACTTTGGCACGTGTTGCAGCCATGAATTTCTAAGTTAATTATTTGCAAAAAAAAAGTAAAGTTTATGAGTTTGAACATCAAATATGTTGTCTTTGTAGTGCATTCAACTGAATATGGGTTGAAAAGGATTTGCAAATCATTGTATTCTGTTTATATTTACATCTAACACAATTTCCCAACACATATGGAAACGGGGTTTGTGTAACCATCCTCGCATCACTAATTACTAATTACATGGTTACTCTGCTGATCTCTAGACAGCGCAGGCACTCAACAACGGCACATTATTTGCGGATTATATTTATTTGTTTTTTGGATAAAAAAAACTAATTTACAATGCCTCTAAGACATGATGTTGCCATCATTATTGATTAAAAGCGGTCTAGACCAATTAGGTGAAATTGCCTAATTTACCACGGGACAACCATTTTATAGGACAATTTCTTATCATTTTTGATATATTTGTAAAGTGTTACAGAGGAAAGACGCAGCATATATTTTAGCTGTGGATATAATTGCTAATTTCTTACAGAAAAACTATTAGGTGAAACACAAAGTTTGGTGGCCGCGGGATTAGGTCTCTGCTTTTTGCAGACGATGTGGTCCTGATGGCTTCATCTGGCCGGGATCTCCAACTCTCACTGGATCGGTTTGCAGCCGAGTGTGAAGCGGCCGGAATGAGAATCAGCACCTCCAAGTCCGAGTCCATGGTTCTCACCCGGAAAAGGGTCGAATGCCATCTCTGGGTTGGGGAGGAGACCCTGCCCCAAGTGGAGGAGTTCAAGTACCTAGGAGTCTTGTTCACGAGTGAGGGAAGAGTGGATGGTGAGATCGACAGGCGGATCGGTGCGGCGTCTTCAGCAATGCGGACGTTGTACCGATCCGTTGTGGTGAAGAAGGAGCTGAGCCGGAAGGCAAAGCTCTCAATTTACCAGTCGATCTACGTTCCCATCCTCATGAGCTTTGGGTCATGACCGAAAAGATAAGATCACAGGTACAAGCGGCCGAAGAAAAGGGTGGAATGCCATCTCCAGGTTGGGGAGGAGACCCTGCCCCAAGTGGAGGAGTTCAAGTACCTAGGAGTCTTGTTCACGAGTAAGGGAAGAGTGGATCTTGAGATCGACAGGCGGATCGGTGCGGCGTCTTCAGTAATGCGGACGTTGTACCGATCCGTTGTGGTGAAGAAGGAGCTGAGCCGGAAGGCAAAGCTCTCAATTTACCAGTCGATCTGCGTTCCCATCCTCACTTATGGTCATGAGCTTTGGGTCATGACCGAAAGGATAAGATCACGGGTACAAGCGGCCGAAATGAGTTTCCTCCGCCGTGTGGCGGGTCTCTCCCTTAGAGATAGGGTGAGAAGCTCTGCCATCCGGGAGGAACTCAAAGTAAAGCCGCTGCTCCTCCACATGGAGAGGAGCCAGATGAGGTGGTTCGGGCATCTGGTCAGGAATTGAATTGATTAACGTGGACCCCGACTTAAACAAGTTGAAAAACTTATTTGGGTGTTACCATTTAGTGGTCAATTGTACGGAATATGTACTGTACTGTGCAAACTACTAATAAAAGTATCAATCAACCCGAACGCCTCCCTAGGGAGGTGTTTAGGGCACGTCCAACCGGTAGGAGGCCACGGGGAAGACCCAGGACACGTTGGGAAGACTATGTCTCCCGGCTGGCTTGGGAACGCCTCGGGATGCCCCGGGAAGAGCTAGACGAAGTGGCTGGGGAGAGGGAAGTCTGGGCTTCCCTGCTTAGGCTGCTGCCCCCGCGACCCGACCTCGGATAAGCGGAAGAGTAAACCCTCTTGCAGTTATTGGGTACCACACAAGTGCCAAATGAGTACCACAGGGTTTATTCAGTTCCGTTTTGTACAGTTCGGACAGGTATACATTGGAGCACAGGCTCATGTTAACACCTCAACATTTTAAAAAAAGAGGTTTAGGAAGAAGTTGATCTAATCCCACACCTCCACATCATAACAATCACTAAAAAAGCGACATGGGCACTCAGCCCTAATTGAACCCAATCAAAAGAAGTCAAAGCGTCTGGGCTTCCCTGCTTAGGCTGCTGCCCCCGCGACCCGACCTCGGATAAGCGGAAGAAGATGGATGGATGGATGGAAACACAAAGTTTAGTAGTTATGTTTTTCAAATTAGGTTCTGCCTGCTTTTAACAAACACTTTTTAAAATGCCGGTATTGAACAATATGAACATTGTGTTTCTTTTATCAACGAGTCTATTTTCCTAACCTGCGCCAGGAGCTGAAAATGGATACTTTCTGAAATGCTATGCAAACATTCTCGGCCTAAATGTGACCCTTTCTCTCAACAAACACACCGCATGAAACCAAGGACGATCCTGAAGTTTAAAAAGCAACAACACATATTTGGCACGTCTTATAGAGCAGCGGGTGTCGTACTTACAGCCGAGTGCTTTTATATCACGATTACATTCAACACTGAGTCTTACAAAGACTAACATTTACATTAAAAGCTTGAAGGACGACAGACTTTAGGTAGATCTGAAATATTTGATCAGTTTGAAGAGCTGCACTCCTTTAGTGGTGCGTACCAAAAGTCTGCGTTTAGCAGCGACTAAAGCCAAAGACTTACTGTAGTCCCAAGTTGCCTTTTTACTAACTTGACAGGCATATTTCCTATTGTTCGCCCCGAAGGCAGAACGTGATTAGAAATGTTCTGTAAAGTTGTGGTGATTTTTGAGGTATTTTCCGGTGGGTGTTTTTCCTAAACCGACATGTGGGGCGGAAACAATATCCGAACGTAGAAAAAAGTGAGTGGTGGCTCATGGATGTTCATAGAAGGCAGCAGCTGAACATGTAAACAACAATGCCATGGCGTGAACATGCTGGTAGATCCAGATATGGACGGGAAGGAAATACGGTGGGGCCAAAAAAGTATTTAGTCAGCCGGCGATTGTGCAAGTTCTCCCACTTCAAATGATGACAGAGGTCTGTCATTTTCATCATAGGTACACTTCAACTGTGAGAGACAGAATGTGGAAAAAAAAAATCCAGGAATTTGTAAATTATGGTTTAAAATAAGTATTTGGTCAACCATTCAAAGCTATCAATGATGGAAGGAGGTTTTGGCTCAAAATCTCACGATACATGGCCCCATTCATTCTTTCCTTAACCAGAATCAATCGTCCTGTCCCCTTAGCAGAAAAACAGCCCCAAAGCATGATGTTTCCGCCCCCATGCTTCACAGTAGGTATGGTGTACTTGGGATGCAACTCAGTATTCTTCTTCCTCCAAACACGACGAGTTGTTTATACCAAAAAGTTCTATTTTGGTTTCATCCGACCACATGAAATTCTCCCAATCCTCTGCTGTATCATCCATGTATCCATTTTGGTATAAACTCAACTCGTCATGTTTACCTTTTTGTAATTGACTTCCGTAAAATGCAAGAAAATACCAACTTGTGCTTATCGGAGGACATTTGGATGTTTGCACGAGTAAACACGCTCTAGAACTGCTTGTATCTGAGATTTTAAAGGCAAGTCAATATAATAAAAACATGTTTTTTCTAATATTGGATGTCAATATCAGATTGGGACATCACTCAGCTCACCAAAAATTGGCCATACCTGACCGCAATCTATGCTACCGTAATTTTCGGACTATAAGTTGCACATAAAACCCTAATGTACATATTTATTTTGGTTGTGCTGACCGACCTCGAAGCAATTTTATTTGGAACACGGTGTAATGATAAGTGTGATCGGTAGATGGCAGTCAAACATTACAGCTACGTATGAGTAGACTGCAAGTTGACGCATGTTCATTAAACGATGCCAGCAAATACCCATCAGCAAGCAACACTAAAAACTTTGATATTTCATTGAGAATATAGAATATTTCCATTTTGGTATAAACTCAACTCGTCATGTTTACCTTTTTGTAATTGACTTCCGTAAAATGCAAGAAAATACCAACTTGTGCTTATTGGAGGACATTTGGATGTTTGCACGAGTAAACACGCTGTAGAACTGCTTGTATCGGAGATTTTAAATGCAAGTCAATATAATAAAAACATGTTTTTTGTAATATTGGATGTCAATATCAGATTGGGACATCACTCAGCTCAACAAAAATTGGCCAAACCTGACCGCAATCTATGCTACCGTAATTTTAGGACGATAAGTTGCACATAAAACCCTAATGTACATATTTATTTTGGTTGTGCTGACCGACCTCGAAGCAATTTTATTTGGAATATGGTGTAATAAGTGTGATCGGTAGATGGCAGTCAAACATTACAGCTACATATGAGTAGAATGCAAGTCAATATAGTAAAAACATGTTTTTTCTAATATTGGATGTCAATGTCAGATTGGGACATCACTCAGCGCAACAAAAATTGGCCAAACCTGACCGCAATCTATGCTACCGTAATTTTCGGACTATAAGTTGCACATAAAACCCTAATGTACATATTTATTTTGGTTGTGCTGACCGACCTCGAAGCAATTTTATTTGGAACATGGTGTAATGATAAGTGTGATCGGTAGATGGCAGTCAAACATTAGAGATACATATGAGTAGACTGCAAGTTGACGCATGTTCATTAAACGATGCCAGCAAATACCCATCAGCAAGCAACACTAAAAACTTTGATATTTCATTGAGAATATAGAATATTTCCATTTTGGTATAATCTTAACTCGTCATGTTTACCTTTTTGTAATTCCGTAGAATGCAAGAAAATACCAACTTGTGCTTATTGGAGGACATTTGGATGTTTGCACGAGTAAACACGCTGTAGAACTGCTTGTATCGGAGATTTTAAATGCAAGTCAATATAATGAAAACATGTTTTTTCTAATATTGGATGTCAATATCAGATTGGGACATCACTCGGCTCACCAAAAATTGGCCAAACCTGACCGCAATGTATGCTACCGTAATTTTCGGACTATAAGTTGCACATAAAACCCTAATGTACATATTTATTTTGGTTGTGCTGACCGACCTCGAAGCAATTTTATTTGGAACATGGTGTAATAAGTGTGATCGGTAGATGGCAGTCAAACATTAGAGATACATATGAGTAGACTGCAAGTTGACGCATGTTCATTAAACGATGCCAGCAAATACCCATCAGCAAGTAACACTAAAACTTTGATATTTCATTGAGAATATAGAATATTTCCATTTTGGTATAAACTCAACTTGTCATGTTTGGAGGAAGAAGAATACTGAGTTGCATCCCAAGAACACCATACCTACTGTGAAGCATGGGGGTGGAAACATCATGCTTTGGGGCTGTTTTTCTGCTAAGGGGACAGGACGATTGATCCGTGTTAAGGAAAGAATGAATGGGGCCATGTATCGTGAGATTTTGAGCCAAAACCTCCTTCCATCAGTGAGAGCTTTGAATGGTTGACCAAATACTTATTTTCCACCATCATTTACAAATTCCTACAATGTGAATTCCTGGATTTTTCTTTCACATTCTGAAGTGTACCTATGATGAAAATGACAGACCTCTGTCATCATTTTAAGTGGGAGAACTTGCACAATCAGTGGCTGACTAAATACTTTTTGGCCCTGCTGTATGATTGTCACGCGTGGATCGAATCTGGCAGGAAGCAGGACATGATGTCACACCAGCGTTTCGGGCAAGGTGTCCGCGTTGTCTGAAGATAGCAGCTGCCAGATTTGCCAGCGGTCCCTCTGCCAGTCCTGCCACTCGGGGCTGTGCGGCATCATCGTCCCCTCCGAGTTTTTCTGCTCCGCGCTCGGCTTTCTGTATTGCGGAGGTTGCTGCTGAGGCGCCGCCAGCTGGGGTGAACTCTGACAAGCGGCCAGTCGGTGATGAGCGTTATAAGGGGGAGGGCAACGGAGGGCCGAGCCCATCTCGTTAGCGTTCGCCCTGACTTTTGCCCCATGACCGTACTGGACCAGCTCCGTTTGGCTCACGTGCGACGTTGCCGATGCAGGGTTGGCGGCAAACTCCCGGTGCGGCCGCCTTGGGTTCACATGAGGGCTCCTGCACATGCGTGTCACCGGCGGGTGGGGCCTGCAGTCGGCAACGCAAGGCGCTGTTCTGGTGGTTTGTGCCATTGGCGGGTGTCTGCCGTCGCCGTCAAGTCCATCCTGTGAGCTGCGGGAGCTTCCTTCTGACACGTTGCCATGGGATCCTAGTGACAAAACATCTGCAATGTCAGTGAAGTCAATTAAAATATTGTCACGTAAATGTAGTTAAAAGTTAGTGTGACTTCAATATACACAGATCGAAAAGTTATTGTCAGGTTTGTATCACCTTTACAGAAATGTACAAAATAAGTCAAAGTAATGAGATTTAGGGGCTGATCCAGATTATTTCTACAATGTAATCCTACGTTTACCGTCTTTCCTTGAATTACTGACGGGTCAAACTCGCTTCGCAAAATAATTAGCCCATGCTTAGTGTTACCACCGGGTCAAACTCGTCACGTCACGAGTGACACTTCACCTGTCATCATTTTCAAAATGGAGGAGACGGATTTCAATCATTAGAAATCGCATAAAGGGAAGAAGATTAAGAGCTATTCAGTAGGATTTAAGGTCCAAGCTATTGAATATGCTAAAAAAAAAACTAGCAAGCAGGTATGTTTTATTACTATACCATAGCTGCGTGTGTCAAATATGAGTCATTAAATGACTCCCGCCTCCTGGTGGTAGAGGGCGCTAGTGATCCTTCAGCGACTACTCGGCTGCAGAAGAAGTGACAACAAGCAGCAAGAGTGAGCAGCGATCGAACCTGCAACCCTCAAGTTGCTGGCACGGCCACTCTACCAACCGAGCTAAACCGCCGAGTGACACTTCACCTGTCATTATTTTCAAAATGGAGGAGGCTGATTTCAATAATTAGAAATCGCATATAGGGAAGAAGATTAAGAGCTATTCAGTAGGATTTAAGGTCCAAGCTATTGAATATGCTAAAAAAAAACCAGTAAGCAGCTATGTTTTATTACTATACCATAGCTGCGTGTGTCAAATATGAGTTATTAAATGACTCCCGCCTCCTGGTGGTAGAGGGCGCTAGTGATCCTTCAGTGACTACTCGGCTGCAGAAGAAGTGACAATGAGTGACGTGATATGTGCTGGGAGAGACATTTTAGGATGTAACACTCCTATGCTGGCTGTGTAAACAACCGGGCTGAAAAAAAGCATGTTCCGGTCCTAAATACCCAGTGTATTATTTATACAATAACACTTCATGGTGGCAGCGGTGGGATAAAGAGATCACCCACGGAGCAGAACGGGAGGGGGAGTTGTCCGGGGATAATTCTGTCGTCGCCCGTACTTGAGGAGCCGAGCTAACTGATAGCAGCGGTCTGATAGCAGTTTTCTGAACTGGACTTTTAATCGAAGCAGGAGGTAATAAAGGAAGATCTCCATCGAGACAGAGACTTTTAAAACTGAAGAAAGATAAGGAAGACTTCTATAAAAAAGTTATCAATGCTTTTGATCAGAAGGGGCTGCACATGGACTTAATTTATAAGTAAAGGTAAGACCATAATAACTTTAATTTTTTATTTTTTATTAAATGATGGTATCTTTACATCACATTCAGACTTTTACTGCATGCCTTTGGTAAGTGCCGGAGTGAGAAGAGGTTTTAAAATAGTTAGCGCATGCTTACCTTTACCACATGCCTTTTGGTAAGCGCGGAAGTGAGAAGAGGTTTTAAATTAATTAGCGCCCAGGCGGCAATTCAAGGAAATACGGTATGTTCGGAGTTTCAACTTTGTGTGTGTGTGTGTGCTAGCCAGCCTCCACCCACAGAGACAAAGACAGTGGATGACTGAAACCAGGCTTGACTATTTCTTTCATTACACTGAAGATAGCTTATAAAGTTATGAGTAGAATTTCGTCTTCAATTCAGGAATAGTCAGAAGTGGGAAAAGTGGTTACGTTTTGGGGCTGATCTGGATAACCATCTGGATTCAGGATCTTTTTATGATTTGGGAGATAAGACCTGGCAGAGATTTGCACTCTTAAGTGTTTTTTTTTAGCTTTAAAGGCCCCTCTAACGGGAACAACTTTGGCACTTATTTCATAGTTCTTGACCTTAAAATGGATGTTTACAGGGAATATTCTCCACAAAATAGATATTTTAGACTTCTAACAAGTTTCAGTACATTTTGGAACACCCACTTTTAGTTCCAAAACATGGGCGGGCCAGCATCAGCATCACCTACAGAAGAATGGAGGCAGTTTGGTATTGTGTAGTTTGTGTTTTGGTAGCATCTTCATCTAGAATAATGTTATATCTCTGTCCAGAAAAATATCAGGAATTAGCAAAAATGTCTGTCGGATGCTTTGTTGCAGGTTGTAGCAAGACGACCTCAAGAAGTACCGTATTTTTCGGATTATAAATCACTCCGGACTATAAATCGCACCGGCCGAAAATGCATAATAAAGAAGGAATATGTCGCATTTTTGGGGGAAATTTATTTGATAAAACCCAACACCAAGAATAGACATTTGAAAGGCAATTTAAAATAAATAAAGAATAGTGAACAACAGGCTGAATAAGTGTACCTTTTGGTGGTTTTCGGTTGAGTCTTGATCATCCGGACCAATTTTTTTCTCAGCAGCAGGTGATAGCTTGCGTTTTCTTCCTGATCGTGGCAGTGACAAAACTGTGCCATGCCATATATACTTACGAACAATTGTCTGCAAAGTTGCTTTTGGGACCTTAATAACCAACTGAGAAGGTGCCTGGTATGTTAACCTAACATATTATGGTAAGAGTCATTTAAATAACTATAACATATAGAACATGCTATACCTTTACCAAACTATCTGTCACTCCTAATCCATAAATCCCATGAAATCTTCTTCCTCGATGTCGCTTCTAAACAACTCTGCCAACTCCAAAGGTATGCGGCGCTTCCTCTTGTCCTTTTCTGCATTTTGGGGGAAATTTATTTGATAAAATCCAACACCAAGAATAGACATTTGAAAGGCAATTTAAAATGAATAAAGAATAGTGAACAACAGGCTGAATAAGTGTACTTTTTGGTGGTTTTCGGTTGAGTCTTGATCATCCGGACCAATTTTTTTCTCAGCGGCAGGTTATAGCTTGCGTTTTCTTCCTGATCGTGGCAGTGACAAAACTGTGCCATGCCATATATACTTACGAACAATTGTCTGCAAAGTTGCTTTTGGGACCTTAATAACCAACTGAGAAGGTGCCTGGTATGTTAACCTAACATATTATGGTAAGAGTCATTTAAATAACTATAACATATAGAACATGCTATACCTTTACCAAACTATCTGTCACTCCTAATCCATAAATCCCATGAAATCTTCTTCCTCGATGTCACTTCTAAACAACTCTGCCAACTTCAAAGGTATGCGGCGCTTCCTCTTGTCCTTTTCTGCATTTTTGGGGGAAATTTATTTGATAAAATCCAACAGCAAGAATAGACATTTGAAAGGCAATTTAAAATAAATAAAGAATAGTGAACAACAGGCTGAATAAGTGTACTTTTTGGTGGTTTTCGGTTGAGTCTTGATCATCCGGACCAATTTTTTTCTCAGCGGCAGGTGATAGCTTGCGTTTTCTTCCTGATCGTGGCAGTGACAAAACTGTGCCATGCCATATATACTTACGAACAATTGTCTGAAAAGTTGCTTTTGGGACCTTAATAACCAACTGAGAAGGTGCCTGGTATGTTAACCTAACATATTATGGTAAGAGTCATTCATATAACTATAACATATAGAACATGCTATACCTTTACCAAACTATCTCTCACTCCTAATCCATAAATCCCATGAAATCTTCGTCCTCGATGTCACTTCTAAACAACTCTGCCAACTTCAAAGGTATGCGGCGCTTCCTCTTGTCCTTTTCTGCATTTTTGGGGGAAATTTATTTGATAAAATCCAACAGCAAGAATAGACATTTGAAAGGCAATTTAAAATGAATAAAGAATAGTGAACAACAGGCTGAATAAGTGTACTTTTTGGTGGTTTTCGGTTGAGTCTTGATCATCCGGACCAATTTTTTTCTCAGCAGCAGGTGATAGCTTGCGTTTTCTTCCTGATTGTGGCAGTGACAAAACTGTGCCATGTAAGTTGCTTTTGGGACCTTAATAACCAACTGAGAAGGTGCCTGGTATGTTAACCTAACATATTATGGTAAGAGTCATTTAAATAACTATAACATATAGAACATGCTATACCTTTACCAAACTATCTCTCACTCCTAATCCATAAATCCCATGAAATCTTCCTCAATGTCGCTCTTGTCGTTTTCTGCTGCATATTTCACTACGTCCAGCTTGTAATCTGCAGTACATGATTTCCTTTTCGGTGCCATTTTTGTTCAGCCCTTCTCAGTTTTTATAAGTTACCGCCTATGATGAAATGATCAATTTTAATAGCTACGGCAGTAGCATATAGCAGTTAGCATCCAATGACCCACAATGCACTTCTGCCATGACCCTCCCCTGCCGAATTCTTATTGGTTGACGTGTGTGTGACGATTGCAGACATTTTCTTCGTCTCATCCGCGAATTAAATAAAAAATATTATTTAATATTTTACGGTAATTTCACACATAAGTCGCTCCGGAGTATTAGTCGCACCCCCCGGCCAAACTATGAAAAATACTGCGATTTATAATCCGAAAAATACGGTAGTCAGCCTGAATACATTTCCAAATGATGACAATATGAAGAAAGTATGGACCTCCTCAGTCAAGTTGACATGTGCAAAAGGTTTATGCAAGTAGTTTGGAGGGTATTTTTTTTTTTGCCAGAAGACTCAAGCTTACTGCAATCCTAAAAAATCAGGAGCAACATTGAGGGGAGAGAGACTGAGTCAAAACTTGTAGAAAGACACAGAAAGCAGGGCAGAACCGGTGCTCAAAAACAAGTAAAAAAAAAGGAAGTAAGCAGCTGGTATTCTATTTGTGTCCTCTTCAACTGATGTTTTGCTCAAAAATACTTGAGGAAGTGCTGAAAGAGCACGAGGAAACAGGCTGTGGTGTTTATGGAAACAAAGTCTGGAAATAGCAAATACTTCACATTTATTGCTTGCTCTTAATATTAACTATATCAGTTTTGATGTAATCATGGGCTGAGATGACAAAAACATGCAATTAAGTGATCCAAATAATATTTTATATGCCTTTTATCTACACTGTCCATGCAGGGAAATAAGCTCCAGTTCTGTAGATCAGTGGTCCCCAACCTTTTTGTATCCGCGGACCGGTCAACGCCTAATAATTTTTTCCCGCGGCCCGGGTGGGATGGAATTCTTTTTTTTTTCTTCTTCTTTATCATGAAAAAGGGACGTTTTTGTCATGAAAAAGGGAAGTTTATGTGGTTAGTGCACTAATTGTAAGTGTATATTGTGTTTGTTATGTTGATTTAATAAAAATGAATAAAAAACACATTTCCAGTGAGGGTTGGACTCCGCCAAGGGTGCCCTTTGTCACCCATTCTGTTCATAACTTTTATGGACATAATTTCTAGGCGCAGTCAAGGCGTTGAGGGGTTCCGGTTTGGTGACCGCAGGATTAGGTCTCTGCTTTTTGCAGATGATGTGGTCCTGATGGCTTCATCTGACCGGGATCTTCAGCTCTCGCTGGATCGGTTCGCAGCCGAATGTGAAGCGACCGGAATGAGAATCAGCACCTCCAAGTCCGAGTCCATGGTTCTCGCCCGGAAAAGGGTGGAATGCCATCTCCGGGTTGGGGAGGAGACCCTGCCCCAAGTGGAGGTGTTCAAGTACCTAGGAGTCTTGTTCACGAGTGAGGGACGAGTGGATGGTGAGATCGACACGCGGATCGGTGCGGCGTCTTCAGTAATGCGGACGTTGTACCGATCCGTTGTGGTGAAGAAGGAGCTGAGCCGGAAGGCAAAGCTCTCAATTTACCGGTCGATCTACGTTCCCATCCTCACCTATGGTCATGAGCTTTGGGTCATGACCGAAAGGATAAGATCACGGGTACAAGCGGCCCAAATGAGTTTCCTCCGCCGTGTGGCGGGTCTCTCCCTTAGAGATAGGGTGAGAAGCTCTGCCATCCGGGAGGAACTCAAAGTAAAGCCGCTGCTCCTTCACATGGAGAGGAGCCAGATGAGGTGGTTCGGGCATCTGGTCAGGATGCCACCTGAACGCCTCCCTAGGGAGGTGTTTAGGGCACGTCCAACCGGTAGGAGGCCACGGGGGAAGACCCAGGACACGTTGGGAAGACTGTCTCCCGGCTGGCCTGGGAACGCCTCGGGATCCCCCGGGAGGAGCTAGACGAAGTGGCTGGGGAGAGGGAAGTTTGGGTTTCCCTGCTTTGGCTGTTGCCCCCGCGACCCGATTTCGGATAAGCGGACGATGATGGATGGATGGAATAAAAAATTATTCTGCGGCCTGGTACCAATCGAGCCACGGCCCGGTGGTTGGGGACCACTGCTGTAGATGATGTCACACCTAGACGGGGAGACATAGCGAGTCTGGCTTTGGAAAGGGGACGTTCCAAATAAAGTTAGTTATCTAACGAGTACTCAAAAACTAATTGATATTATGGGAAATGACTGCCAGGTTCATTTTCAGGAGCATATAAATAAAGAGAATGCGTTCGGTCAATTTCGGTCATCTGGACACAACGGGTCCTTCAAACTGTTTCTAGCTTCACAGAAAACAAATGTTTTTTTAACAAGTCTGGTCTGGCTTGTCTCTTTTGCATGATGTAACAGTTTCTGCCTTTCATTTCAATTAGCCCTTTTTTTTTGTCCCCCAGAGGGGAAATGTTCTTTTCCTTCTGCTCCTTCTTTACCCATCAATGATGGGTAAACACGTTGCAAACACGTTGCTTCGTCTGTTTGGGTTTGTTTGTCTATGTGGGTGTGTGTCTGCAACGATCGTTTCCCACTCACACAGCATGTACAAGCACCATGGTTTTGAGGCCATTTTTGTTTAAACCTGCCCACCTGTGTTTGTTTGGTCTTGGAGTGTTGGTTTCAGAGTCGTGTGCCATGTTCCCCAAATGTTAGCATGCTCCTCCGATATACTGTCTAAAGGAAGCAAAGAAGAGACAAGGTCCAATGATGGACATGGCTACCCCAGCATTGAAAGCAAGTTATACTTTGGTGCAGGCTTGTTACGATACCAGAATTGCAGTAGTCGATACTGACACCTGTTCATTTTCAACGGGTTTTGACACTTATTTGATACCACGATTAAAAAAAACTGAACCCTAGTACTTTTAAATGCTCTACTTTATTTAAAACTAGGGATGCACCGATTAATCGGTAACCGAATATATTCGGCCGAATATGGCAAAAAAAGCCACTTCGGCCTTCGGTGGATTGAGTTAAAAACAAGGCCGAATAGTGGCGTGACGCAATTTTTTGACGCAGTGACGTTGGGATATGTTGTGTACCTGTATAAGTGTATGAGGTTACAAGCACACACTTATTGAGATTTAGTGGGGCCTCTGTTTACATTATTAGCCTGTTGTGTAGGCTACCTGTATAAGTGTATGAGGTTACAAGCACACACTTAATTGAGATTTACTGGAGCCTTCTGTTTACATTATTAGCATATCTACTGTGGCTAAGCAGACTTTTGCTAAAAGGACAATAATTCATTTGTTGTGGGTTTATCCACTTTAATGCACTTTATTTTTTGGGGGGAATGCATGTTTTGTTTGAAGGCCTAATATAAATGAAAAACTTTGTGCTTTTTTTGAAAAGCAAAGGCTACTGGAATATTAAAAAAAATGTCAATATTCAATAAAAAAATACTTTATTTGAAAAACATGTCGAAATATTTATTCTAGGTTATTTATGCAATATAAAAAAAATTGTGAAAAACTGCATTCATTATTCGGTATTCGGCCAAGCGTTTAAATTTTATTGGGCTTCGGCTTCGGCCACAAATTTTCATTTCGGTGCATCCCTATTTAAAACTGTTTCAAAGTGTCCAGTACCGTTTATTTCGGAGTATAAGTCGCGCCGGAGTATAAGTCGCACCTGCCGAAAATGCATAATAAAGAAAAAAAAAAACATATGTAAGTTGCACTGGAGTATAAGTCGCATTTTTGGGGAAATGTATTTGATAAAACCCAACACAAGGAATAGACATTTGAAAGGCAATTTAAAATAAAAAAAGAATAGTGTACGTTATATGGGGCATTAATAACCAACTGAGAAGGTGCCTGCTATGTTAACCTAACATATTCTGGTAAGAGTTATTCAAATAACTATAACACATCAATCAATCAATGATTAATTATATAGCCCTAAATCACTAGTGTCTCAAAGGGCTGCACAAACCACAACACAAACCACTACGACATCCTCGGTAGGCCCACATAAGGGCAAGGAAAACTCACACCCAGTGGGACGTCGGTGACAATGATGACTATGAGAACACCTTGGACCGCATATGTGGGCACACACCCCCCCTCTCTGGTTTACCCAGGGGTGCCCATTACGTCGATCGCGAGCTACCAGTCGACCGCGGGGGGTGTGTCAGTCCGATTTCGAGCCAGGCTTTTAAAAAAAATAGACCTAAAAATTAGTGATCTTCACCAAGACGTCACTTAAATGACATTCACTGGTACCGGAGGGTCTTGTGAGATGACGCTGGCTGCTGCAAGATCATTATTATGAAAATATGACCGAGAGGAAGGCGGGAAACACTTTTTATTTCAACAGACTCTCGCGCGTACCTTCCGTCAAAACTCTAAAGGCCGACTGCACATTTCCTATCTTCACAATAAAAGCCCTGCTTCATGCTGCCTGCGCTAACTAATACAGAGTCTCGGAAAACTGGCGTGCACAAGCGATCCCTCAGAAAGCTGGCGTGCACATCACTTGTGCACGCCAGCTTTCCGAGACTCTTATTTTGTTAGCGCAGGCAGCATGAAGCAGGGCTTTTATTGTGAAGATAGGAAATGTGCAGTCGGCCTTTCGAGTTTTGACGGGAGGTACGGCGCGAGAGTCTGTTGAAATAAAAAGTGTTTCTCGCCTTCCTCTCGGTCATATTTTCATAATAATGAACCGGCAGCAGCCAGCGTCATCTCACAAGACCCTCGGGTGCCGTGAATGTCAATCAAGCAAGCTACGGAATTTGCCGCCAATGTTTTTCTTGTAAAGTGTATGGAAGCTGGATGAATTAGATGCCAAAAACCAACCACTTTCATGTGGTATTGTACAGAAAGGACAACTTTTTTCTCCTCCATTTGAAAATGTGGGCGTTATCATCATTACTGTCTGATTCCAATCAATGCAAGTCATCAGAATCAGGTAATACACCAACTTATATTCTTGTCTTCGTGAAAGAAAGTCATCTATATGTGTTACACATGCTTGTATTATCATTAAACACATTTAACTTGTTTACAAAAATGTCTCTTTCATAAATAAATAAATATAAATGATATATATAAATGAGGTAGATCCCCTCGAGTTGGTCAGTTGAAAAGTAGCTCGCCTGCAGAAAAAGTGTGGGCACCCCTGGTTTACACTATATTCTCCATGGAACATTTACATTTTAGTGTTGTTTACTGGCGTCATCTTGCAGTCTACACATGTCTCTAATGAGTGACGGCCATCTGCTGGTCACACTTATCAGTGAAGTGGGGTGAATTATATTTACATAGCGCTTTTTCTCTAGTGACTCAAAGCGCTTTACATAGTGAAACCCAATATCTAAGTTACATTCAAACCAGTGTGGGTGGCACTGGGAGCACGTGGGTCAAGTGTCTTGCCCAAGGACACAACGGCAGTGACTAGGATGACGGAAGCGGGAATCGAACCTGCAACCCTCAAGTTGCTACCAACCGAGCTAAACCTCCCCAATCAGTACACCATGGACCAAACAAAACAGCTTCAAGGTCGGTAAGCACAGCCAGTATTATTCCGTACATTACGCGCATCGGGTTATAAGCCAAACTGTCGATTTTTGAGAAAATCAAAGGATTTAAAGTGTGCCTTATAGTCCGAAAAATACGGTAAAAATATTTTTCTAAAGACGCTGAGGATTGATGCGGCTCGACGGGGAAAAAGTGTTGTATATTCTCGGTACTTGTTATCGATATACTTTTCGCATGTTTGTAAGTATCAATACTTTTGACCACCCTACTTTGGTGTCACTTTTCCGCTCACCTGGTGCCGCCCAGCTGTCGCCTCCAGACTCCCTACCCCAACCCGTCAGGGCGCCTCCCGGCTTTCCTGCCTCCCCTCTTCGTTCGCTCAGGATGGGGGAGTTGTTGTCATAGGGGGACACCTCCCCGCTAGACACTTTGTTGGAATCGCTGGAGGAGTGCTGCTCGCTCAGAGTGAAGGGATCCTCGGACTGGTGTAGATCAGGACTCCTGCAAGGGAAACCAAAACTTGGTTAAGAAAGAGAGCTTCAAACGGGAGGATTAAAGAATCTTGCGTTCTGTCTATAACTCACTGGGATGCTTTTCGCCTCAGGAGGTAGTCCACCACGTCGGGATCCGTCTCCAGGAGACTCATCAACACCTCATTTTGCAAGTCAGCCGGAACCTAAACAAAAAGGAATGTGGATTAATTAATTGAATAAAGCGACTCACCCTGCTCAAGGGGCCAATTAAGGCAGGTCAATATTGGTCTTCATTTCCTGCTTTGTTGCCAGATCTGTAATAAATTCAGACTTACAGATGTCATCTCCCATTTTTTCAAATAAACAATAAACCCTAACTTTTTTACCAAGACACGAAGAAGTCTGGTGTGATTAATTGGCTTACTGTAGGAATGTAAGCCTGAGGGGAGTGGCAGTGGCAGATTACAAAACATTAGTTTAAAGTTTTGGACCTAAAATGACCCGAGCTGCCTGTCTGCACCGTTGGAGAATCCCGAGAAGAGACGGGAACAAAGCAAGCGAAGAAGAAGAAGTTAATCCGTGCAGAATTGTGACCTCTTCTGACTCCGCACGAAATCTTTCATGCCTGTTTTTTATTTCGGAAAGAAGGCGTTCAATTGTCTGGGGCGGGGGGGTGAAGGTTTCTCGATGTTTTGGTCAAAGAACTGGCACGGATGACTCACTGACAAGACACGTCTGTTTCTGTCTACACAAAAATGTGAAAGTCCATCAGCTGACTGACCATGAAGAGTGTCTGGTAGCTGGCGATCATCCTCTGGAGCGCGGCGATGACGGCCGTGCTTTCCTCGGCTCTGGCAGAGCTTTGGACGCTGAACTCCTTGTCGGAGGATTTGAGTTTATGGAGGAGGTTGGGACCAAAGATGGTGGCGAGGTTCAAGGAGGTCATCTTGTTCCCTGTGATCTGCAATGAGGAAGAAAAACATGGTTGGGGCCGTCTGGCTTGAGTTGTGTAGCTTGCTATGACAGAACCAGCTGGTTCAGATGATTGATTGTCCAATGGCACAATAACCATGCCATGTTCCAAGACTCATTGTTCCCCTTTTCCTTTCCAACCTAAATAAGACATGGAAAGCCACTTTGTACCTCAAAAAAGGCACAAAACATTCCTGTCTCTGATGGGGCGACAGCTTGGGAGGGCTGTCTTCAAATAGTCACAGTTTCGCCGATTCCGATTTGGACGAGTCCGATCAAACTATCAACCTCGGAGTCCGATGTCTGACATTAAAACCACATCAACTTTGTTACTTTTACTTCCTCTATTTAGTCAAGTTTGATGTCTTCTCAGCTCTAGCCATAGCTAGGGGCGGCATAGCTCGGTTGGTAGAGCGGCCGTGCCAGCAACTTGAGGGTTGCAGGTTCGATTCCCGCTTCTGCCATCCTAGTAACTGCCGTTGTGTCCTTGGGCAAGACACTTTACCCACCTGCTCCCAGTGCCACCCACACTGGTTTAAATGTAACTTAGATATTGGGTTTCACTATGTAAAGCGCTTTGAGTCACTAGAGAAAAGCGCTATATAAATATAATTCACTTCACTAGCCATCACTAAAGTATCCATTGTACTCAGTGTATGTTTTGGTCGTTGAATTTCCTTTTCATGAATGGAAATTGGAAAAACAAGACAATGATTAGTTTATTTGAACGTCATTTTAAAGCGGTTTTATTTAGATTTTTTTCCTCCTTGAGGTCTGCATAACCTATAATGGTGGTTACTTTGACTTCCTCTATTTAGTCAAGTTTGATGTCTTCTCAGCTCTAGCCATCACTAAAGTATCCATTGTACTCAGTGTATGTTTTGGTCGTTGAATTTCCTTTTCATGAATGGAAATTGGAAAAACAAGACAATGATTAGTTTATTTGAACGTTATTTTAAAGCGGTCTTATTTAGATTTTTTTCCTCCTTGAGGTCTGCATAACCTGTAATGGTGGTTACTTTTACTTACTCTATTTAGTCAAGTTTGATGTCTTCTCAGCTCTAGCCATCACTTAAGTATCCATTTTACTCAGTGTATGTTTTGGTCGTTGAATTTCCTTTTCATGAATGGGAATTGGAAAAACAAGACAATGATTAGTTTATTTGAACGTCATTTTAAAGGGGTCGTACTTTGATTTTTTTCCTCCTTGAGGCCTGCATAACTTTTAATGGTGGTGTCAGGCTTGTCCCTGACAGTTTGGTCTATGTCTTAGTTTTTCCTATGCATGTGTCTTTATTTCCTGTCAGCGCTCTTATTTTAAAGTTAAAGTACCAATGATTGTCACACACATACTAGATGTGGGGAAATTATTCTCTGCATTTGACTTATCACCCTTGATCACCCCCTGGGAGGTGAGGGGAGCAGTGGGCAGCATCGGTGCCGCACCCGGGAATCATTTATGGTGATTATTTTGTCTGTTTCTTGTTTTTCCCCTCAGCTGCGGCTGATTGGCACCTGGCCACACCTGGTGTCAATCAGCCCGCTCCTATTTTTAACTGCTTTGTCCTCCAGTCAGGGCTGGATTATTGTCGTGCCGTGTCGTGTCAATGTCACCACTACCGGTCTTGTCGCTTGTAGCTTTGTCTAGTTCTGTTCACTCTGCTCATGCCAGTAAGTGTTTTTGTTCTTAGCCAAGTTTGTTATCCGCCTTGTGCGCGCCTTTTGTCGGTACCCTTTTGGTTTGTTCTTGTTTTAGTGTTTAATTAAATCATGTTTTCTTACCAAATGCCTGCCTACTTCTCTGCATCTTGGGGTTCGTCACCAACACAATCTGACAGGTGGTTCTTTTAAGAGAAATTTTGCATAAATTATGTTTTAAAGACCATCTTTAAGCCGAAAAAAAAGACTTAAAACATACATTATTACATTACGGTAACGGAAAGTTATTAATTAAAGACGAAACCTCAAACTGGCTTGGAGGGAAGAAATAAAAACATTGTGTTGTTGTATCCAACGTCAGAAAGACCAGATGATCATGGATAAGTATGTTTTCGTATACAAACACAAGATACGACACAACACTCTTTGTTTTCCTTCGAACCAGTCAATGGTCTCGTCTACAAAAAGCAATTTCTGGTACAAATGTCGGATTATTAAAAAAACGTTTCTGCTGAGTGTGATTTATTTTTGTTATATAAGACAAAGTAAAAAACTAAACTTTTTGTTTATTAAAGTATTTTAGCCTTTTTTAGGTGCAAAAAGTCTCAAATACGATATTGCTTTGTTCACTTTAAGGAAAGACTGTATTCGAAAAGTATTTTTAATTATTTCTAATTAACTTTGGACGATTTACCGTACAGGTCAGACCTGGGCAAATTAAGGCCCGGGGGCCACATGCGGCCCGTTAAGGTTTTCAACCTGGCCTGCCTGACATTCCCAAATAATTGTTTTAGATGTTTAAGATGTAGAGCAGGGGTAGGGAACCTATGGCTCCAGAGCCAGATGTGGCTCTTTTGATGACTACATATGCCTCTCAGATAATTGTATTTATATAGCGCTTTTCTGTAGTGACTCAAAGCGCTTTACAAAGTGACACCCAATATCTAAGTTACATTTAACCCAGTGTGGGTAGTACTGGGGGCAGGTGGGTAAAGTGTCTTGCCCAAAGACACAACGGCAGTGACTACGATGGCGGAAGCGGGAATCGAACCTGGAACCCTGAAGTTGCTAGCACGGCCACTCTACCAACCGAGCTATGCCGAGTAACCGTGTAATACTCTTCCGTATCAGTAGGTGGCAGTCGGTAGCTAATTGCTTAGTAGATGTGGGAAACAGCGGGAGGCAGGGTGCAGGTAAAAAGGGGTCTAATGCTTAAACCAGGGGTAGGGAACCTATGGCTCTAGAGACGAAACCTCAAACTGGCTTAGAGGGAAGAAATAAAAACATTGTGTTGTTGTATCCAACGTCAGAAAGACCAGATGATCATGGATAAGTATGTTTTTGTATACAAACGCAAGATCCGACACCACACTTTGTTTTCCTTCGAACCAGTCAACGGTCTCGTCTACAAAAAGTAATTTCCGGTACAGGTGTGGGATTTAAAAAAAACAATTTCTGCTGAGTGTTGATATTTATTTTTGTTATATAAGACAAAGTAAAAATCAAACCTTTTTGTTAAAGTATGTTAGCCTTTTTTTGCAAAAAGTCTCAAATACGATATTGCTTTGTTCACTTTAAGGAAAGACTGTATTCGAAAAGTATTTCTAATTAACTTTGGAAGATTTACCGTACAGGTCAGACCTGGGTAAATTAAGGCCCGGGGGCCACATGCGGCCCGTTAAGTTTTTCAATCTGGCCTGCCGGACATTCCCAAATAATTGTTTTAGATGTTTAAGATGCTGCCATTGTGATGTGCACTCATGTTTTCTAATGACCGTAAGTTTTCAACGATACTAAGTCATTCAATGGTTGGAATCTGTGCTTTTGAGTAATATACAAGTTACTGTGGTAATCTAATTAGTTACTACTGTAATCTAATTAGTTACTACTGTAATCTAATTAGTTACTATGGTCATATAATTAGTTACTATGGTATGGGGGTTCTTCCGAGGATGTCGTAGTCGTAGTGGTTTGTACAGTCCTTTGAGACATTTGTGATTGAGGGCTATATAAATAAACATTGATTGATTGATTGATAATCTACGTGACAGCAGCTCAGACGAGGCACCAAGCAGTGTGGGCGGGAAGTGTTTCCACAGACAGCAGAAGGAGATTTTCCCAACAAAGTTCTAAAGCTTAGTGATATATCAGATGTATCAGATTGTAGGTGAGGTTTATTTTGTACCCTTCGTGTTCATATCTCACTGTTTGTTGCATTTTTTGTTGCGTTTCACTTGATTGTAAACTATGTCGATGGAAAGGGGGTGTGACCTTCATATTTTGTTAGTATTCAGTGTTTTATCGTTCATAGAAAAATGTGAAATTCCCTAACGTTTTTAGCATCCATCCATCCATCATCTTCCGCTTATCCGAGGTCGGGTCATGGGGGCAACAACCTAAGCAGGGAAACCTAGCTCTTCCCAAGGGATCCCGAGGGGTTCCCAGGCCAGCCGGGAGACATAGTCTTCCCAACGTGTCCTGGGTCTTCCCCGTGGCCTCCTACCGGTTGGACGTGCCCTAAACACCTCCCTCGGGAGGCGTTCGGGTGGCATCCTGACCAGATGCCCGAACCACCTCATCTGGCTCCTCTCCATGAATTGATTAACGTGGACCCCGACTTAAACAAGTTGAAAAACTTATTCGGGTGTTACCATTTAGTGGTCAATTGTACGGAATATGTACTGTACTGTGCAATCTACTAATAAAAGTATCAATCAATCAATCAATCAAAGGAGCAGCGGCTTTACTTTGAGTTCCTCCCGGATGGCAGAGCTTCTCACCCTATCTCTAAGGGAGAGACCCGCCACACAACGGAGGAAACTCATTTCGGCCGCTTGTACCCGTGATCTTGTCCTTTCGGTCATGACCCAAAGCTCATGACCATAGGTGAGAATGGGAACGTAGATCGACCGGTAAATTGAGAGCTTTGCCTTCCGGCTCAGCTCCTTCTTCACCACAACGGATCGGTACAACGTCCGCATTACTGAAGACGCCGCACCGATCCGCCTGTCGATCTCACAATCCACTCTTCCCTCACTCGTGAACAAGACTCTTAGGTACTTGAACTCCTCCACTTCCCAACCCGGAGATGGCATTCCACCCTTCTCCGGGCGAGAACCATGGACTCGGACTTGGAGGTGCTGATTCTCATTCCGGTCGCTTCACAAACCGATCCAGTGAGAGCTGAAAATCCTGGCCAGATGAAGCCATCAGGACCACATCATCTCCAAAAAGCAGAGACCTAATCCTGCAGCCACCAAACCGGAACCCCTCAACGCCTTGACTGCGCCTAAAAATTCTGTCCATAAAAGTTATGAACAGAATGGGTGACAAAGGACAGCCTTGGCGGAGTCCAACCCTCACTGGAAACGTGTCCGACTTACCGCCGGCAATGCGGACCAAGCTCTGACACTGATCCTACAGGGAGTGGACCGCCACTATTAGCATTCAACCAGACATTATTGTGAGGTTTTGTATTAGTGTTACTAAAAATAAATTACCAGCCCCCCAGACACATTTTTTTTCTCTAAATGTGGCCTCCGAGTCAAAATAATTGCCCAAGTCTGGTATATAATATAACCTTGTGTTTATTACGCCATAGATTTGACTAATTGTCCCATCCATTTTCTACCGCTTATTCCCTTTTGGGGTCGCGGGGGGCGCTGGCGCCTATCTCAGCTACAATCGGGCGGAAGGCGGGGTACACCCTGGACAAGTCGCCACCTCATCGCAGGGCGAACACAGATAGACAGACAACATTCACACTCACATTCACACACTAGGGACCATTTAGTGTTGCCAATCAACCTATCCCCAGGTGCATGTCTTTGGAGGTGGGAGGGGCCTATCCCCAGGTGCATGTCTTTGGAGGCGGGAGGGGTCTATCTCCAGGTGCATGTCTTTGGAGGTGGGAGGGGCCTATCTCCAGGTGCATGTCTTTGGAGGTGGGAGGAAGCCGGAGTACCCGGAGGGAACCCACGCATTCACGGGGAGAACATGCAAACTCCACACAGAAAGATCCCGAGCCTGGATTTGAACCCAGGACTGCAAGACCTTCGTATTGTGAGGCAGACGCACTAACCCCTCTGCCACCGTGAAGCCCCGACTAATTGTCCCATATGGACAAAATGTAACAAATCAGATTTGAGTATAAAATCGAAGTCAGCCCAAGGTGAGAGTTCACCTCTTGTCCATCCTTGTCCAGTCGGTCGTGGGCGTGGTCAGCCACAGTGGACAGGAACTCCAGGAGACGATGGAGAGTATCACTGTTGCATGCTGGGAGCAGGTAGACCAGAAGCTGGGTGACGTTGTGCTGCTCCTCTGGATCCAACACTGCAACAACAGCAACCCAATCAGATGCCGAGCGTAGGTGTCCTGGAATGACATCCACTTCCTAGCCTACGTGTTGTGTTTATGAAGGCGGTGTAGAGCTCTTTGGTGAGGAGCGGGTCGGGCATGTCCCTGAGGAACTCTTTCAGCAAGGCGGCCACGTCATGAACGCTGTGCTCCTCGTCTAATTGGACATCAAAGCCGCGGTCGAACTCCTCACGTAACTGAAGCAGAAAGGAAAAAGTCAAGGATATGATGGATTTATGTTTTTAATGAAGTGTGTAAATATTTGTTTGAAAAACCACACTCCTGTCCAGAGTTGGGAAATTGTGTTGGATGTAAATATAAACAGAATACAATGATTTGCAAATCATTTTCGACCCATATTCAGTTGAATATGCTACAAAGACAACATATTTGATGTTCAAACTCAAACTTTTTTTTTTTTTGCAAATAATAATTAACTTAGAATTTCATGGCTGCAACAGGTGCCAAAGTAGTTGGGAAAGGGCATGTTCACCACTGTGTTACATCACGTTTTCTTTTAACAACACTCAATAAACGTTTGGGAACTGAGGAAACTAATTGTTGAAGCTTTGAAAGTGGAATTCTTTCCCATTCTTGTTTGATGTACAGCTTAATTTGTTCAACAGTCCGGGGTCTTGTTCTCGTATTTTACACTTCACACATTTTCGACGGGAGACATGTCTGGACTGCAGGCGGGCCAGGAAAGTACCCGCACTGTTTTACTACGAAGCCACGCTGTTGTAACACGTGGCTTTTTTTTTGTGATTGATTGATACTTTTATTAGTAGATTGCACAGTTCAGTACATATTCCGTACAATTGACCACTAAATGGTAACACCCGAATAAGTTTTTCAACTTGTTTAAGTCGGGGTCCACGTTAATCAATTCATGGTCTCAATTCATGAGCCTATACCAATCATGGCTTGGAATTGTCTTGCTGAAATAAGCAGGGGCGTCCATGATAATGTTGCTTGGATGACAACATATGTTGCTCCAAAACCTGTTTTGACCATTCAGCATTAATGGTGCCTTCCCAGATGTGTAAGTTACCCATGCCTTGGGCAGTAATACACCCCCATACCATCACAGATGCTGGCTTTTGAACTTTGCGCCTATAACAATCCGGATGGTTATTTTCCTCTTTGTTCCGGAGGACACCACGTCCACAGTTTCCAAATATAATCTGAAATGTGGACTTGTCGGACCACAGAACACTTTTCCACTTTGCATCAGTCCATCTTAGATGAGCGAGGGCCCAGCGAAGCCGGCAGCGTTCCTGGGTGTTGTTGATGAATGGCTTTTGCTTTGCATGGTAGAGTTTTTAACTTGCACTTACAGATGTAGCGACCAACTGTAGTTACTGACAGTGGTTTTATGAAGTGTTCCTGAGCCCGTGTGGTGATATCCTTTACACACTGTTTGTTTTTGATGCAGTACTGCTTGAGGGATCAAAGGTCCGTAATATCATCGCTTACATGCAGTGATTTCTCTGAACCTTTTTGATAATTTTACGGACCGTAGATGGTAAAATCCCTAAATTCCTTGCAATAGCTCTTTGAGAAATGTTGTTCTAAAACTGTTCGACAATTTGCTTACAAAGTGGTGACCCTCGCCCCATCCTTGTTTGTGAATTACTTAGCATTTCATGGAAGCTGTTTTTATACCCAATCATGGTTCCCAATTAGCCTGCACACCTGTGGGCTGTTCCAAATAAGTGTTTGATGAGCATTCCTCAACTTTATCAGTGTTTATTGCCACCTTTCCTAACTTCTTTGTCACGTGTTAGGGCATCAAATTCAAAAGTTATTGATTTTCTCCTATGTCCCACTCTCCCTTGTGGAGAGGGTCCGGTCCGATCCGGTGGCCATGTACTGCTCGCCTGTGTATCGGCTGGGGACATCTCTGCGCTGCTGATCCGCCTCCGCTTGGGATGGTTTCCTGCTGGCTCCGCTGTGAACGGGACTCTCGCTGCTGTGTTGGATCCGCTTTGGACTGGACTCTCGCGACTGTGTAGGATCCATTATGGATTGAACTTTCACAGTATCATGTTAGACCCGCTCGACATCCATTGCTTTCCTCCTCTCCAAGGTTCTCATAGTCATCATTGTCACCGACGTCCCACTGGGTGTGAGTTTTCCTTGCCCTTATGTGGGCCTACCGAGGATGTCGTAGTGGTTTGTGCAGCCCTTTGAGACACTAGTGATTTAGGGCTATATAAGTAAACATTGATTGATTGATTGATTTACAAACACAAATATGTGTATCAGTTTGAACATCAAATATGTTGTCTTTGTAGCATATTCAACTGAATATGGGTTGAAAATGATTTGCAAATTATTGTATTCCGTTTATATTTACATCTAACACAATTTCCCAACTCATATGGAAACGGGGTTTGTAAAACAAATATAAGAAAATGACTGATTTTAGTTCTGAACACTGTCATGGGACCAATTGAGCTCGTAAGTTGGGGTAACTGTAGCTTCTTCAAGCTGGTAAAAACAAAATACATCATGCACGAAGCAACACTAACCTGCCGAACTCTCTTCTTGGAGCTTCCAACTCTGAAAATTCCGACAGTCTGCAAACCTGAGGGTTAAAAGGGGAAACAAAAGAAAGCCGTCATTAAAATTGAAGCTTAATTAATTAAGGTTACTGCGGAAATGAAGCTTCGGTCTATTAAACAAGGGCCTACCGTATTTCTCAATGTGTTGGCAGCAACTGTCGACCACACGGGGCACCTGCCGGTATATCGGGTTGAGGCTCAAGCGTTTGTCCCTTTGTTTCTCCTTCTTATTTGGTGTCTCGGCAGGCAGGGAGAGCTGCAGCGCCTCCAGCAGGCGAGACTGGTTGTCGTCCAGGTCAGTGATTGAATCCACTGACATCCCACCCTGAAGCCGAAACAAGCATTTTATATCCGAGAAGGTTGATCCAAACCAGGGTTGTCCAAAGTGTGGCCCAATATTGATTCCAATGCACTCAAAGTTCGAGGTGGTTCGTAAAAACTGATCGCGTTATTCCCGAAATTGCATTACATACTAAAATCCTTGTTTTTTCAACCTTTTATTTTCGAAAGAATACTATAAAATGATCAACGGTTCGATATTTTGTAATTTTTCATTAGTAAAAACAGTTTTATCCGACAAAGTCCACGCTGGTGTTGGTTTGGCAGGGCTCCTTGTCATCAAAGCTAAGTCCTAGATTTCTATTTTGTGTGCTTCTAAATATTTTACAGCCTTCTTCAACACATTTTGTAGTCTTACCGAGTCTACAAAGCACTTGCTCTCTTTGTTTCACTGCTGGCTAGCTGCTAAGCTAGTGGAGCTAAGCTAGCCCTGGTCTGAAACCCTTACTCCGAAGACTAATAAATTGACTTGGTGAAGGAAAAACCCAACGATACCTTTGTGTTCTTCTTGCACCCTTTCATGGAGAGGTTGTCTCTGCTAGAGGGTTGGGTCCGACAGTTAGAGCAACTCCGTAACTTCAGATGCCGCTAGCGTTAGCCGTATTGAGCTGACTAGCCTAGTCAGTAGCAGCCCTACTGTAAATGGCCTACAAACTACAGCTAAGACTTTGTTAGCTAGTCCCACACCCCAGTTCACCAGCCAAAATAAATAATAAAAAATATATAATCAACAGATCTGAAGTGGATCCTGAGATTTATGCGTTTAAAGTAAAAATAATATGTATTACTATACGACTTATGTTTAATACTTTTATGAGTTGGGCTCTTTGGATCACTGAAACCTTTCAGTCTGACTAGGGATGTAACGGTACGTGTATTTGTATTGAACCGGTTCGGCACGGGGTGTACCGAACAAGTTCATCCATCCATCCATCATCTTCCGCTTATCCGAGGTCGGGTCGCGGGGGCAGCAGCCTAAGCAGGGAAGCCCAGACTTCCCTATCTCCAGCCACTTCGTCTAGCTCTTCCCGGGGGATCCCAAGGCGTTCCCAGGCCAGCCGGGAGACATAGTCTTCCCAACGTGTCCTGGGTCTTCCCCGTGGCCTCCTACCGGTTGGACGTGCCCTAAACACATCCCTAGGGAGGCGTTCGGGTGGCATCCTGACCAGATGCCCGAACCACTTCATCTGGCTCCTCTCGATGTGGAGGAGCAGCGGCTTTACGTTGAGCTCCTCCCGGATGGCAGAGCTTCTCACCCTATCTCTAAGGGAGAGCCCCGCCACCCGGCGGAGGAAACTCATTTGGGCCGCTTGTACCCGTGATCTTATCTTTTCGGTCATGACCCAAAGCTCATGACCATAGGTGAGGATGGGAACGTAGATCGACCGGTAAATTGAGAGCTTTGCCTTCCGGCTCAGCTCCTTCTTCACCACAACGGATCGATACAACGTCCGCATTACTGAAGACGCCGCACCGATCCGCCTGTCGATCTCACGATCCACTCTTCCCCCACTCGTGAACAAGACTCCTAGGTACTTGAACTCCTCCACTTGGGGCAGGGTCTCCTCCCCAACCCGGAGATGGCACTCCACCCTTTTCCGGGCGAGAACCATGGACTCGGACTTGGAGGTGCTGATTCTCATTCCGGTCGCTTCACACTCGGCTGCGAACCGATCCAGTGAGAGCTGAAGATCCCGGCCAGATGAAGCCATCAGGACTACATCATCTGCAAAAAGCAGAGACCTAATCCCGTGGCCACCAAACCGGAACGCCTTGACTGCGCCTAGAAATTCTGTCCATAAAAGTTATGAACAGAATGGGTGACAAAGGACAGCCTTGGCAGAGTCCAACCCTCACTGGAAACGTGTCCGACTTACTGCCGGCAATGCGGACCAAGCTCTGACACTGATCATACAGGGAGCGGACTGCCACAATAAGACAGTCCGATACCCCATACTCTCTGAGCACTCCCCACAGGACTTCCCGAGGGACACGGTCGAATGCCTTCTCCAAGTCTACAAAGCACATGTAGACTGGTTGGGCAAACTCCCATGCACCCTCAAGAACCCTGCCGAGAGTATAGAGCTGGTCCACAGTTCCACGACCAGGACGAAAACCACACTGTTCCTCCTGAATCCGAGGTTCGACTATCCGGCGAAGCCTCCTCTCCAGTACACCTGAATAAACCTTACCGGGAAGGCCGAACAAGTTTCTAAGCTAAAGTCTTAATAAGCTTCTTTGCTTCTTCTGCCTCTGTCTCAGCACCCAGCATTGTCCCACCCACACAGCCATCTGATTGGTTGCATATATACCGGTAACAGCAGTGAGTATTCAGAGCGCATGTAGTAAATGCTTCAGGTTAGCATAAGGCAGCGTACTCTCCCCAAATTATAATAAAGACCTCCAAGTCAACTACTACTAACATCACTATAAGCCCGTTGACCTTCTAGAAACTTAAACTGCAGTTCAGCTCGCTCGCAGTTCTGGCTTGAGGTGAAGGCTAATTAGCTTTTAGCGTAACATTAGCTCATTTTGCGGTGTGTATGTGTTTTACAGACAGACAAGTTTTGAATGGCAGGGTCCCTGCTATCACATTTTGATAAAAATATAACTTTTACATAATAAAAATCAACTACAGGCTTCCCAAATTCTGTGATAAATTAATGGTGAGTTGACTTGAAACTGTTTAATGTTGCACTTTTTATATGTAAAAGAAAAGTTTCGTCATTTTATTTAATCTGAGCAACAATTTGAGGCAGTTTAATGTTGATTAACATGGGCAGAATTATTATAGTGTTCCCAATGTTAAAATGATGAAGCCATTCTTTACAAATTTGGTAAATAAATAACCCAAAAATATATATTTTGTTGTTTCCTTACTGTACCGAAAATTAACCGAACCGTGACCTCTAAACCGAGGTACATCCCGAACCAAAATTTTTGTCTACCCTTACACTCCTAAGTCTGACTCTTTCAAAAATATTCAATCAGAAGCAGTTTTGTTATGAATTATTCACCTATTTAATTTTCTAATTACTTGACATCAAATATTACATTTTGAAAAATATTTTGGGGAAAATATTGCATATTTTGTGTTTTTGCCAAATTAAAACGGGTTTTCTTGATTTATAAAAAAAAAAAAAGAGGTATAAAACCCATTCAAAAAATAAAAAACTATGGCAACAGATTTGAAATGGATCAATAGATATTTAGGTGTTGGAAAGAAAATGATGACTTATTTTAAACACTTGAATGACTGAGACCTTGCAACAGGGGTGTCCAAAGTGCGGCCCAGGGGCCATTTGCGCCCTGCGGGTAATTTTTTTTTGTGGCCCTAAGCACATTCTAAAAATACTATTTATATAAAAAAAAAAATTAAATGAAATAAATAAATAAATAATAATAATAATAATAAAAACACAGAAAAAGTGGTATAAAAGAGCAAACCGGTGAAATGTGACAAGAAAATGTTGCAATGTTTACTCTACTAACACAAAGCTGCCATGCAGGCTGATATTTTCTTTAAAAAAAAAAATAATTAATCAAAATCAATGTCACATTAAATATTCCACTTTGAGATATTTTGGGGGGAAAATGTAGCATATTTTGTATTTGCCATATAAAAAAACAAAGTTATTTATTTTTTCTAAAGAAAGGCTTAAGAAGAACAATCAAAAAACATAAACAACAATAAAAGTTATAATTGACAGATGGATCTGAAGTGGATCTCAAGACAATTGTGTTTAAAGTAAACAGTAAAGAAAGAAAAAGTTTATTTTTAATGAGTAGGACCCTTTTGGATCCCCAATAATTTTAGTGCGATTTTTTTTTTTTTTGTGTCATTGCTAAAAAAAAAAATAACAAATTGAAATCAATGGTGCTATGTGTTGACATTTTTAAGGCTCCAATTATTCTATAATCTCAAATATTCCACTTTCAAATTCTATTGGGGGAAACTATTAATAAATAAATGATAAATGGGTTGTACTTGTATAGCGCTTTTCTACCTTCAAGGTACTCAAAGCGCTTTGACACTACTTCCACATTTACCCATTCACACACACATTCACACACTGATGGAGGGAGCTGCCATGCAAGGTGTCAACCAGCACCCATCAGGAGCAAGGGTGAAGTGTCTTGCTCAGGACACAACGGACGTGACGAGGTTGGTTCCAGGTGGGATTTGAACCAGTGACCCTCGGGTTGCGCACGGGCACTCTCCCACTGCGCCACGCCGTCCCATATTTGCATATTTTGTTTTTTTTCCCCATAACAAAACAGGGTTTTCTTTGACAAAAAGGGCATACAACTTAAATCTTTAAAAACGTTATATTGACAGATAGACCTAATGTTGATCTAGAGATTTAAACCTTGAATAACAATAATACAAAATAATGACACATTTTAAATATTTTTTTTTGACCAAAATCTTTTGGGGTCCCTGGGATCAAACCTGAGTGGAGGCCTGAATGTATATTTTTACACATGTATTGTTTTTAGAAATAATAACATATCAAAATGGCCCACGCTTGCTTTCAATTTTCAGTGTGTGGACCTCAGTGGAAAAGTTTGGATACCCCAGATCTAAACGGACATAAAACACACCCGACTCGCTCACCCGTCTGTGCACTCGCGGTGCAGCCTCAGGTGTGTTGGGCGACGTGGACTCATTGGCTGTCTCCGATGTGGAGCTCAATGAGGAGTTGCTGCTGGAGAGCTCCTTATTAGACGGCCGCTTCGTGGCGAACTGTTGGCGATGCAATAGTTAGTTTGTTTAATGACCGGAGACTGCGGATTTCAAAACGAGATGCTGGTGCTTATTATTGACCTGCAGAATGGAGGAGACGAGGTCGGACGAGTCCTTGTGCTCCTCTCGCTGTGGCGGATCCTGGCGGAAGCCGTCCTGGCGCTGCCTGTGCGTCCTGTCGTTGGCGATGACCTGCGAGAGGGGTATACTGAAGGCTTGAGGGACGCCTTCTGGGAGACACAAAAAGAAGGAGCCGTGAAGGTAGATGACGAAGCTGCACGACAAAAATCCCACAATGCTTTAGCAGCAGAGAGAAAAAGGCTCGGACTAGGGGTTGGCGATATTGCCTTTTTTTAATATCGCGATATGTTTAGGCCATATCGCGATATACGATATATATTGTTTAGGGCTGGGCAACGATTAAAAATGTTAATCGAAGTTAATCGCACTATTTCTCTGATTAATCGCGATTAACCGCATTGTATACGCCAGGGGTGCCCACACTTTTTCTGCAGGCGAGCTACTTTTCAATTGACCAACTCGAGGGGATCTACCTCATTTATATATATCATTTATATTTATTTATTTATGAAAGAGACATTTTTGTAAACAAGTTAAATGTGTTTAATGATAATACAAGCATGTGTAACACATATAGATGACTTTCTTTCACAAAGACAAGAATATAAGTTGGTGTATTACCTGATTCTGATGACTTGCATTGATTGGAATCAGACAGTAATGATGATAACGCCCACATTTTCAAATGGAGGAGAAAAAAAGTTGTCCTTTCTGTACAATACCACATGAAAGTGGTTGGTTTTTGGCATCTAATTCATCCAGCTTCCATACACTTTAGAAGAAAAACATTGGCGGCAAATTCCGTAGCTTGCTTGATTGACATTCACGGCACCCGAGGGTCTTGTGAGATGACGCTGGCTGCTGCCAGATCATTATTATGAAAAAATGACAGAGAGGAAGGCGAGAAACACTTTTTATTTCAACAGACTTTCGCGCCGTCCCTTCCGTCAAAACTCTAAAGGCCGACTGCACATTTCCTATCTTCACAATAAAAGCCCTGCTTCATGCTGCCTGCGCTAACAAAATAAGAGTCTCGGAAAGCTGGCGCGCACAAGTGATGTGCACGCCAGCTTTCTGAGGGATCGCTTGTGCACGCCAGTTTTCCGAGACTCTGTATTTAGTTAGCGCAGGCAGCATGAAGCAGGGCTTTTATTGTGAAGATAGGAAATGTGCAGTCGGCCTTTAGAGTTTTGACGGGAGGTACGGCGCGAGAGTCTGTTGAAATAAAAAGTGTTTCTCGCCTTCCTCTCGGTCATATTTTCATAATAATGATCTTGCAGCAGCCAGCGTCATCTCACAAGACCCTCCGGTACCGTGAATGTCATTTAAGTGACGTCTTGGTGAAGATTGATGATCACTCATTTTTAGGTCTATTTTTTTTAAAAGGCTGGCTGGAGATCGACTGACACACCCCCCGCGGTCGACTGGTAGCTCGCGATCGACGTAATGGGCACCCCTGGTATACGCAAAGCCCAATAATGAATTCAAAAGTAGTGTGTTGTGCACCTTTATTGGAATATTCTCCCACATGAACAAGGGCGCCAAAACATTTGTTGTGCAAACACAATTTAAATCAGTCCTTGTTAAACAGTAGCAGTTAAATAGCATATTTTATGAAAATCAACTCCAAAAATGTAAATACAAACATTTAAGCTTATTGCCACTGCCAGGGTATTTAAGTTATCCTGTTTGCTATGGAAAATAAATATAATCTACATACAAATCTCTGAGCCACAATCATAACATCTGAACAGGCAATTTCTGAGGTAACAGCAGAAACCTTTTTTTTATCAGGTATCTTATGTTTGAAAAACCTATATTATAGGTAGTGGGCTGTTTTAGGGAATTTTTGATCAAATTATCCTTACTAGCAATATTAATAATGTTGTGTTTATTCTGCGTAGTGCACTTAAAATAATTATGACCATATCTAGGAATTGATATGATGGGAATTTTCCGATTGTTTGCTTGGTGCTTTGATAAACTGAACGCATCATATACATGGTACTATATTGTGATGTTATGAGCCAGGGAAAAAAAGAACTACCCTACCCAGCATGCAACAGGAGTGAGGAGCATGCGCGGTAGCCCGGTATAGGTTGTGTCGCCATGACGGCATCTTGTATGTTGTGATATGCACGCTCTGAAAGCAAACGTTAAGAACTCAGCCAACACTCCTGGTCTGCATTATTCATAAATAGACAGACAACACATATACTCCGCTGCTTCACAGGCCGCTGGATGTAGCCGGCAAAGTATTCCCATGCTAGCTAGCCGGTCTAGCAAGCACGCCTCATTCAGTCCAAAACGGCCCGATCTATCCACATCCAGAATTGTCTGGCGGTCGTAAGTGATCCCGGAGTGACCACGCTGTAAGCCAGCCAGGAAATGTGCAGAATTGTCCGGTATTTTTGCCAAATGTTCCATCTTTACCAAGAGCCCCTCGACGCCGGGCGACGCCATCTTGTTAAGAAAAGGCGTTAACAAAATAAAAGCGTGTAAACAACACAAGCAAATGTGCGATAAAATAATTGTCGGCGTTAATAGATTGATGAGTTAACTCGTAATTAACGCATTAATTTGCCCACCCCTAATATTGGGATATTTTGCCTTGACACATATAATGACAGCAGTATGATGATTCTATGTGTCTACATTCAAACATTCTTCTTCATACTGCATTAATATATGCTACTTTTCATGCAGAGAGGGAAATCACAGCAAAAAAAAGTATTTATTAAACAGTTATTAAGTGTCAAATAAAAATGAGCTGCATAATAGGAAGTCAAATAGTATTCGTCCTTCACTATGTGGTAGGTAACTCATGGACGTTTATCAATTCTCTTCATTCTCTAGCGCAGGGGTAGGGAACCTATGGCTCTAGAGCCAGATGTGGGTCTTTTGATGACTGCATCTGGCTCTCGGATAAATCTGAGCTGACATTCCTTAACACGATAAATAATGAATAATTCCACTTGTAATCACAGTGTTAAAAATAACGTTCAAAATATAAAACATTCTCATGCTTTTTTATGTTCACGAAGTTGCGTTAATGGTAAGTAGTCATTTATTTATTATTGGTTAGTGTGCGGCTTGCCCTCCTGGGGGTTCTTCAGACCACCAAGCACCGACATGAGAGCACTTTTCAGGGTTACATTGTTTTATTTTTCAATAAGTCTCTCAGTTGCTTTCCAACAATTGTATTTTTCGTTCTCGCATGCGCTCTGGCTCCAGCCCCGACCCCCGTCTCTCCTCCTGGCTGCTGCTCATAACAGAGCGACAGGTGATTAGATAACAAGGCCCAGGTGGGCCATCTACGCACCTGTCGCTGATTTCGAGGCCGGTCCTGGGACACCCAAGCTTGCTGCAGGCCCACAGGCCACACCCCCACCACAGTTAGCTTCAGAATAACAATGTTATTACAAAGATTAAGAGACCTATTATACTCTAGAAATGTTGGTCTTACTTAAAAATGCACGCGCTTAGTTGTGTTCGGTGTTAAAAAAATATTATGTGGCTCTTACGGAAATATATTTTAAAATATTTGGCTTTCATGGCTCTCTCAGCCAAAAAGGTTCCCGACCCCTGATCTAGCGAGTGACTTTTCAAATGATGCTACATATTAGCAGTAGGGCTATTTTTTTATAGCAACGCTTTTGCCCCACACTTGACAAATTACGGTTGTCTGTTCGACATCTTCCCGCTTGAAGCCGAACCACCGCCAGACGATGGACCCCCTGCTGTTTTATTGGGAATTAAAGGCCTACTGAAAGCCACTACTACCCACCACGCAGTCTGATAGTTTATATATTAATGATGAAATATTAACATTGTAACACATGCCAATACGGCCGGGTTAGTTTACTAAATTATAATTTTAAGTTTCCCGCTGAGTTTCTTGTTGAAAATGTCGTGGAATGATGACATTTTTGTGTTTGTGACGTCTCGGGTTGTAGCGGACATATTAGCCCAGCACCACTTACGGATAAAGGTCGTCTTTTTTTCATCGCATAATTACACAGTAATTTGGACATCTGTGTTGCTGAATCTTTTGCAATTTGTTCAAATAATGGAGACGTCAAAGAAGAATGCCGTTGGTGGATTGCAGCTGCCTTTAGCACCGAAACACAGCCGGTGTTTCTTTGTTTGTTGTGAAGCTTTAACACAGAGCGGTCAAGCGAACATGTTTCTCTACGTCAACCAGCAAGTTTTTGGATGGGAAAATTCTGATTTATAAATTGGCTCTTACCAGAGACTTCAGTGGATTATGGGACCTCCTCCTGTAGCTGTCAAAAAGGCAGCTGTGATCTTGGCTCCTCGGCTTATATCGGAGACACTGGCGTTCACCGCAGCCATCCGACTTTGAGGTATGACTTTATAATCTCACTAAAATACTATTAACACAATAAGCAGATAAGGGATTTTCCAGAATTATCCTAGTAAATGTGTAATAGATAGATAGATAGTACTTTATTGATTCCTTCAGGAAAATTTAAATTCCAGCAGCAGTGTACAGAGTTCAGATCAATTTAAATAAAAGTAAAAAGTAAATAATGGGGGTTTAAATGGAAACTAAATAGAGAAATATTACAATAAGAATAAAAACTAAAAAGCAACAATGGGAATACAAATATAACAGTAAAATAAGAATATAACAAGACAAAGTAGGCAGTAGTGACCATGTTATGAAAACGTATTGCACTGTTATTGTTTTGCATCCCCTGTCATCCTAGTACCCCCCGTCCCCCGTCCCAGAGAGGAGTTGTACAGTCTAATGGTGTGTGGGACAAAGGAGTTTTTGAGTCTATTAGTCCTGCACTTGGGATGAAGCAGTCTAGAACTGAACAGGCTCCTCTGGCTACTGATAACGCTATGCAGAGGGTGACTGGCATCATCCAGGATGCTCAGTAGTTTGTCAACAGTCCTCTTCTCTGCCACCGTCACCAGTGTGTCCAGTTTCATTCCCATTGTGGAACCGGCCCGCCTGATAATTACATCTGAAAAGCTCTCACTGCCGCCGCCCGGAGCCGTCGCTTTTTTTTTTTCTTTAGTTCTTCACTCTAACTTTCCTCATCCTTGAATCTTTCATCCTCGCTCAAATTAATGGGGAAATTGTCGCGTTCTCGGCCCGAATCGATCTTGCTGCTGGAGGCTATGATTATAAACAATGTTCATATGTGAGGAGCTCCACAACCCGTGACGTCCGCTACTTCCGGTAAAGGCAAGGCTTTTTTATTAGCGACCAAAAGTTGAGAACTTTATCGTCGATGTTCTCTACTAAATCCTTTCAGCAAAAATATGGCAATATCGCAAAATGATCAAGTATGACACATAGAATGGACCTGCTATCCCCGTTTAAATAAGAACATCTCATTTCAGTAGGACTTTAAGTCTTCCTTCATCGGTTACCAGATCCGCAGCTTCTTTCTCTCGTATTAACACTCGTACGGCTACGTTAGCATCACAGCTAACGTTACCCAGTCTGCTACCTCTCTGCTGGACAAGGGCGTATACGTATGTGACGTATGACGTGACTTGTGTAAGTTTGTGCGCCTGCTTGTCTGTGAGAAGCAGAGACAGGAACGAGTGAGAAGAGCCTGCAGCTAAAAGCAACTGCGTGAGAACGTATACTCGAATATTACGATGTAGTCATTTTCCATATCGCACAGAGACAAACCCGCAATGTATTGTGTATATCGATATATACAGCGATGTGTCAGCGATCCTGTTCTGTCTCCCTGTAATGTTTGTCTGATCTTGAATGGGATTGTGCTGAAAATTGTAATTTTCCTGAAGGAACTCTCCTGACGGAATAAATAAAGTACTATCTATCTATCTATATCGCCCAGCCCTATCTCGGACCAATCTTTTTTTACATGCTACTCGTAAAATCTTACACCAGTTAAAGCACAGATGTTCTGTGACTGTAAAGACATCACAGAAAAGTCAATTGGGTCGGAAAACGACAACATACTGACCACTAAATGTGGTGCCTTTGACCACCTTTATTGGCCCCCAACCTCAATCAAGTTATGCAACTGTATTTTGTCATCTTTATGACTTTTGAAGACGTGTAAGGAAAGACAGAGAACTGCAGCCCAAAACCACAACTGAAAGGCCCGTGGTTCAACATGACCACGGACCCGGCTGCGGAGCAGATTTCCTCCACAAACTCTCAGCATCCCGCACATCTGGGTGAACACAACATGCAGCTCTGCACGTATGCACAAAAGCCCCCTTCTGGGCCGCACCATCCACCTGTGCCAGGACCACGTCCATCAAACCAGGCCGGTCTCATGCGCGACGTCTTCCCTGGCAAGCGTGCCAAGACTTGAGAGAGAATGAATGAGAATGAGTCAGGCTCGGTCTTTTCTTGTGAACTTTGCCAATTGTTAAAAAAAAACACCATGCACGATGAGTCAGAACTCCCAGAATTTTCCCTGCATGCCGTACACAAATCAAAAAAAAAAAAAGTTATTGTTTTTTGCTCCGTTGGACATGTTGAGGGAGGATCACGGTGAGTTTTATTCTTTCGACTTTGTGTATTTGTAGTCAGCGTCATCAGTGGCGGGCTGTGCGTTTCCCACTTAAGCCTTCAGTGATGTCCGACTTCTATCATAATATTTTATTAGATCGTATCAAAACACGTACTGGTATGTCAGACTTAGCCCTGTCTTGGTTTAACTCTTATCTTACTGATAGGATGCAGTGTGTCTCCCATAACAATGTGACCTCGGACTACGTTAAGGTAACATGTGGAGTTCCCCAGGGTTCGGTCCTTGGCCCTGCACTCTTCAGCATCTACATGCTGCCGCTAGGTGACATCATACGCAAATACGGTGTTAGCTTTCACTGTTATGCTGATGACACCCAACTCTACATGCCCCTAAAGCTGACCAACACGCCGGATTGTAGTCAGCTGGAGGCGTGTCTTACTGAAATTAAACAATGGATGTCCGCTAACTTTTTGCAACTCAACGCCAAAAAAACGGAAATGCTGATTATCGGTCCTGCTAGACACCGAACTCTATTTAATAATACAACTTTAACATTTGACAACCAAACAATTAAACAAGGCGACACGGTAAAGAATCTGGGTATTATCTTCGACCCAACTCTCTCCTTTGAGTCACACATTAAAAGCGTTACTAAAACGGCCTTCTTTCATCTCCGTAATATCGCTAAAATTCGCTCCATTCTGTCCACTACAGACGCTGAGATCATTATCCAAGCGTTTGTTACGTCTCGCCTCGACTACTGTAACGTATTATTTTCGGGTCTCCCCATGTCTAGCATTAAAAGATTACAGTTGGTACAAAATGCGGCTGCTAGACTTTTGACAAGAACAAGAAAGTTTGATCACATTACGCCTGTACTGTATATACCTTTATATACATATATACCTATACTGTATATACCTTTATATACATATATACATACATATATACCTATATTGGCTCACCTGCACTGGCTTCCTGTGCACTTAAGATGTGACTTTAAGGTTTTACTACTTACGTATAAAATACTACACGGTCTAGCTCCATCCTATCTTGCCGATTGTATTGTACCATATGTCCCGGCAAGAAATCTGCCTTCAAAGGAGTCTGGCTTGTTAGTGATTCCCAAAGCCCAAAAAAAGTCTGCGGGCTATAGAGCGTTTTCCGTTCGGGCTCCAGTACTCTGGAATACCCTCCCGGTAACAGTTCGAGATGCCACCTCAGTAGAAGCATTTAAGTCTCACCTTAAAACTCATTTGTATACTCTAGCCTTTAAATAGACCTCCTTTTTAGACCAGTTGATCTGCCGTTTCTTTTCTTTTTCTTCTATGTCCCACTCTCCCTTGTGGAGGGGGTCCGATCCGGTGGCCATGTACTGCTTGCCTGTGTATCGGCTGGGGACATCTCTGCGCTGCTGATCCGCCTCCGCTTGGGATGGTTTCCTGCTGGCTCCGCTTTGAACGGGACTCTCGCTGCTGTGTTGGATCCGCTTTGGACTGGACTCTCGCGACTGTGTCGGATCCATTATGGATTGAACTTTCACAGTATCATGTTAGACCCGCTCGACATCCATTGCTTTCCTCCTCTCCAAGGTTCTCATAGTCATCATTGTCACCGACGTCCCACTGGGTGTGAGTTTTCCTTGCCCTTATGTGGGCCTACCGAGGATGTCGTGGTGGTTTGTGCAGCCCTTTGAGACACTAGTGATTTAGGGCTATATAAGTAAACATTGATTGATTGATTGATTGAAAATACCGTCTTTGATGTCCCCACATGACCATTGCTGGAGAAATACTACACAGAAACACATTTACGCACGACTGGGCATTGACCAAAACGGGTTACCGTATTTCCTTGAATTGCCGCCGGGGCGCTAATTATTTTAAAACCCCTTCTCACTCCGGCACTTACCAAAGGCATGCGGTAAATTTATGAAGCGTTCTGTTGAGATCCGCTTTTTGGCTCCTCCACATATTATTGTGTATTGTTCCATTTTTATTTTCACTTATTTTCCTGTTTAAGTCGGTCAACCATGGTAGCTTATCAGTTTTCACCTGTTTCTCACGGCCCTGCACACCTGTCCTCACTAATCACCTGCCTTTATATAAGCCTGCATCTTTTGTTGTTCAGTCCGGGATCCAACTGTTACGCCTGTTAGGCATCGTGGTGCCGGGTTCGATTCCCTCGAGGATGCGTCGAAATTGAACACAGGAATGGTAAGAAACAGATTTATTTAAATAACAAAAAGTTTGATCACATTACGCCTGCACTGGCTTCCTGTGCACTTAAGATGTGACTTTAAGGTTTTACTACTTACGTATAAAATACTACACGGTCTAGCTCCAGCCTATCTTGCCGATTGTATTGTACCATATGTCCCGGCAAGAAATCTGCCTTCAAAAGACTCCGGCTTATTAGTGATTCCTAGAGCCCAAAAAAAGTCTGCGGGCTATAGAGCGTTTTCCGTTCGGGCTCCAGTACTCTGGAATGCCCTCCCGGTAACAGTTCGAGATGCTACCTCAGTAGAAGCATTTAAGTCTCACCTTAAAACTCATCTGTATACTCTAGCGTTTAAATAGACCTCCTTTTTTAGACCAGTTGATCTGCCGCTTCTTTTCTTTCTCCTATGTCCCCTCCTCCCTTGTGGAGGGGGTCCGGTCCGATGACCATGGATGAAGTACTGGCTGTCCAGAGTCGAAACCCAGGATGGACCGCTCGCCTGTGTATCGGTTGGGGACATCTCTACGCTGCTGATCCGCCTCCGCTTGAGATGGTTTCCTGTGGACGGGACTCTCGCTGCTGTCTTGGATCCGCTTTGAACTGAACTCTCGCGGCTGTGTTGGAGCCACTATGGATTGAACTTTCACAGTATCATGTTAGACCCGCTCGACATCCATTGCTTTCGGTCCCCTAGAGGGGGGGGGGGGGGTTGCCCACATCTGAGGTCCTCTCCAAGGTTTCTCATAGTCAGCATTGTCACTGGCGTCCCACTGGATGTGAATTCTCCCTGCCCACTGGGTGTGAGTTTTCCTTGCCCTTTTGTGGGTTCTTCCGAGGATGTCGTAGTCGTAATGATTTGTGCAGTCCTTTGAGACATTTGTGATTTGGGGCTATATAAATAAACATTGATTGATTGATTGATTGATTGAGGTGTGCAGGGCCGTGAGAAACAGGCGAAACTGATAAGCTACCACGGTGACCGACTTAAACAGGAAATAATAGGATCAGATGGAGAGTGAAAATAAAAATGGAACAATAAACAATAACATGTGGAGGAGCCGAAAAGCGGATCTCAACACGTTCTTCTCTTTAACCCCGGAGTTGTGGTTTAAATGCACCCTAAACATACCGTTCTGCTTCGCCCCTGTCATTGATAAATGAAGGGTTGTTGCCGCCTTGCATTGCACAATGTCAGCTCCTGCTAACAACCTGACACCCTCCTGCTAAGACGCCCGACATCTTCAGCACGGCCCGCTAAGTGCATCTGTGCACGCGTTCTTGAATTTCAATGTGCCTTTACTGAGATCAGAGCCCAGACTCACAAGTTGGATAAGAAGAGACTCCGATCTCTCTAAAAACGCCCGCATGTTCTGCAGCCAACAATGCTGAGCCGCCCCACTAACGTAAACACAAACTGTAAACAGATACTTTATTTTTATAGCCTCTCTTCACCTGCATTGTAGGGACGGACTTGTAGCAGCACGGGGGACTAAAGGGAGGGAGCAACCCTGCTAAGTACTTGTTTAACCTTCCTCTTGTGTTAGCTTTCTGTTACCATCTCTTATGTTAACGGGTCGGTTTTGACCCATGTCTTAAATCAGCTGTAAAATACACTAAAAACAATTATCTATCATCCAATTTGTTTCTCATCTCTTGGTTACCTTGTTAGGCTTCCTTATTCTTGAAAATATTGGTTTTAATTTTTTTGGTTTTGGCCATTGGGCCTTTTTTTTGTCAGTATACCCCTCGATTTCCATCCATCCATCCATTTTCTACCGCGTATTCCCTTTTGGGGTCGCGGGGGGCGCTGGCGCCTATCTCAGCTACAATCGGGCGGAAGGCGGGGTACACCCTGGACAAGTCGCCACCTCATCGCAGGGCCAACACAGTTTCAATTTTTAAAAATGGTAAAACGAACCTCAAGAGAATCATATGAATAAAAAAAGGTTGTTATGTTACCTAACTATTACTAAGGGGTATTAGAACACTTCTCTTGAATAAATGTGTTTTATTTATTTTTTCATTTGAAGAATTTTAACTATTGTAACGTCTATGGTGTTACGGGTCAATTTCGACCCATATATATTTACTTCAAGAAAAAGGCTAAAAAGTATTTTTTCCAGCAACAGAAATCCAACATCAACCAATCAAGCAAATGAAACCAAGAGAAATAGATTACTAGTTCCAAAACTAATAAAAAAACAAAATCAGAGTGGCAAAAAGTGACACTTTTAGTGTCCGTCTTTTGTTTGTTTTTGTACAGGATAACAAGGTAAAATGAGAATCCACTAAAGCTCACATGACTGGGAGAGGAGCTGGCTGTCAGTGTGTTCAGTTTTGGCTCTTATCATTGCTTTATCATCTTATTTTTATAACCGGGTCAAAACCGACCCTAACAACACCAAGGGCATAATTTCTACCAGAGCATTTTATAAATTTAGTGAAAAAAATTAAAATGTTTTATTTTGTTGACAAAGAGGTTCCTGACAAAGTCAAAAAGCTTTGATGCAAAAAAATAAATGTATGTGGTGTTTTTTATGCATTTAAAAACTAAAACGGGTCGGTGCCGACCCTAACACTAGACGAAGGTTAAAGACCTTGGATTACCTTTGTCTTTACTCTTCTCTTTTGATAAAGAATCCAGCTTTCTCCTCAGCGACTTTTTCCTCTTCTGTCCATCTGTGCAGGGACAAAAGACAATAATGATCATCCGGACAATATGATGCGTATTCAAATATTCATAAACTAAATAAGGAATGCAGTTGTCTCCTACACTGATTGAAAAATGGACGTTTCCGTGAAAATCTGAATATAAAATGCATCAATTCATCAATACATCATGCGGTTTATTAGTAAATGGATTGTTGGATTAGTTAAGTACCATATTTTTGTTATTATAAAACGCACTGCCAATGAACGGGTCTATTTTCTTACAAAAGGGTCATATTAAGATTTAAAACCCTTCCTTGTGGTCTACATAACATGTAGACTAGTTCTTTGGTCAAAATGTTGCACAGATTATGTTTTACAGACCGTTTTCAAACCGCTTTTTGACCGTCTTTTCAGAATTGTGCCGTTTTGTGGGTGGTCTTATTTACATGGCTCCACTTTGACAGGTTTCTCCCTGAAGACTTTGTTGTATTGGTAGTTTTTAGCGCTTCCATAGCGGGTCTCATACTTGCCAACCTTGAGACATCCGAATTCAGGAGATGAGAGGAGGGGGGTGTGGTTAAAGTGGGCGGGGTAAGGGGGTGGGGTTTTGTGGTAGCGTCCCGGAAGAGTTAGTGCTGCAAGGGGTTCGGGGTATATGTTCTGTTGTGTTACGGTGCGGATGTTCTCCCGAAAAGAGTTTGAGTTTATTTGGAACATGCAAGCATAATTTCCAGTTTCTCTTTTCAACATGTTCGAAAATGAGGAGGAAGAAGCAGAGCTTATTTAAACATATACCTTTTATTTTACATAATAGTTGCTTAAACTTTTGTTCACTTCCTGTTCTTCATTTATTCACAATATACTCCATAAGTAATCACAATAAAAATAACTAATAATTGCTAAAGTAAGTTATATTTCATATGATGGGATGAGTAGGATTATTTAGAGAATGAAAGAATGGATGGATGAAATAATTTCAGAATGCTTACAATGGTTCTTCTTCTTTGTACTTCTTTGTAAACACTTTAAGTTTGAAAAATGTCTTGACGTGGATCATATTAGTACATTGTTTGATTTATTTGCTTAATCCATTCCAAAATTTAATTCCACATACAGATATACTGAAGTTCTTAAGTGTCGTACGTGCATACAAATGTTTTAAATTACATTTTTCTCTAAGATTATATTTCTCCTCCGAAGCATGTTTTGTTGAGAATAATTGTATATATTTGGGTAGCACAAATGTGTTTGTCATTCTTGTTTGGTGTGAGTTCACAGTGTGTTCACATTTGTAACAGTGTTAAAGTTGTTTATACGGCCACCCTCAGTGCGACCTGTATGGCTGTTGACCAAGTGTGCTTTGCATTCACTTACGTGTGTGTAAAAGGGCCGACACGCTGTTGGTATGGAGGGAAAGCAGACGTGACGACAGGTGGTAGAGGACGCTAAAGGCAGTGCCTTTAAGGCACACCCCAATATTGTTGTCCGGATGAAAATCCGGAGAAATCCGGGAAAATGGTTGCCATGGGTGATATTCGGGAGGGGCACTGAAATTCGGGAGTCTCCCGGATAAATCGAGAGGGTTGGCAAGTATGGCGGATCTACCAACAGATATGAGTTAGAGCTGTACACTACTTTTAATGCACAACAAGAGGACAGAGAAAAGGGAGTTTATTGACTATTATGCGAACTGTAATGGCGGAGACGCGCACATTTTTGGGACTTATGCAGATCCCAAATACACATCAGCAGGTATCAATAAATAATAACAGTAGGTTTTGCATAAAAAATACAAATCGATATGTCTTCTAATGGGTGCCATATACACACCATAATAATACCCGTACGTTGAAGCACAGTACGTCTGACTACAGTAGCTGACAATCCTTAAAGCCAGGAGGGTCCAAACTTTTTCCACAGAGGGCCGCACACGGAAAAATTTAAGCATGCGGGGGCCATTTTGATATTTTTCATTTTCAAACCATAACATGGATTTTTTTTTAATCCTTATGGCTCCTGGGGAGCATAGAGGGTCTCAGTCACTAAAATGTTAAAATTAAGTCAAATTATTATTATTTTTTTATTTAATGCTTACAGTAAATCTCTATATCAACTTGAGGTTGATATAAAGTAAAACAAACAAGGTTTTATGCCTTTTCTGTCATAGACAACTTTGTTTTTTATGGTAAAACCGAAATATGCAGTATTTAGATGGATAGATAGTACTTTATTGACTGTGATGAGGTGGCAACTTGTCCAGGGTGTACCCCGCCTTCCGCCCGATTGAAGCTGAGATAGCCGCCAGCGCCCCCCGTTACCCTAAAAGGGAATAAGCGGTAGAAAATGGATGGATAGTACTTTAAGGATTCCTTCAGTAGACTTCCTTTATTTAGCAATTAAAGCCCTCAAAGATCAATAATGCAGGACACCATTGATTTTAATTATTTAATATTTTTGAGTAATCGCAGTGAAAAGTTAAATAAAATCCTACTAAATATATTTAAGATCTGAAAGGTTCCCCACTCATAAAGTGAGGCATTTTTATTAGTTTTTTTTTACTTTTAACACTTAAATTTCAGGGTCAACTTCTGATATCTGTCGATTTTAAGTTTGAACTATTATTTTGTTTGTTTTATGCTCTTTTGTCAAAACGTTGATGTTTTTATATGGCAACCACACAACAAATGCAATATTTTTTCCATATAAAACATTTCAAAGTGATAATTTTTAAGTTGTAATTCATTATAACATAGATTTTTTGGTCCTTTTTTTTGAGCAATGGAATAAAAACAAAATAAAGACAAAAGGGGAAAAAAATTGCCTGCATGGCAACTTTGTGTCAACATTGCCACTTTTTCTCATTAGATTTCACCTCATTCCACTTTTTAAATTTTTTTTTTTTTTTTTATAATTTGCAATACTATCAATTTTGCAATGTGAGCACAAATTTTGCTCTGTGAAATATTCTATATTCTCAATGAAATATCAAAGTTTTAGTGTTGCTTGCTGATGGGTATTTGCTGGCATTGTTTAATGAACATGCGTCAACTTGCAGTCTACTCATATGTATCTCTAATGTTTGACTGCCATCTACCGATCACACTTATCATTACACCATGTTCCAAATAAAATTGCTTCGAGGTCGGTCAGCACAACCAAAATAAATATGTACATTAGGCGCACCGGGTTATAAGGTGCACTGTTGATTTTTGAGAAAAGAAAGGGTTTTATGTGCAACTTATAGTCTGAAAATTACGGTAGCATAGATTGCGGTCAGGTTTGGCCAATTTTTGGTGAGTCGAGTGATGTCCCAATCTGATATTGACATCCAATATTGGAAAAAACATGTTTTTATTATATTGACTTGCATTTAAAATCTCCGATACAAGCAGTTCTAGAGCGTGTTTACTCGTGCAAACATCCAAATGTCCTCCAATAAGCAGAAGTTGATATTTTCTTGCATTATATGGAAGTCAATTACAAAAAGGTAAACATGACGAGTTGAGTTTATACCAAAATGGATACATGGATGATACAGCAGAGGATTGGGAGAATGTCATGTGGTCAGATGAAACTAAAATAGAACATTTTTGGTATAAACCCAACTCGTCGTGTTTGGAGGAAGAAGAATACTGAGTTGCATCACAAGAACACCACACCTACTGTGAAGCATGGGGGTGGAAACATCATGCTTTGGGGCTGTTTTCCTGCTAAGGGGACAGGACAATTGATCCGTGTTAAGGAAAGAATGAATGGGGCCATGTATCGTGAGATTTTGAGCCAAAACCTCCTTCCATCAGTGAGAGCTTTGAATGGTTGACTTATACTTATTTTCCACCATAATTTACAAATAATTATTTAAAATTCCTACAATGTGAATTCCTGGATTGTTTTTTTTTCACATTCTGTCTCTCACAGTTGAAGTGTACCTATGATGAAAATGACAGACCTCTGTCATCATTTTAAGTGGGAGAACTTGCACAATCGCTGGCTGAGTAAATACTTTTTTGCCTCTCTGTAAATATCAGTATCGCCCAGTACTAATCATATCAGTAGTTGTATGAGGACAACCCTTGTGCATTCTTTTACAATGATTTACACCAGGGGTGCCCGTTACGTCGATCGCGAGCTACCAGTCGACCGCGGGGGGTGTGTCAGTCGATCTCCAGCCAGGCTTTTAAAAAAAATAGACCTAAAAATGAGTGATCATCAATCTTCACCAAGACGTCACTTAAATGACATTCACGGTACCGGAGGGTCTTGTGAGATGACGCTGGCTGCTGCAAGATCATTATTATGAAAATATGACTGAGAGGAAGGTGAGAAACACTTTTTATTTCAACAGACTCTCGCGCCGTACCTTCCGTCAAAACTCTAAAGGCCAACTGCACATTTCCTATCTTCACAATAAAAGCCCTGCTTCATGCTGCCTGCGCTAACTAAATACAGAGTCTTGGAAAACTGGCGTGCACAAGCGATCCCTCAGAAAGCTGGCGTGCACATCACTTGTGCACGCCAGCTTTCTGAGACTCTTATTTTGTTAGCGCAGGCAGCATGAAGCAGGGCTTTTATTGTGAAGATAGGAAATGTGCAGTCGGCCTTTAGAGTTTTGACGGAAGGGACGGCGCGAGAGTCTGTTGAAATAAAAAGTGTTTCTCGCCTTCCTCTCGGTCATATTTTCATAATAAACATGCCTCAACCCAGCTTCTGGGTCAATATCAACACGTTTGTGTGACATTTATAATGTCTGATAGTCGTTCTACGGATTGTGTAGACCAGGGGTGCCCACACTTTTTCTGCAGGCGAGCTACTTTTCAATTGACCAACTCGAGGGGATCTACCTCATTTATATATATCATTTATATTTATTTATTTATGAAAGAGACATTTTTGTAAACAAGTTAAATGTGTTTAATGATAATACAAGCATGTGTAACACATATAGATGTCTTTCTTTCACAAAGACAAGAATATAAGTTGGTGTATTACCTGATTCTGATGACTTGCATTGATTGGAATCAGACAGTAATGATGATAACGCCCACATTTTCAAATGGAGGAGAAAAAAAGTTGTCCTTTCTGTACAATACCACATGAAAGTGGTTGGTTTTTGGCATCTAATTCATCCAGCTTCCATACACTTTACAAGAAAAACATTGGCGGCAAATTCCGTAGCTTGCTTGATTGACATTCACGGCACCCGAGGGTCTTGTGAGATGACGCTGGCTGCTGCCAGTTCATTATTATGAAAAAATGACAGAGAGGAAGGCGAGAAACACTTTTTATTTCAACAGACTTTCGCGCCGTCCCTTCCGTCAAAACTCTAAAGGCCGACTGCACATTTCCTATCTTCACAATAAAAGCCCTGCTTCATGCTGCCTGCGCTAACAAAATAAGCGTCTCGGAAAGCTGGCGTGCACAAGTGATGTGCACGCCAGCTTTCTGAGGGGTCGCTTGTGCACGCCAGTTTTCCGAGACTCTGTATTTAATTAGCGCAGGCAGCATGAAGCAGGGCTTTTATTGTGAAGATAGGAAATGTGCAGTCGGCCTTTAGAGTTTTGACGGAAGGGACGGTGCAAAAGTCTGTTGAAATAAAAAGTGTTTCTCGCCTTCCTCTCTGTCATTTTTTCATAATAATGAAGTGGCAGCAGCCAGCGTCATCTCACAAGACCCTCGGGTGCCGTGAATGTCAATCAAGCAAGCTACGGAATTTGCCGCCAATGTTTTTCTTGTAAAGTGTATGGAAGCTGGATGAATTAGATGCCAAAAACCAACCACTTTCATGTGGTATTGTACAGAAAGAACAACTTTTTTTCTCCTCCATTTGAAAATGTGGGCGTTATCATCATTACTGTCTGATTCCAATCAATGCAAGTCATCAGAATCAGGTAATACACCAACTTATATTCTTGTCTTTGTGAAAGAAAGACATCTATATGTGTTACACATGCTTGTATTATCATTAAACACATTTAACTTGTTTACAAAAATGTCTCTTTCATAAATAAATAAATATAAATGATATATATAAATGAGGTAGATCCCCTCGAGTTGGTCAATTGAAAAGTAGCACGCCTGCAGAAAAAGTGTGGGCACCCCTGATTTACACAATCTGTAGAACGACTATCAGACATAATAAATGTCACACAAATGTGTTGATATTGACCCAGAAGCTGGGTTGAGGCATGTTTCAAGGCTTGGAATTCTCCTGTGGAAGCAAGTCTTATGTGTTTTTGTCAGGTCACTGTGCCGTCCTACATCCTGATAAAGCAACCTCAGTTTGAACTCCAGATGTTCTCCTGCATTGGATGAGTCACTCCCTGAAAAGCATCCATCTCCCACTGAACAGGCCAGAGTAGCATTAGCCGCTTGCGTCACGGGTCGGTTTTAGTTTCTGCCGGTGTCCAAGAATCACGGACAAAGCTGCAAAGCCCCAACATGTTGTTTTACTTTCACCATGTTTTTTTTTTTTGGATACCACTGCCCGCAAACAAGTTGGAGGTAAAAGGAGATACTGAGAGTAAAGTAGGTGGGAAGCGGAGAAGAACTGTTGTGTGGGACTAGAGAAAGCAGATGTCATGGACAGCAAAGTGGGGGTGGGAGTAGAGATAGGAAAAAGTTAGGATTTTTGACAGATGACTTGCAAAGCCAAATGGAAAACCGCCAATATGTAAAACCTCCTGGACTCGACATTAACTCCACCTGTCTGATGAACTCTTGCTGCTTTTTTCTGTCCTGTGACACTCTGCAAAACATCCTAAACTCTCCTCTAGTCAACTAAAATGTAAAACACCGCAGCTGAAATGGCAAACGATGTGTAGACGTTTCAAAGTAACTCTCCTTGCTTTCATATGGCGGATGTCAGGGGTTCTGGAAGTTCTAAGCAACACTGACGAGAAGGTCGTAAAACATGGTTGGTGAAGATCTATCCTTTAGCAAGCCTGAGCTAAATCCACTGACTAGCGCTGCAGCTAACGATTATTTTAGTAAGCCAGTGATCTGTGGATTAGTTTCTTCGATTACTGTGTAATCGGGTTGACCACAATGTATAGCCAAAATGTGTGTTTGAGGGAAAACAGTTGATAAAAACACATTTTCTGCTACATAATTTTTTATAATACAAATTAGTTGGGAAATTGTGTTATATGTAAATATCATATTTTTTAGTAAGCCGGTGATTTGTGGATTAGTTTGTTCGGTTACAGTGTAATCGGGTTGACCACAATGTATAGCCAAAATGTGTGTTTGAGGGAAAACCGTTGATAAAAACACATTTTCTGCTCCATAATTTTTTATAATACAAACCCCCTTTCCATATGAGTTGGGAAATTGTGTTATATGTAAATATATTTTTTTTTAGTAAGCCAGTGATTTGTGGATTAGTTTGTTCGATTACAGAGTAATCGGGTTAACCACAATGTATAACCAAAATGTGTGTTTGAGGGAAAACAGTTGATAAAAACACATTTTCTGCTACATAATTTTTTATAATACAAATGAGTTGGGAAATTGTGTTATATGTAAATATCATTTTTTTAGTAAGCCAGTGATTTGTGGATTAGTTTGTTCGATTACAGCGTAATCGGGTTAACCACAATGTATAGCCAAAATGTGTGTTTGACGGAAAACCGTTGATAAAAACACATTTTCTGCTCCATAATTTTTTATAATACAAACCCCATTTCCATATGAGTTGGGAAATTGTGTTATATGTAAATATAATTTTTTTTAGTAAGCCAGTGATTTGTGGATTAGTTTGTTCGATTACAGAGTAATCGGGTTGACCACAATGTATAGCCAAAATGTGTGTTTGAGGGAAAACAGTTGATAAAAACATATTTTCTGCTACAAATTTTTTTATAATACAAATGAGTTGGGAAATTGTGTTATATGTAAATATAATTTTTTTTAGTAAGCCAGTGATTTGTGGATTAGTTTGTTCGATTACAGTGTAATCGGGTTGACCACAATGTATAGCCAAAATGTGTGTTTGAGGGAAAACAGTTGATAAAAACACATTTTCTGCTGCATAATTTTTTATAATACAAATGAGTTGGGAAATTGTGTTATATGTAAATATCATTTTTTTTAGTAAGCCGGTGATTTGTGGATTAGTTTGTTCGGTTACAGTGTAATCGGGTTGACCACAATGTATAACCAAAATGTGTGTTTGAGGGAAAACAGTTGATAAAAACATATTTTCTGCTACATAATTTTTTATAATACAAATGAGTTGGGAAATTGTGTTATATGTAAATATAATTTTTTTTAGTAAGCCAGTGATTTGTGGATTAGTTTGTTCGATTACAGTGTAATCGGGTTGACCACAATGTATAACCAAAATGTGTGTTTGAGGGAAAACAGTTGATAAAAACACATTTTCTGCTACATAATTTTTTATAATACAAATGAGTTGGGAAATTGTGTTATATGTAAATATAATTTTTTTTAGTAAGCCGGTGATTTGTGGATTAGTTTGTTCGGTTACAGTGTAATCGGGTTAACCACAATGTATAGCCAAAATTTGTGTTTGAGGGAAAACAGTTGATAAAAACACATTTTTTGCTTCATAATTTTTTATAATATAAACCCTGTTTCCATATGAGTTGGGAAATTGTGTTATATTTAAATATAAACAGAATGCAATAATTTGCAAAGCATTTTCAACCCATATTCAGTTGAATATGCCACAAAGACAACATATTTGATATTCAAACTGATTTTTTGCAAATAATCATTAACTTTAGAATTTGATGCCAGCAACACGTGACAAAGAAGTTGGGAAAGGTGGCAATAAATACTGATAAAGTTGAGAAATGCTCATTAAACACTTATTTGAACCATCCCACAGGTGTGCAGGCTAATTGGGAACAGGTGGGTGCCATGATTGGGTATAAAAACAGCTTCCATGTAATGCTAAGTAATTCACAAACAAGGATGGGGTGAGGGTCACCACTTTGTAAGCAAATTGTCGAACAATTTTAGAACATTTCTCAACGAGCTATTGCAAGGAATTTAGGAATTTGACCGTCTACGGTCCGTAAACAGGTTCAGAGAATCTGGACAAATCACTGCACGTAAGCGATTATATTACAGACCTTTGATCCCTCAGGCGGTACTGAATAAAAAAACATCAGTGTGTAAAGGATATCACCACATGGGCTCAGGAACACTTCATAAAACTACTGTCAGTAAATACAGTTGGTCGCTACATCTGTAAGTGCAAGTTGAAACGCTACTATGCAAAGCCAAACCCATTTATCAACAACACCCTGAAACGCTGCCGGCTTGGCTGGGCCCGAGCTCACCAAAGATGGACTGATGCAAAGTGGAAAAGTGTTCTGTGGTCTGACGAGTCCACATTTCAAATTATATTTGGAAACAGAGGACGTGGTGTCCTCCAGAACAAAGAGGAAAATAACCATTCCGATTGGCGCAAAGTTCAAAAGCCAGCATCTGTGATGGTATGGGGGTGTATTAGTGCCCAAGGCATGGGTAACTTACACATCTGTGAAGGCACCATTAATGCTGAAAGGAACAGCATTTGTTGTCATCCAAGCAACGTTATCATGGACGCCCCTGCTTATTTCAGCAAGACAATGCCTTGCCACGTGTTACAACAGTGTGGCTTCTTAGTAAAAGAGTGCGCGTACTTTCCTGGCTCGACTGCAGTCCCATCGAAAATGTGTGGCGCATTATGAAGCGTAAAATACGACAGCGGAGACCCCGGACTGTTGAACGACTGAAGCTCTACATAAAACAAGAATGGGACAGAATTCCACTTTTAAAGCTTCAACAATTATTTTCTTCAGTTCCCAAAGGGTTGTTAAAAGAAAAGGTGGTGAACATGCCCTTTCCCAACTACTTTGGCACGTGTTGCAGCCATGAAATTCTAAGTTAATTATTATTTGCAAAAAAAATATAAAGTTTATAAGTCTGAACTCTCGCGGCTGTTTTGGAGCCACTATGGATTGAACTTTCACAGTATCATGTTAGACCCGCTCGACATCCATTGCTTTCGGTCCCCTAGAGGGGGGGGGGTTGCCCACATCTGAGGTCCTCTCCAAGGTTTCTCATAGTCAGCATTGTCACTGGTGTCCCACTGGATGTGAATTCTCCCTGCCCACCGGGTGTGAGTTTTCCTTGCCCTTTTGTGGGTTCTTCCGAGGATGTTGTAGTCGTAATGATTTGTGCAGTCCTTTGAGACATTTGTGATTTGGGGCTATATAAATAAACATTGATTGATTGATTGAACATCAAATATCTTGTTTTTGTAGTGCATTCAATTGAATATGGGTTGAAAACGATTTGCAAATCATTGTATTCTGTTTATATTTACATCTAACACAATTTCCCAACTCATATGGAAACAGGGTTTGTAAATAAATCAACAATGGTCAGTAAGTTAGGTGTAGTTATTGAATATGATTCAACTCAAAAGTAAGATTAGAGTACTGGAAAATCCAAAAAGTTTAAAAAAAATACCACCTAGTAAAAGTTATATATGTGACTTAAAGTGTGGCGAATGACACGTGATCTCACCTTTTGGCAAAGTTATCTGACATCCAACGTCATAGTCCTGATGCAAACGGGCGTAGGCCACTTCCTGGAGTCGGGCTCTCTCCAGTTCCGATAGGCTCTGAATGGCAACCGGATTCAAGCGTACACTCTGGCCGGACAAGCTGTTCCAGGTGAAGTCACCCTGAGGTCGGCGTGGGGACAAAACATTGGTAATCAGTCACGTTGGTTACTGCCTGCTAGACCTGGAACCAAAACAAAGATGATGCAGACACACGGAAGGCTGGAAGTCAAAGCTGGATAAGGCATTATTACAGTAATTGGTGGTTCTTCCCGACCTCCGCATTACCACGTCTCTCAGTGGACGCGGAGGAATTTATGATCAGAGAGTGGGATGACTCATGGAAGCCACCCGAGTCTCAGTGCTCCCACAAATACAAGACAGTTCAAGACAATTTAGACAAGAAGAAACTGCAGAGCACACCTGGCTGCTGCAGAGAATCGAATGTGATGACTCACACTGCTGTAACCTTACAGCAATCCCCCTTGGACGCTTAGGTTCTTACAGCTGCTAAGTGAAGGACTTGGTTTTTGGATGCCAGCACACAGCTCTACATTCCCATAGTCCAGCAGCAATTGCAAAATTTCGTCTGATCAACAATTAGTTGGGGTGTAACGGTACACAAACATTTCGGTTCAGTACGTACCTTGGTTTAGAAGTCTGTTCATTTTCGCTAGACTAGTGGTTCTGAAACTGGGTGAGGCTGGGCCGCAAGAAAAGATTTCTTAAAAAATCTAACATGCACTGTTTAATGAATTCACTTTCTATGAATGGTTTTCCCGCCCTAGCAACAAACTGGTCAAGCCTCACCATTTTTCTGGGAGACTCCTGATTTTCAGTGCACCTCCCAGACAATCTACCGGTGCAACCATTCTCCCAAATTTTTCCCAATTTCCACCCGACCGACATTATTGAAGGCTGCCTTTAACGTCCTCTACAACAGTGGTTCTCAACCTTTTTTCAGTGATGTACCCGCTCTGAACATTTTGTTTAATTCGAGTACCCACTAATCAGAGCAACATCTTTGTTTGAAAAAATAGATAAAGAAGTAATATACAGCACTATGTCATCAGTTTCTGATTTATTACATTCTATAACAGTGCAAAATATTGCTCATTTGTAGTGGTCTTTCTTGAACTATTTGGAAAAAAATATATAAAAACAACTAAAAACTTGTTGAAAACAAACAAGTGATTCAATTATAAATAAAGATTTCTACACAGGGGCTTCACGGTGGCAGAGGGGTTAGTGCGTCTGCCTCACAATACAAAGTACCTGCAGTCCTGGGTTCAAATCCAGGCTCGGGATCTTTCTGTGTGGAGTTTGCATGTTCTCCCCGTGAATGCGTGGGTTCCCTCCGGGTACTCCGGCTTCCTCCCACTTCCAAAGACATGCACCTGTGGATAGGTTGATTGGCAACACTAAATTGGCCCTAGTGTGTGAATGTTGTCTATCTGTGTTGGCCCTGTGATGAGGTGGCGACTTGTCCAGGGTGTACCCTGCCTTCCGCCCGATTGTAGCTGAGATAGGCGCCAGCGCCCCCCGCGACCCCAAAAAGGGAATAAGCGGTAGGAAATGGATGGATGGGGGATTTCTACACATAGAAGTAATCAACTTAAAGTGCCCTCTTTGGGGATTGTAATAGAGATCCATCTGGATGCATCAACTTCTTTCTAAACATCCATCCATCCATTTCTACCGCTTATTCCCTTTGGGGTCGCTGGTGCCTATCAGCTACGACATTTCTTCACAAAAAAAGAAATCTTTAACATCAATATTTATGGAACATGTCCACAAAAAATCTAGCTGTCAACACTGAATATTGTATTGTTGCATTTCTTTTCATTGTTTATGAACTTACATTCATATTTTGTTGAAGTATTATTCAATAAATATATTTGTAAAGGATTTCTTAATTGTTGGTATTTTTAGAATATATTAAAAAAAAAATCTCACGTACCCCTTGGCATACCTTCAATTACCCCCAGGGGTACGCGTTCCCCCATTTGAGAACCACTGCAGTAAGAAAACAATATATAAATTTTGGGGTCATTTATCTACCAAATTTGTAAACAATGGCTTCATCCTTTTAACATTGGGAACACTAATAATTCTGCCCACGTTAATCAACACTAAACTGCCTCAAAATGTTGCTCAGATTAAATAAAATTACAAAACTTTTCTTCTACATATAAAAAGTGCAACATTAAACAGTTTCAAGTCAACTCATCGTGCTTAATTTTAAGTTGATTTTTATTATGTAAATGTTATATTTTTATCAACATGTGGTAGCAGGGACCCTGCCATTCAAAACTTTTCTGTCTGTAAAACACACACCGCAAAATGAGCTAACGTTATGCTAAAAGCTAATTAGCCTTCACCTCAAGCCAGAACTGCGAGCGAGCTGAGCTGCAGTTTAAGTTTCTAGAAAGAACAATGTAAACATGACTAATTGTGTCTCGCCTTGACAAAAGTCCTAATTTTAAATAAGCGTTCTGCCACATTCAATTACATTAAGGAGAAACCTTGTATATACATGTATGTTTATGTACTGTATATATGTATGCATATATAAATATGTATGCATACATGTATATGTATGTTTATATGTAAGTATACGTATGTTTATATGTATGTATACGTATGTATGTATACGTATGTTTATATGTATGTATACGTATGTATGCATATATGTATATGTATGTTTATATGTAAGTATACGTATGTTTATATGTATGTATACGTATGTATGTATACATATGTATATATGTATGTATACGTATGTATATATGTATGCATACGTATGTATATATGTATATATACATATGTATGTATACGTATGTATATATGTATATATACATATGTATGTATACGTATGTATATACGTATACATACATATATACATACGTATACATACATATGTATATATACATATATACATACGTATATATACATATATACATACGTATATATACATATATACATACGTATACATACATATATACATACGTATACATATGTATGTATATATGTATGCATACGTATGTATATATGTGTATATGTGTATGTATGTATGTATGTATGTATGTATGTATGTATGTATGTATATATGTATATATACATATGTATGTATATATGTATATATACATATGTATGTATATATGTATATATACATATGTATGTATGTATGTATATATACATATGTATGTATGTATGTATATATGTATATATATGTATATATGTATATGTATGTATGTATGTATGTATATATGTATGTATGTATATATGTATATATATGTATGTATGTATGTATATATGTATATATACATATGTATGTATGTATGTATATATGTATATATACATATGTATGTATGTATGTATATATGTATATATACATATGTATGTATGTATGTATATATGTATATATACATATGTATGTATGTATGTATATATGTATATATACATATGTATGTATGTATGTATGTATGTATATATGTATATATACATATGTATGTATGTATGTATGTATGTATATATGTATATATACATATGTATGTATATTTGTATGTGTGTATATATGCATATATATGTGTATTTATATGTATGTATATATGTATATACATATACAAATATATATATGTATATTTGTGTGTGTGTATATATGTGTATATATTAGAGTAAATGACAATAATAGTATATATATTTATGTGTATATGTAAAACACACACACCGCAAAATGAGCTAACGTTATGCTAAAAGCTAATTAGCCTTCACCTCAAGCCAGAACTGCGAGCGAGCTGAGCTGCAGTTTAAGTTTCTAGAAAGTCAACGGGTTCATAGTAATGTTAGTAGTAGTTGACTTGGAGGTGTTTATTATCATTTGAGGAGAGTACGCTGCCTTATGCTTATCTGCTCGACGCTGAAGCATTTACTACATGCGCTCTGAATACGCACTGCTGATTGGCTGTTACCGATATATATGTAACCAATCAGATGGTTGTGTGGGTGGGACAATGCTGGGTGCTGAGACAGAGGCAGAAGAAGCAAAGCAGCTTGTTAAGACTTTAGCTTTGAAACTCGTTCGGTACACCCCCGTACCGAACCGAAACCCCCGTACCGAAATGGTTCAATACAAATACACGTACCGTTACACCCCTACCAATTAGTATGTTAGCAAACCATAGTTCTCCGAGGTTGACCGGTGACAACACAAACATCCATCCCTATCAGGAATCCTGCTGTGCAGAAACCAGTTAGTCCGAGGAGAGGCCCTTTTATTTACCTTTTCCAACTGTTACCCTTTCCAACCCTACGGCCTAGAAGGGGCATTGCATGTGTTCCTCACACATGTAATAAAGATTACATTTATTGCTGACCTCTAACACTTTTATGGGCGGGTCCCTTTAGGATCCTAAGAGTAAGTGCATATAGTCAGTCATAAACTGGCACAAAGGCTAAATGTGTGTGTGTGTGTGTGTGTGTGTGTGTGTGTGTGTGTGTGTGTGTGTGTGTGTGTGTGTGTGTGTGTGTGTGCGTTTGCGTGTGTGCTTTTGTGAGTCACTTTTTTTTGGAAGCACTTGTGAGAGCACTTGTGACTTCACTGCACATTGAGTAGGGTCCAAAAGCAAGAGTGTTGGCACTGCACTGAAATACTTCAAGTAAAACTACAGTCACGCCTAAAAGCCATAATAATATTAATAGCGTAGAAAATGGATGGATGGATGGACAATACAAATGAAAAGCAAGATGACAAAGGGAGGAAAAAGAAAGCAAGTACAGTGGGACCTCAATCAATAGACTTAATTGGCCGTTGAACATGGTTTGTATATCAAAAAGTTTGTATAGTAAAGCAGAGTTTTTTAAGAAGAAACAATGTAAACATGACTAATTGTGTCTCGCCTTGACAAAAGTCCTAATTTTAGTGAAATAGGCATTCTGCCACATTTAATTACATTAAGGAGAAACTTTGTATATACATGTATGTTTATGTACTGTATATATGTATGCATATATAAATATGGATGCATACATGTATATGTATGCTTATATGTATGTATAAGTATGTATATATGTATGCATACGTATGTATGTATGTGTATATGTATATTTTTGTGTATATGTATGTATATATATGTGTATATGTATGTGTATATATGTATGTATGTATGTATATATGCATATATATGTGTATTTGTATGTATGTATAAATATATATGTATATATATATATATATATATGTATATATATATATATGTATATTTGTGTGTGTATATATGTGTATATATTAGAGTAAATGACAATAATAGTATATATATTTATGTGTATATGTATGTGTGTATATGTATTTATATATGTATATATACATATATATGTATATGTGTGTATGTATGTACATATATGTATATATATATATATATATATATATATATATATATATATATATATATATATATATATATATATATATATATATATATATATATATATATATATACACAGTATATGTATATTTGTGTGTGTATATATTAGAGTAAATGATGATAATAGTTGTATTTATTATAAATAAAGTAATACAGACAGTTCTAAAATTTGGCTGTCTGCAGCTCTTTCTATTCCCTTTGGGGTCGCAGGGGGCGCTGGTGCCTATCTCAGCTACAATCGGGCGGAAGGCGGCGTACACCCTGGACAAGTCGCTACCTCATCGCAGGGCATATATATATATATATGTATATATGTGTGTATATAATATCGAACAAAGGGTAATGGATCAACAATCTTCATTATCATCGGCAATCTAAACTGTCAATATGTCCTCACGCGCAAAATTCCCTTTGGCGTTCCCAAACACCAAGTTGATACAATAAAAACTAAAATCTTAACCTTGCTGTAAAGCTTCCACACAGAGGCATAGTTTTGAAAATCCTAAACTTAAAAGTTTGCGAATAGAGGGGTTCCTAAATCGCAATGCTACAGTCAGAAAAAGCTACAAGACCCTGATTTTCACGATCCTCTTTTGTACGTTTGTTATTTTTCCTGTGTTTGGTCGTTCTTCCTGTCCAGTCCTCTTATTTTGGTTCCTGTTTTTGGTCTATCTTTCTTTGATGTTACTTGTCTGATCTCCTCACCTATTTCTGGTTGACAATTAGCAGGTTCACCTGTCTCTGACTGGCAGTCAGGATGGTTTATCTGCCAGTGTCGCCTTTCTTGCTCGTTCCATTGATCTTGTTGTGCCTTCTTGCATGTTTGTCTACCTTAACTTGCCTGACCTTGCTATGCTTTGCCTTCTTCTTTTGTCACAGTTTTGCTAAACCGTGGTCTACTGCTGCAGCCACGCCGGTGCTTCCCTGTCTTTGTACCAAATAAACCAACCTTCCACCTGCATCCTGGGATCACGCCAACTGTCAACCCTGCGTAAGTAACCGTGACACTGACCCTCCATATGTCTGTATTTAGATAGAGAACCATACTTATATCATCTCGATGCTCACCAAAATGTCTCCATCTATCCAGTCCCAGTGTTGCCCTCCCAAACACAAGGTTGCTAAGCGTCAGAGCCACCCTGAACGTGTCTGTTTATCACAATTTAGGTTGCTTTTCAGCACTCGTTCCTGTTTTGCACAGGCCGCTGACAGTCGGCCAAGTGGAAAAAGTGCAGTGTTGACTAAATGGTCCCAGTCAGGTGACTAATGCCGCTCGGGCATATGAAGTGCATATAATTGCACGTTCTATTTTCAGACAAAAGGGACGAAAGAATATGCTTGTTTCCGTGGCGATACAGAGACGGTCTAAACGGCCAGGGAGGGAAAGAAATATTGCTATGGCAACACATCTGCCACACACAGGCGGTGGGCACTTGTTGCTATGATGCCCTGCATACATTATTCTCGATCCGAGGGTCTCTCATTCGGACCAAATTGAATCAGTATGTCCTAAATAGCACACCACTGTCCTTGACTTATTGGTAGTGACACACCGTATATACAGTAACCCTTCATAAACACCACACGCACACACAAATCCACTCAATTGTTCCATAAGTGACCGACATCAGTAATGTCATCTGTGCCTGGAGCAGGATGTATTCAATACTATTGAATGCAATGTATTCATTGTATCAGAGAGAGAGAGTGTGTGTGTGTGTGTGTGTGTGTGTGTGTGTGTGTGTGTGTGTGTGTGTGTGTGTGTGTGTGTGTGTGTGTGTGTGTGTGTGTGTGATGGTGTAATAAAAATAATGTGTCCACAATTCAGCACTGTTCAGTGCTAAAAACATATCTCGATTTGTAATAGGTTCTTTCTCTGTACATTTCTTAAGCTCTATTTCATGGAAATTATTGTGTTGGTTTAGCATGACCCTGCTAACAAACTCACCTTATAAGTACAGATCAAGACAATACCTCCGGTCTTGGTGCTTGGTGGCATTAAAATCGTTTTTTGTATGATTGTGTATGTGTGTTTAGTAGGGGTGTAACGGTACTTGTATTTGTATTGAACCGTTTCGGTACGGGAGTTTTGGTTCGGCTCGGAGGAGATTTTGACTCACTTCTATGGTGGAAGAACAATAAGCCCATTTATCTTCTTACTGCCAAGTTAGCCAGGCTGGGGGGTGTCGATGAACATGGACCCCGTGGACCAACTTAAACAAGTTGAAAATCTTATTGGGGTGTTACCATTTAGTGGTCAATTGTAAAGAATATGTACTGTACTTTTTGTATGATTGTGTGTTTAGTAGGGGTGTAACGGTACTTGTATTTGTATTGAACCGTTTCGGTACGGGGGTTTTGGTTCAGCTCGGAGGTGTACCGATTGAGTTTCTACACGGACATATTAGGTAGCGCACCGCAGGTTGTGAATATAATGCAGAGCGAGGCACAACCCACGGCAGGCTAGCATCGACCGGGCTAGGACAACATGCAAAAGCCAGAGCTGGAAGACCCTCCTGCCTCATTAAGATCTACCGTTTGGGAACACGTTGGATGTGCGGTGCGATACAACAATGGAGGACGGATGTTTGCCGACATTGTTGAGCAGCAGTAGGGTATGCTTCTGCCAACACATCAAACATGCTAACTCCTTTGAAGTGTCACCAGTGTATTGCATTAAAAACTAGATTTGACTCACTTCTATGGTGGAAGAACAATAAGCCCATTTATCTTTTTACTGCCAAGTTAGCCAGGCTGGGGGGTGTCGATGAACATGGACCCCGTGGACCAACTTAAACAAGTTGAAAAACTTATTGGGGTGTTACCATTCAGTGGTCAATTGTAAAGAATATGTACTGTACTTTTTGTATGATTGTGTGTTTAGTAGGGGTGTAACGGTACTTGTATTTGTATTGAACTGTTTCGGTACGGGGGTTTTGGTTCGGCTCGGAGGTGTACCGATTGAGTTTCTCCACGGACATATTAGGTAGCGCACCGCAGGTTGTGTATATAATGCAGAGCGAGGCACAATCCACGGCAGGCTAGCATCGACCGGGCTAGGACAACATGCAAAAGCCAGAGCTGGAAGACCCTCCTGCCTCATTAAGATCTACCGTTTGGGAATACTTTGGCTGTGCGGTGCGATACAACAATGGAGGACGGATGTTTGCCGACATTGTTGAGCAGCAGTGGGGTATGCTTCTGCCAACACATCAAACATGCTAACTCCTTTGAAGTGTCACCACTGTATTGCATTAAAAACTAGATTTGACTCACTTCTATGGTGGAAGAACAATAAGCCCATTTATCTTCTTACTGCCAAGTTAGCCAGGCTGAGGGGTGTTGATGAACTTAAACAAGTTGAAAAACTTATTGGGGTGTTAGCATTTAGTGGTCAATTGTAACGAATATGTACTGTACCGTGCAGTCTACTAGTAAAAGTCCTAATCAATCAATCAAAAAAGCACTTTATATGTAGAAAGGTTTTGTTAAGAAACCATTCTGAGCCTTATCTTATTTAGTTCTTATTTTATATACGGTATGTTGACCACATTAACCCTTGCCACTGTTTACAAATTTGGTAAATAAATAACCAAAAAATGTATATTTTGTTTTCTTACTGTACCGAAAATGAACCGAATTGTGACCTCTAAACTGAGGTATGTACCGAACCGAAATATTTGTGTTCTGTTACACCCCTGGCGTTTAGGCAATCTGTTTAAATGAATTTAAATCAGTTTTATTCACTTCGAAAAATTAAACCGATGAAACAAAAACAGTATCGGGTGGCACAAAGCAGATTTTAGCACTTAAGGCTAACCAGGATCAAATGTCCTTCGGAACATGTTACTAGATTCTCAAGACTTGCTATTATAATCTGTTTGCTATAAGCAAATAAACTCAAGTAATGGATAAGTTAAAGTGCCAATGATTGTCACTCACACACTAGGTGCGGTGAAATTATTCTCTGCATTCGACCAATCCCGACAGGGGAGCAGCGAGCAGCAGCGGTGGCCGCGCCCGGGAATCATTTTGGTGATTTAACCCCCAATTCCAACCCTTGATGCTGAGTGCCAAGCAGGGAGGTAATGGATCCCATTTTTATAGTCTTTGGTATAACTCGGCCTGGGATAAAACTCACGACCTACTGATCTCAGGGCGGACACTCTACCCACAAGGCCAATGATACTGGCTTGCATCTAAAATTACCGATATCAACGCTCCGATCTATTTTATCCATCTATTTTAGGCTATAGGCTACTAAGAGCAAGCAGCTAAGCACTCAAGCTAGAGATACAAAAGTGTCCTTAATTGAACAAAATTCCAGTCTTAAGCACCACGTGTGTCAATATAAAGAAGTAATAATTTATTATAGTTGCATATTACTTTTGGATACAAGGTTTTCAAGGCAGAAGAGTACAATAAAGTCCCCTCCAGTAACAAACATGTCCACAGCAGTCAACTTACTGCATCATGAGCAAGTTATTCTAATGAAAACCAAAAGAAATATTATGACTATTTGGGTGTTGCTGAAAAAAAATTACTTCTTGGGCTGGACGATTATGGCAAAAGTAATAATCACAATTATTGTGATGGAAATTGTATCACGATTTATAAAATGATTATTCATTATTTTGAAAACATGACTATGTATCGTGTCACAAAAACTAAACTTTAAATAGTTTAAAAAAGGACATGCATTAGTAACAAATACATCACAAAAAGTAAAATAACAATAATAATAGTAGTAACAATACATTCAAACAATAGCAATATTAAAACAATAAAATTAAGTTTTTATGTTTTATTTCTGTTATACACCTTTTACACTTATTTTACCACCATAGTGTGTGCTTTTGTGTCAAATAAAATGTTATAGTGACATTAGTTTTTTTTTTACTGTAAATAGATAAAAATGCAATTTTACAGTAACATTTTGGCACCTGAGCTGCCATTTTTTTCAAAACGCAAATCAACAACCGCAGATGTTTCGGTGTATTACTGTAAATGCCTGCACCAACATTTATTACGGGGCGGTTTAGCTCGGTTGGTAGAGTGGCCGTGCCAGCAACTTGAGGGTTGCAGGTTCGATTCCCGCTTCCGCCATCCTAGTCAATGGCGTTGTGTCCTTGAGCAAGACACTTTACCCACCTGCTCCCAGTGCCACCCACACTGGTTTAAATGTAACTTAGATATTGGGTTTCACTATGTAAAGCGCTTTGAGTCACTAGAGAAAAGCGCTATATAAATATAATTCACTTCACTTCACTATTACAGTAAAAAAAAGTACTGTTTTTTTCATTTAGAGAAAAAGGCTGTAAAAACCACAGTACATTTCACAATTTTACCATGAAATCTATCGCTACTTTAACATTGCACAATTTGATGGATAACTTGTTGTGAAATAACTATTAGTATTTTTATTTAAAAATGGTTTGAATGTTTGATACTATATTTTTGCACAATTAAACGATATTTAAGTTAACATAATTTTGCGATTACATCCACTTTATTTGTAAAGCACATTCAAACAACATAAATGTTTCCAAAGTGTTGCACAAGAATATTAAAAACAATATTCAAATAGTATCCATAGCTCCGCCAATGACTGAATACAAAACCAAAAAATAAATAAATATAAAAACAGTATCAAAATAGATAGACGGCGTGGCGCAGTGGGAGAGTGGCCGTGCGCAACCCGAGGGTCCCTGATTCAATCCCCACCTAGTACCAACCTCGTCACGTCCGTTGTGTCCTGAGCAAGACACTTCACCCTTGCTCCTGATGGGTGCTGGTTAGCGCCTTGCATGGCAGCTCCCTCCATCAGTGTGTGAATGTGTGTGTGAATGTGGAAGTAGTGTCAAAGCGCTTTGAGTACCTTGAAGGTAGAAAAGCGCTATACAAGTACAACCCATTGATCATTTAAGTGAATTATATTTATATAGCGCTTTTCTCTAGTGACTCAAAGCGCTTTACATAGTGAAACCCAATATCTAAGTTATGTTTAAACCAGTGTGGGTGGCACTGGGAGCAGGTGGGTAAAGTGTCTTGCCCAAGGACACAACGGCAGTGACTAGGATGGCGTAAGCGGGAATCGAACCTGCAACCCTCAAGTTGCCGGCACGGCCACTCTACCAACCGAGCTATGCCGCCCCAATATAAATAATAAAATGTTAGTAATTTAAAAAGAAACATCACATTTATTGATGCAATATATTTTTGGACAATTTTGACCAGTATTTTAGGTCAAAGCATGATAATTGTGTAAGTTAATTATTCTTGTGTAAGGAACTTTTTTGAAACCTTTATTTTGTTAGCGCGGTCGGACCAGGGATGGCACATCGCGTTATTATTGTGAAGGAAGGAAGTGTGCTGTTGTGCTCGGATTGGCGAGTAAGGAGACTATTTGAGGCTGTGAAAACAGAGAAACCTTACAAGTGTGACCACTGTTGGTACATATCGATGATGTCGTTCACAACAACACAAGTCGATGAGATGTGTTGTGGGTGTATGGATTGTTCTTGTGAGCTTTAGCTTCGTAGTTTCAAGTGGCCATCTCCATATTGTTTAGTTCAGGACTGGGTGTTTAAGTGTGTCAGGGATAAATAAGCAGTATCGGACGCATTATTTTCACAATAACATTTTACTCACAACTATGTCAATTTCACTAATATTCTGCTCCGGAGTTTGCATGCACATTAATCTTTTTTTTTTTCTTCCCAATTATTATATTTTTTATGATCGTGACAGAAACCATAATCAACATCTTAATTAATTTTCCAGATTAAGTTACCACTTAACTTCAGCTTAGTTAAGGACAGCATTAGTTCATTCCAGATGGTTGATAATAAATAGGTTAGTGGGTTTTTTTTTTATATATACCGTATTTCCTTGAATTGCCGCCGGGGCGCTAATTAATTTAAAACCTCTTCTCACTCCGGCGTTTACCAAAGGTATGCGGTAAATTTAGGCCTGCGCTTATAAATTTGAGTGTGATGTAAGGATACCATCATGAAAAGCACATTTAATTAAAAAAAAACTTTATTGTGGTCTTACCTTTACTTATAAATGAAGTCCATGCGCAGCTCCTTCTGATCAAAAGCATCGATAACTTGTTTATAGAAGTCTTCCTTATCTTTCTTCAGTTTTAAAAGTCCCTCTGTCTCGATGGAGATCTTCCTGTATTACATCCTGCTTCGATTGAAAGTCCAGTTTAAAAAACTGTTTTATTTTAGATATGTAATCCTTCATGTTAAAAGTGCAAGCGAGAGGAAAAAATAAACGATCGCTGCTTGTTGTCACTTCTTCTGCAGCCGAGTAGTCGCAAGAAGGATCACTAGCGCCCTCTACCACCAGGAGGCGGGAGTCATTTAATGACTCATATTTGACACACGCAGCTACGGTATATTAATAAAACATAGCTGCTTACTGTTCTTTTTAGCATATTCAATAGCTTGGACCTTAAATTTTACTGAATAGCTCTTAATCTTCTTCCCTTTATGCGATTTCAAATGATTGAAATCAGCCTCCTCCATTTTGAAAATGATGACAGGTGAAGTGTCACTCGTGACGTGACGAGTTTGACCCGGTGGATATTTTAGGCATATGCTAATAAAAATAATATTTTGCGAAACGAGTTTGACCCGCTTGTTCACTTGTTCAAACTTTTTCTAAGCATTCCACACTACATAATAAGTGTGTACTATTCCTGCTGATATCGTATCGGATCAATATCTGTATTGGCCAATACAAAATAAAATTAAAACATTTGAAAATAAGGAGGTTTGAAAACGATGCTATTACCATTTCCATCTTTATACAGAGAAAAAAAAAGGTGACAACCAATACAATAATGGCAGGTCCCATTTTTTTTAATTTACTGTTTTAATACAGTAAATCACATTTTCAACATACTCGATCCAAAAAGGGTTATGGGTAAGATTGGGAAGGACAAGCGGTGGGTATGACAAACTTAGACCTGGGTATGTGACCTAAAGTTGACATTTCAGGTTTTTTCACAAATTTTTTTATTTAAGAATTGTTTTCCCAATACGTTTTAAAGCTGAAAAGAAAAACCTTGAATATATTGATGAAATTAAACGCCTTATAAAAGTTTTATAATGAATGCAACACATAATATAAGTGTTTATATCAGAAATAATAGCCTACTATCAAAATGACTGTGTCGCAGGCTGGCGCAAATCTATGTTGACAGAAATGTTGAAATGTAATATTTATTCTACACATTGGAAAACATTTAAAAAACGTTCTTTGGCAAGCTGGGTAAAATTTACTGTGGTCTGGAACAACATGGCACACAAACAACTATCAGAAATGCAGCCAACATTACATACAGATAATGTGTCATGAGACATGCAAATATGAATTAAATACACAGATGACATAACTTCAGTAAATTAAATGAGATCAAATGTACCTACAAACGAGGCATAGTGATGGAATATGTACACACAGCTAGCCTTAATAGCATGTTAGCATCGGTTAGCTTGCAGTCATGCACTGACCAAATACGCCTGATTAGCACTCCACACAAGTCAATAACATCAACAAAGCTCACATGTGTGCATTCATGCACAGCATAAAAAGTTTGCAGGACAAAATGAGACAAAGGAGTGGAATAAAACACGCTTTTCTGTGGCAGCGTCGGAGAAAGTCATACATGTAAACAAACTCTTACGTTACAATCTACGGTGAGTTCAAGGACAGCCAAAATTAATAGGACAAACAATCTCATCAGTGAAGCATGTTTAATACAAACAGTGGGATTTCTAACAACTGGGAAGGTTTGTGTCATGTTTTTCCTCCTATAGAAACCACATGAATGGTAATGCGGACGTTGTACCGATCCGTTGCGGTGAAGAAGGAGCTGAGCCGGAAGGCAAAGCTCTCAATTTACCGGTCGATCTACGTTCCCATCCTCACCTATGGTCATGAGCTTTGGGTCATGACTGAAAGGATAAGATCACGGGTACAAGCGGCCCAAATGAGTTTCCTCAGCCGGGTGGCGGGTCTCTCCCTTAGAGATAGGGTGAGAAGCTCTGCCATCCGGGAGGAACCCAAAGTAAAGCTGCTGCTCCTCCGCATCGAGAGGAGCCAGATGAGGTGGCTCAGGCATCTGGTCAGGATGCCACCGGAACGCCTCCCTAGGGAGGTGTTTAGGGCACGTCCAACCGGTAGGAGGCCACGGGGAAGACCCAGGACACGTTGGGAAGACTATGGCCTGGGAACGCCTCGGGATCCCCCGGGAAGAGCTAGACGAAGTGGCTGGGGAGAGAGGGAAGTCTGGGTTTCCCTGCTTAGGCTGTTGCCCCCGCGACCCGACCTCCGATAAGCGGAAGATGATGGATGGAAACCACATTAAAACAAATATATTTTGTGTCCCATATTTTTACATTTTTTAAAAAGGACCATGGAGCCACTAGGGCCCTACAACAACTATTAGCCTGACGTATGTTTCTATAGTTATTTACATAGCCTTGTGAACAGGAATGCAACCTAAACTGCTTTGCATTTTTTTTTTATAAATAAAAACTAAGCTGGTTAGGAAAATGTAGTTTGACTGTAACTAAATCATGAAACTGCCTTATAAGCTGACATGTTTTGGGGGGAAAAACCTTGCACATCTGGTCAGGTCAAAATAGTCTTTTCTTGCCAGCTTTTTAGAGTCAATTGCAAACCAGCGTGTGCTGCGATATTCCAGGCAGGTACTGGAGGCCCAGAAGGGGATCCATTATTGTGGAAACAGATACCAGAGGAACATTTGGGAAATTCTTTCTTTGTGCCTTTGATCAGTTTTTTTTTTTTCACTCCTTTGGAATGACCTTACGCAGAGTTCCTGTCGCAAAAGTCGAGGTGGAAAAATCTGCTCCGCTTTTTTGTAGATTTCCGTTGTGTATGTCATAGATTGCTTTTACCGACATGAAACCGTCTTACGGTTCACATCTGTTTGTAATTACTGACCACCTTGACTCGTCAGCCAGCACTCCTTCTTTGTGTAAGCGCACACATGTTTGCACATGTACCTGCCGGAAAGAGTAAGAAGCCTCTCCACCAGTCAAGGCTTTGTCCGATTCGGCTAGAGAGAAAACAGACAATTACCGAAGTTAGCTAACCAAACAAAGTCATTCACTGAATCCGCCGAATCGTTGGCTATCAGCTTTCGGTTTGGCGGCTTTGTGCCATCTGTGTGTGTCCGGAATTTCATCAGGCTACTACTTCTGTGGAAAAACAAGGCCAAAAGATCCTTTCTCCATCATATCCAAGATTGCACGGTGCCAAAACACAAAAGATGGAGCACAAACCCCGTTTCTATATAAGTTGGGGAAATTGTGTTAGATGTAAATATAAACAGAATACAATGATTTGCAAATCCTTTTCAACCCATATTCAGTTGAATATGCTACAAAGACAACATATTTGATGTTCAAACTGATAAAACATTTTTTTTGCAAATAATCATTAACTTTAGAATTTTGATGCCAGCATCGGGCGGAAGGCAGTGTACACCCTGGACAAGTCACCTTCTCATCACAGGGCCAACACAGACAACATTCCCACTCACATTCACACACTAGGGACCATTTAGTGTTAGCAATCAACCTATCTCCAGGTGCATGTCTTTGGAGGTGGGAGGGGCCTATCCCCAGGTGCATGTCTTGGGAGGTGGGAGGGGCCTATCCCCAGGTGCATGTCTTTGGAGGTGGGAGGAAGCCGGAGTACCCGTAGGGAACCCACGAAGACACGGGGAGAACATGCAAACTCCACACAGAAAGATCCCGAGTCCGGGGTTGAACTCAGGACCTTTGTATTATGAGGCAGACAGACGCACTAACCCCTGGACCACCATGCTGCCCAATATTTTACCAGAATGGTAAAATTCTAATAACTTCAAAATAAAGACAACTCCAGGTTGATTACTTTGTTTTACTTTGGCCAAAAATAGAACGAGCACATTATGAAAACGTAGGAATAACAAATAATCCTTTCAAGTTTGTTGAAAATTCCGAAGAAATTGGTGCAGTTTTCAAAAACACAATGAGCTCAGTCTATCTGCAAAATTTTAAGTCAGTCTTTCTGGGATTGAACAAAAAACATATAAACTCTTCTAGGTATCAAATACCTCCTTTGTCGTGTCCAGGTATCAATCCAGTGCTAACTCAACAAACTGTAAGAAACATAGGTAATTTTACCAGAATGGTAAAATTATAATAACTTCAAAATAAAGACAACTCCAGGTTGTTTACTTTGTTTTACTTTGGCCAAAAACAGAACGAGCACATTATGAAAACGTAGAAATTACAAAAAATACTATTAAAATAAACAAACACATAAAAGTGAAATAAAAAAGCTGAAAGGCTAAATGTAATTTAAAAAAGTTGCAACGTTGACTAATAAAACAAAGCTGCTGTTTTTCCTTTCAAACTGTCATTGCTCAAAATATAATATTGAATCAAAATCAATGTTATTATGAATTATTGACCTATCCAAGGTTCCCATTACTTTACATTCGGGGCGGTACAGCTCGCTTGGTAGAGTGGCCATGCCAGCAACTTGAGGGTTGCAGGTTCGATTCCCGCTTCCCCCATCCTAGTCACTGCCGTTGTGTCCTTGAGCAAGACGCTTTACCCACCTGCTCCCAGTGCTTCCCACACTGGTTTAAATGTAACTTAGATATTGGGTTTCACTATGTAAAGCGCTTTGAGTCACTAGAGAAAAGCGCTATATAAATATAATTCACTTCACTACATCAGCTATTAAGTCTGTTTTCATCGCAGTGCCACCCACACTGGTTTAAATGTAACTTAGATATTGAGTTTCACTATGTAAAGCGCTTTGAGTCACTAGAGAAAAGCGCTATATAAATATAATTCACTTCACTTCACTACATCAAATATTCCACTAAGAAAAATATTTTTGGTGGAAGATTTTGCAAATTTGGTAAATAGCCCAAAAACGTATATTTTGTTGTTTTCTTACTGTACCGAAATTGAACCGAACCGAGGTACGTACCGAACCGAAATTTTTTACCGTTACACCTCTAGTTCCAACAAAGTTGGAAGAGGCATAAAATTAATAAAAACCGAGTCCCTTGCCCCAAGCATCCTCTTCCCTGGGTGTTCCCACCTATCATGTTTTCCAAGACAAAAAACTCACAATTATTGTGGTGTTCTGGGAACTTCAGTGATTGTTTGTTTGATTGCCAAATGGTGAGTGGGAGTCATGTGTCTTTTCGCATAAATCGGTGGTATTGTTTACCCTGCATGAGACAAAGCGATTGTATCTTGATGGGGGTCTGTGTCACCTTTTTTTGTAGGCCTCCACTTTGTGCTGTTGTTGTATGTGAATGACACTCAAAGGAAGGTCGGCAGGGGCCAAACATGACTCAGCAGATGACACTCGCGGCGAATGGTTTGAAACGGCAGGAAGGAATTACTGAGGGTTGAGGCTTCCCTTATCTTTGTGGTCACTTGCAGCAGGACACACAACACCAACACTCAGGAAGAATGGACAGAAGACACAGAGCACCAAAACCAGTCCAAATGTCCCTCGAGTCGCCAATTTGTCGATGCATGTTCTTACTGCATGGTAAAGCTATTAAAGGCCTGAAAGCCACTACTACCCACCACACAGTCTGATAGTTTATATATCAATGTTGAAATATTAACATTGCAACACATGCCATTAGTTTACTAAATTGCAATTTTAAATTTTGCGCCGAAATATCCTGCTGAAAACGTCTTGGTATGATGACGCGTGACGTCACGGATTGTTGAGGATATTTTGTTACAGCATCGTTCCCAGCTATTAAGTCGTCTGTTTTCATCGCAAAATTCCACAGTATTCAGGACTCCGTTGGTTAATCTTTTCCAGTTTGTTCAATGAATAATGGAGACATCAAAGAAGAAAGCTGTAGGTGGGAAGCGGTGTATCGCGGCCGACTTTATCAACGCAAACACAGCCGCTGTTTCATTGTTTACATTACAGAAAGATGAGAGTCAAGCTTTACTATGGAACAGAGCAGTCAAGCTAACACGGTTGGATTGGACCACACACACAAAGTACAGTGTGTTATGTGTATTAATAAAAAACATTTTACCATTCTGTATTCTGAAGGCGATGTATGTCGTGTGCTACTCCAGCATCAATATGCGTCGTCCTGACCGTCAGCGTCGAGTTCAAAGCGGTATGGCTCTATCCCTTGTTGCGGTTGGGCCTGGCCGAGTGGTCCTGCCTGATCTTCCTGATCTGAATCACTCCCACTGCCCTCTTGTCCTTTTTTAAAAATTTTTTTTTTTTTTTTTTTTTTTTAGTCCTTCACTCTCACTTTCCTCATCCACGAATCTTTCATCCTCGCTCAAATTAATGGGTAAATCGTCGCTTTCTCGGTCCGAATCGCTCTCGCTGCTGGTGGCCATGATTGTAAACAATGTTCAGATGTGAGGAGCTCCACAACCCGTGACGTCACGCGCACATCGTCTGCTACTTCCGGTACAGGCAAGGCTTTTTTATTAGCGACCAAAAGTTGCAAACTTTATCGTGGATGTTCTCTACTAAATCCTTTCAGCAAAAATATGGCAATATGGCGAAATGATCAAGTATGACTCATAGAATGGACCTGCTATCCCCGTTTAAATAAGAACATCTCATTTCAGTAGGCCTTTAGGACTGCTATTAGCCCCGCACCACACAGACACAGTGACTTAAAATCCATCCATCCATCCATCCATTTTCTACCGCTTATTCCCTTTCGGCGTCGCGGGGGGCGCTGGCGCCTATCTCAGCTATCATCGCTATTATTATCAATACTGATATCAGAAATATTGATCACGATTAGAGATGCCCAATAATGTTTTTTCTACCGATATCCGATATTCTGATATTGTCCAGCTCTTAATTACCGATACCGATATCAACCGATACTGATATATACCGTCGTGTTATGCCTAATTTTGTTGGATGCATTAAACAATGTAACAAGGTTTTCCAAAAATAAATCAACTATATCATCCATCCATTTTCTTCCGCTTATCCAAGGTCGGGTCGCGGGGGCAGCAGCCTAAGCAGGGAAGCCCAGACTTCCCTCTCCCCAGCCACTTGGTCCAGCTCTTCCCGGGGAATCCCGAGGCGTTCCCAGGCCAGCCGGGAGACATAGTCTTCCCAACGTGTCCTGGGTCTTCCTCGTGGCCTCCTACCGGTTGGACGTGCCCTAAACACCTCTCTAGGGAGGCGTTCGGGTGGCATCCTGACCAGAGACCCGAACCACCTCATCTGGCTCCTCTCCATGTGGAGGAGCAGCGGCTTTACTTTGAGTTTCTCCCGGATGGCAGAGCATCTCACCCTATCTCTAAGGGAGAGACCCGCCACACGGCGGAGGAAACTCATTTCGGCCGCTTGTACCCGTGATCTTGTCCTTTCGGTCATAAACCAAAGCTCATGACCATAGGTGAGGATTGAGAGCTTTGCCTTCCGGCTCAGCTCCTTCTTCACCACAACGGATCGATACGGCGTCCGCATTACTGAAGACGCCGCACCGATCCGCCTGTCCATCTCACGATCCACTCTTCCCTCACTCGTGAACAAGACTTCGAGGTACTTGGGGCAGGGTCTCCTCACCTTAAATCAACTCAAGTTTTGGAAAAAAATGCCAACATGGCACTGCCATATTTATTTTCGAAGTCACAAAGTGCATTATTTTTTTTATCATGCCTCAAAACAGCAGCTCGGAATTTAGGACATGCTCTCCCTGAGAGAGACTATGAGGAGGTGGGCGGGGTTAAGGGTGCGGGGTTGAGATGGGGGAGGTAGCGGGAGGAGAAGAAGAGTTAGTGATTGATGCAAGGGATTCTGGGTGTTTGTTCTGTTGTGTTTTATGTTGTGTTACGGTGCGGATGTTCTCCCGAAATGTTTGTCATTCTTGTTTGGTGTGGGTTCACAGTGTGGTGCATATTTGTAACAGTTTCAAAGTTGTTTATACGGCCACCCTGAGTGTGACCTGTATGGCTGTTGAACAAGTATGCCTTGCATTCACTTGTGTGCATGTAAAAAGCCTTAGGTATGATGTGACTGGGCCTGCACGCAAAGGAAGTCCCTTTAAGGTTAATTGGTGCTCTGTACCTCTCCCTACGTCCGTGTACACGGCGGCATTTTAAAAAGTAATTAGTTTTACTTTTTGAAACCGATACCGATAATTATGAAACCGATAATTTCCGATATTACAATATAAAGCATTTATCGGCAGTCAGACATCGCTAATCACGATGACTTATTGCTAGGTAAAACATTGTCTTCCCCAGAGGTTGGCAATCTACTTGCGGTAGTGGGGTCCTGGAGCTTCTTAAATCAATAAATTGGATAGGAAAAATTTACGATTTGTATTTCGTTCATTCAATGATTTGTTTAATGGGAAAAATATGCTGTAATTATTTCCACAAGATTGCTACAATATAGAGCACTTGAGAGCGGTGCACCTATTCTCCCGTCCAAAGGCAAAACCCAGTAACTCAATTTTGGTCAAAACTGAGCTGATGATAACTTTGGAGTTACTAGGTGATATGCTTTACATTAGTGTATGCGATATTGTAATTTGTTCCGTAAGTAAGCAAATTACGATTGAAAGTCCAGTTTAGAAAACTGTTTTATTTTAGATATGTAATCCTCCATGTTAAAAGTGCAAGCGAGAGGAAAAACTAAACACACGCTGCTCACTCTTGCTGCTTGTTGTCACTTCTTCTGCAGCCGAGTAGTCACAAGAAGGATCACTAGCGCCCTCTACCACCAGGAGGCGGGAGTCATTTAATGACTCATATTTGACACACGCAGCTACGGCATATTAATAAAACACAGCTGCTTACTGTTCTTTTTAGCATATTCAATAGCTTGGACCTTAAATCCTACTGAATAGCTCTTAATCTTCTTCCCTTTATGCGATTTCAAATGATTGAAATCAGCCTCCTCCATTTTGAAAATGATGACAGTCATGACGTGACGAGTTTGACCCGGCGGAAATTGTAGATATGCGCTAATAAAAATAATATTTTGCGAAACGAGTTTGGCCCGCTTGTTAATACGGTATATTAATAAAACATAGCTGCAGCTTACTTACGGAACAAATTACAATATCGCATACACTAATGTAAAGCATATCACCTAGTAACTCCAAAATTATTATCAGGTCAGTTTTGACCAAAATTGAGTTACTGGGTTTTGCCTTTGGACAGGAGTATTGGTGATGTGTGTGTGTGTGTGTGTGTGTGTGTGTGTGTGTGTGTGTGTGTGTGGCGGGAGGATCAGAGTGCTGAGAGCTGGCTAAAACAAAACAAAGGCAAGGTGGAAAGAGAGCAAATGGCCCAAAGAAGATGAAATAGGTTTTTTTTGTGTGTGTTTTTTTTATCAATTAGGAGTAAAAACTACATAAATCGTGCTTTTCTGTTAAAATAAAGCCAATAATGTAATGTTTTTTTGGTCCCCTTCATTTTGGAAAGTATCAAAGTATCAAGATACTTGTGGGTATCGTTACCAAAATATTGGTATCAGGATAATTTATACAAATTAGCGTCTGATGAGCACCTTCATCTAATAATATCAGCCAAAATCCTGTTGAAATTGGATTCGTTGCACAGCCTTCTGAACTTTTACATTAGTGCTGGCTAGGGATGCACCGAAATGAAAATTTGTGGCCGAAGCCGAATAAAATTTAAACGCTTGGCCAAAGGCCGAATACTAAATACCGAATAATGAATGCAGTTTTTCACAATTTTTTAAATATTGCATAAATAGCCTACAATAAATATTTACACATGTTTTTCAAATAAAGTATTCTTTTATTGAATATTGACATTTTTTTAAACATTCCAGTAGCCTTTGCTTTTCAAAAAAAGCACAAAGTTTTTCATTTATATTAGGCCTTCAAACAAAACATGCATTCCCCCAAAAAATAAAGTGCATTAAAGTGGATAAACCCACAACAAATGAATTATTGTCCTTTAGGCAAAAGTCTGCTTAGCCACAGTAGATATGCTAATAATGTAAACAGAAGGCTCAAGTAAATCTCAATTAAGTGTGTGCTTGTAACCTCATACACTTATACAGGTAGCCTACACAACAGGCTAATAATGTAAACAGAGGCCCCACTAAATCTCAATAAGTGTGTGCTTGTAACCTCATACACTTATACAGGTACACAACATATCCCAACGTCACCGCGTCAAAAAATTGCGTCACACGCCACTATTCGGCCTTGTTTTTAACTCAATCCACCGAAGGCCGAATGTGGCTTTTTTTGCCATATTCGGCCGAATATATTCGGTTACCGATTAATCGGTGCATCCCTAGTGCTGGCACCTACGTTACTTACTACCACTGCAGATAGGTTGACACAAAGTGCTGCTCGGACGCAACAAATCCGGCAAACAGCAGATTTGATCCACAACGTGAACAAGCTGCTTACTACAAAGCCCGTGTAGCATCTGCTTAGGATGTCAATTTGTATTTGTGGTTGAGTCTTACTTTGCTCAATAGAGTTCCAAGCACACAGAAAACAAAGCTGTGCCTGTTTACTCACTCATGTGATGCACAAGATAACCCTCAAGACTTCTTTGTACCGGCAAAGAGTGTCAATACTCAAATTTTCTCATCAAAACTGTGGTAAGCTGTTACTTTCTATGCTATAGTCACTTTCTACACTAATTTTCCTGAAGGAATCAATAAAGTACTATCTATCTATCTATCTAATCCAGGGGTCACCAACCTTTTTGAAAGCAAGAACTACTTCTTGGGTACTGATTATTGCAAAGGGCTACCAGTTTGATACACACTTCAATAAATTGCCTGTCTGTCATTCCGTCGTACGGAAGGTTTTTTTGTAGAGAATAAATGATGAAAGAAACACTTAATTGAACGGTTTAAAAGAAGAGAAAACAGGGAAAAAATAAAAATTACATTTTGAAACATAATGTCGACTCCCAAATTCTAAATTCAACCGAAAAAAAGAAGAGAAAACTAGCTAATTCAAATCTTTTTGAAAAGATTTTAAAAATAATTTAATGGATCATTATTAGTATTTTTTAGCCAATTTACTTAAGTTTACCTTTAATAAATAAATGTATAAATATTTTTTAAAAAAAGGGTATTTCTGTCTGTCATTCCGTCGTACATTTTTTTTCTTCTTACGGAAAGTTTTTTTGTAGAAAATAAATGATGAAAAAAACACTCAATTGAACGGTTTAAAAGAAGAGAAAACAGGGAAAAAATAAAAATTACATTTTGAAACATAATTTCGACTCTTTTAAATTCAAAATTCAACCGAAAAAAAGAAGAGAAAAAACTAGCTAATTCAAATCTTTTTGAAAAGATTTTAAAAAGAATTTAATGGATCATCATTAGTATTTTTTAGCCAATTTGCTGAAGTTTACCTTTAATAAATAAATCTATATATATTTTTAAAAAAGGGTATTTCTGTCTGTCATTCCGTCGTACATTTTTTTTCCTTTTACGGAAGGTTTTTTTGTAGAGAATAAATGATGAAAAAAACACTCAATTGAACGGTTTAAAAGAAGAGAAAACAGGGAAAAAATAAAAATTACATTTTGAAACATAATTTCGACTCCTAAATTCAAAATTCAACCGAAAAAAAGAAGAGAAAACTAGCTAATTCAAATCTTTTTGAAAAGATTTTAAAAAGAATTTAATGGATCATCATTAGTATTTTTTAGCCAATTTGCTGAAGTTTACCTTTAATAAATAAATCTATATATATTTTAAAAAAAGGGTATTTCTGTCTGTCATTCCGTCGTACATTTTTTTTCCTTTTACGGAAGGTTTTTTTGTAGAGAATAAATGATGAAAAAAACACTCAATTGAACGGTTTAAAAGAAGAGAAAACAGGGAAAAAATAAAAATTACATTTTGAAACATAATTTCGACTCCCAAATTCTAAATTCAACCGAAAAAAAGAAGAGAAAACTAGCTAATTCAAATCTTTTTGAAAAGATTTTAAAAATAATTTAATGGATCATCATTAGTATTTTTTAGCCAATTTGCTGAAGTTTATCTTTAATAAATAAATCTATACATATTTTTAAAAAAGGGTATTTCTGTCTGTCATTCCGTCGTACATTTTTTTTCCTTTTACGGAAGGTTTTTTTGTAGAGAATAAATGATTAAAAAAACACTCAATTGAACGGTTTAAAAGAAGAGAAAACAGGGAAAAAATAAAAATTACATTTTGAAACACAATTTCGACTCTTTTAAATTCAAAATTAAACCGAAAAAGAGAAGAAAAAACTAGCTAATTCAAATCTTTTTGAAAAGATTTTAAAAAGAATTTAATGGATCATCATTAGTATTTTTTAGCCAATTTGCTGAAGTTTACCTTTAATAAATAAATCTATATATATTTTTAAAAAAGGGTATTTCTGTCTGTCATTCCGTCGTACATTTTTTTTCCTTTTACGGAAGGTTTTTTTGTAGAGAATAAATGATGAAAAAAACACTCAATTGAACGGTTTAAAAGAAGAGAAAACAGGGAAAAAATAAAAATTACATTTTGAAACATAATTTCGACTCCTAAATTCAAAATTCAACCGAAAAAAAGAAGAGAAAACTAGCTGATTCAAATCTTTTTGAAAAGATTTTAAAAAGAATTTAATGGATCATTATTAGTATTTTTTAGCCAATTTACTTAAGTTTACCTTTAATAAATAAATGTATGTATATTAAAAAAAAAGGGTATTTCTGTCTGTCATTCCGTCGTACATTTTTTTTCTTCTTACGGAAAGTTTTTTTGTAGAAAATAAATGATGAAAAAAACACTTAATTGAACGGTTTAAAAGAAGAGAAAACAGGGAAAAAATAAAAATTACATTTTGAAACACAATTTCGACTCTTTTAAATTCAAAATTAAACCGAAAAAGAGAAGAAAAAACTAGCTAATTCAAATCTTTTTGAAAAGATTTTAAAAAGAATTTAATGGATCATCATTAGTATTTTTTAGCCAATTTGCTGAAGTTTACCTTTAATAAATAAATCTATACATATTTTTAAAAAAGGGTATTTCTGTCTGTCATTCCGTCGTACATTTTTTTTCCTTTTACGGAAGGTTTTTTTGTAGAGAATAAATGATTAAAAAAACACTCAATTGAACGGTTTAAAAGAAGAGAAAACAGGGAAAAAATAAAAATTACATTTTGAAACACAATTTCGACTCTTTTAAATTCAAAATTAAACCGAAAAAAAGAAGAGAAAAAACTAGCTAATTCAAATCTTTTTGAAAAGATTTTAAAAAGAATTTAATGGATCATCATTAGTATTTTTTAGCCAATTTGCTGAAGTTTACCTTTAATAAATAAATCTATATATATTTTTAAAAAAAGGGTATTTCTGTCTGTCATTCCGTCGTACATTTTTTTTCCTTTTACGGAAAGTTTTTTTGTAGAAAATAAATGATGAAAAAAACACTTAATTGAACGGTTTAAAAGAAGAGAAAACAGGGAAAAAATAAAAATTACATTTTGAAACACAATTTCGACTCTTTTAAATTCAAAATTAAACCGAAAAAGAGAAGAAAAAACTAGCTAATTCAAATCTTTTTGAAAAGATTTTAAAAAGAATTTAATGGATCATCATTAGTATTTTTTAGCCAATTTGCTGAAGTTTACCTTTAATAAATAAATCTATATATATTTTTAAAAAAGGGTATTTCTGTCTGTCATTCCGTCGTACATTTTTTTTCCTTTTACGGAAGGTTTTTTTGTAGAGAATAAATGATGAAAAAAACACTCAATTGAACGGTTTAAAAGAAGAGAAAACAGGGAAAAAATAAAAATTACATTTTGAAACATAATTTCGACTCCTAAATTCAAAATTCAACCGAAAAAAAGAAGAGAAAACTAGCTGATTCAAATCTTTTTGAAAAGATTTTAAAAAGAATTTAATGGATCATTATTAGTATTTTTTAGCCAATTTACTTAAGTTTACCTTTAATAAATAAATGTATGTATATTAAAAAAAAAGGGTATTTCTGTCTGTCATTCCGTCGTACATTTTTTTTCTTCTTACGGAAAGTTTTTTTGTAGAAAATAAATGATGAAAAAAACACTTAATTGAACGGTTTAAAAGAAGAGAAAACAGGGAAAAAATAAAAATTACATTTTGAAACACAATTTCGACTCTTTTAAATTCAAAATTAAACCGAAAAAGAGAAGAAAAAACTAGCTAATTCAAATCTTTTTGAAAAGATTTTAAAAAGAATTTAATGGATCATCATTAGTATTTTTTAGCCAATTTGCTGAAGTTTACCTTTAATAAATAAATCTATACATATTTTTAAAAAAGGGTATTTCTGTCTGTCATTCCGTCGTACATTTTTTTTCTTCTTACGGAAAGTTTTTTTGTAGAAAATAAATGATGAAAAAAACACTTAATTGAACGGTTTAAAAGAGGAGAAAACAGAAAAAAATGAAAATAAATGTTGAAACGTAGTTTATCTTCTATTTCAACTCTTTATAATTCAAAATTCAACGGAAAAAAAGAAGAGAAAAACTAGCTAATTCTAATCTTTTTTTAAAAATTGAAAAAATAATTTATAGAACATAATTAGTAATTTTTCCTGACTAAAATTAATTTTAGAATTTTGATGACATGTTTTTAATAGGTTAAAATCCAATCTGCACTTTGTTAGAATATATAACAAATTGGACCAAGCTATATTTCTAACAAAGACAAATCATTATTTCTTCTAGATTTTCCAAAACAAAAATTTTAAAAGAAATTCAAAAGACTTTGAAATAAGATTTCATTTTGATTCTAAAGATTTTCTAGATTTTTCATATTTTTTTAAAATTTTAATCATAAGTTTAAAGAAAGATTTCACAAATATTCTTTGTCGAAAAAACAGAAGCTAAAATGAAGAATTAAATCAAAATGTATTTATTATTCTTTACAATAAAAAAAATACATTTACTTGAACATTGATTTAAATTGTCAGGAAAGAAGAGGAAGGAATTCAAAAGGTAAAAAGTTATTAAAAATCCTAAAATCATTTTTAAGGTTGTATTTTTTCCCACAAATTTTCTTTCTGAAAGTTATAAGAAGCAAAGTAAAAAATAAATGAATTTATTTAAACAAGTGAAGACCAAATCTTTAAAATATTTTCTTGGATTTTCAAATTCTATTTGAGTTTTGTCTCTCTTAGAATTAAAAATGTCGAGTAAAGCTTCACCGTCATCTTTCGGGAATGTAAACAATGAAACACCGGCTGTGTTTGTGTTGCTAAAGGCGGCCGCAATACGCCGCTTCCCACCTACAGCTTTCTTCTTTGACGTCTCCATTATTCATTGAACAAATTGCAAAAGATTCAGCAACACAGGTGTCCAGAATACTGCGGAATTATGCGATGGAAAGAGACGACTGGAACAAAATGTCCTCTACAATGCATGACGTCACGCGCACGCGTCATCATATCGCGACGTTCCAGCAGGATATTTCGGCGAAAAATTTAAAATTGCAATTTAGTAAATTGTGTGTGTTCATTGATATATAAACTATCAGACGGTGTGGTCGCTAGTAGTGGCTTTCAGTAGGTCTTTAATGAATGATATTTCAGATGTGATTCACTACAATAGGGCCCCACAGCACACTGGATTCCAGTTTTTGAAATACCACAACACTGGATATTGTTCATCCATCCATTTTCTTCCGCTTATCCGAGGTCGGGTCGCGGGGGCAACAGCCTAAACAGGGAAACCCAGACTTCCCTCTCCCCAGCCACTTCGTCTAGCTCTTCCTGGGGGATCCCGAGGCGTTCCCAGGCCAGCCGGGAGACATAGTCTTCCCAACGTGTCCTGGGTCTTCCCCGTGGCCTCCTACCGGTTGGACGTGCCCTAAACACCTCCCTAGGGAGGCGTTCGGGTGGCATCCTGACCAGATGCCCGAACCACCTCATCTGGCTCCTCTCCATGTGGAGGAGCAGCGGCTTTACTTTGAGTTCCTCCCGGATGGCAGAGCTTCTCACCCTATCTCTAAGGGAGAGACCCGCCACACGGCGGAGGAAACTCATGTGGGCCGCTTGTACCCGTGATCTTGTCCTTTCGGTCATGACCCAAAGCGAGGATGGGAACGTAGATGGACCGGTAAATTGAGAGCTTTGCCTTCCGGCTCAGCTCCTTCTTCACCACAACGGATCGGTACAACGTCCGCATTACTGAAGACGCCGCACCGATCCGCCTGTCCACTCTTCCCCCACTCGTGAACAAGACTCCTAGGTACTCGAACTCCCCCACTTGGGGCAGGGTCTCCTCCCCAACCCGGAGATGGGTTGGGGAGGAGATGTTCAGATAAGTTTAATTAAATTTAAGAACTTTCACACAAAGCAACACTGGACGTGCGCATTTTCCTTGGTACTAGGTCGGGTTGCTCTGGCGGACTGAAGGGGGAGGGGGTCTTAAACGACCATTTTGTGTGTGGACAAGGATATGGTTAGGTTGGCTTTACCCTGGATAACCTTCGTCGGGACCTCAGTAACGACAGCACGGCCTTACCTGTGCTGTGTCTTTTGTTTATGGATCTCTGCGGGCTATACAGCGTTTTCCGTTCGGGCTCCAGTACTCTGGAATGCCCTCCCGGTAAGAGTTCGAGATGCTACCTCAGTAGAAGCATTTAAGTCTCACCTTAAAACTCATCTGTATACTCTAGCCTTTAAATAGACCTCCTTTTTAGACCAGTTGATCTGCCGCTTCTTTTCTTTCTCCTATGTCCCCCTCTCCCTTGTGGAGGGGGTCCGGTCCGATGACCATGGATGTAATACTGGCTGTCCAGAGTCGGGACCCAGGATGGACTGCTCGCCTGTATCGGTTGGGGACATCTCTACGCTGCTGATCCACCTCCGCTTGAGATGGTTTCCTGTGGACGGGACTCTCGCTGCTGTCTTGGATCCGCTTTGAACTGAACTCTTGCGGCTGTGTTGGAGCCACTATGGATTGATACTTTCACAGTATCATGTTAGACCCGCTCGACATCCATTGCTTTCGGTCCCCTAGAGGGGGGGGGGGTCCTCTCCAAGGTTTCTCATAGTCAGCATTGTCACTGGCGTCCCACTGGATGTGAATTCTCCCTGCCCACTGGGTGTGAGTTTTCCTTGCCCTTTTGTGGGTTCTTCCGAGGATGTTGTAGTCGTAATGATTTGTGCAGTCCTTTGAGACATTTGTGATTTGGGGCTATATAAATAAACATTGATTGATTGATTGATTGATTGATTGATCTCAGTGGTTGTAGTGTTATTTTCTCTGATTTAAGCTCATGCAAGCTTACGTTAATCCTATTAAGGAATCGTTAGTTTATATTTCACGGCAGTGGCAAGAACATGAGCCAACAAAAGTAAAAGCACATTCCCTCGCTTCCCCCACTCCTGATCTTCAACCACCGTATCCATTTAACACAGCAGGATCACAGCAAAGTCCCTCTAAGACCCTGTTTTCCGCATGGGTGCCACATTCCCCCCCCCCCCAATCAATTTCTTGTTAATCCTGTGTGGTAGTTAAAGTGTGCAAGGATTATAGCTCGCTGGTCCACCGTTACAAATCCGGATGATGTCGCTTGGTGGAGACGACAGCGTTAAAAATGGACGCTGGTCACGCGACAACATCTCTGCACAGCTTGAAATAACAGAAAGGAATAATTGGCTTTAGTTTTTGTTCCTAGACTTGCAAAGTGTCACGGAACTTGGGCCTGGGCCGATTGAAAAATATATATTGACCTACGAATTATTGCCGATATTTATTTTTCATGACACCAAGTTAATCATTGATTTAAGGATAATACATAATAATAATAATGCAGCTATATCCTTTCAAAGGCAATAAATCAATATTTGAACTATAATTACAATTAAAATGTTTTAATTTTCCTGAGGGAACTCTCCTGAAGGAATCAGAAAACTACCGTATTTCCTTGAATTGCCGCCAGGTCGCTAATTATTTTAAAACCTGCCAAAAGGCATGCGGTAAATTTAGGCCTGTGCTTATAAATTTGAGTGTGATGTAAGGATACCATCATGAAAAGCACATTTAATAAAAAAAAAACGTTATTATGGTCTTACCTTTACTTATAAATGAAATGTGGGGCGGTATAGCTCGGTTGGTAGAGTGGCCGTGCCAGCAACTTGAGGGTTGCAGGTTCGATTCCCGCTTCCACCATCCTAGTCACTGCCGTTGTGTCCTTGGGCAAGACACTTTACCCACCTGCTCCCAGTGCCACCCACACTGGTTTAAAAATGTAACTTAGATATTGGGTTTCACTATTTAAAGCGCTTTGAGTCGCTAGAGAAAAGCGCTATATAAATATAATTCACTTCACTTCACTTCAAGTCCATGTGCAGCTCCTTCTGATCAAAAGCATCGACAACTTGTTTATAGAAGTCTTCCTTATCTTTCTTCAGTTTTAAAAGTCTCTCTGTCTCGATGGAGATCTTCCTTTATTACCTCCTGCTTCGATTGAAAGTCCAGTTTAGAAAACTGTTTTATTTTAGATATGTAATCCTCCATGTTAAAGGTGCAAGCGGGAGGAAAAAATAAACGATCGCTGCTCACTCTTGCTGCTTGTTGTCACTTCTTCTGCAGCCGAGTAGTCGCAAGAAGGATCACTAGCGCCCTCTACCACCAGGAGGCGGGAGTCATTTAATGACTCATATTTGACATACGCAGCTACGGTATATTAGTAAAACATAGCTGCTTACTGTTCTTTTTAGCATATTCAATAGCTTGGACCTTAAATCCTACTGAATAGCTCTTAATCTTCTTCCCTTTATGCGATTTCAGATTATTGAAATCAGCCTCCTCCATTTTGAAAATGATGACAGGTGAAGTGTCACTCGTGACGTGACGAGTTTGACCCGGTGGAAATTCTAGGCATATGCAACTTATTTGGCGAAACGAGTTTGACCCGGCGGAAATTCTAGACATGCGCTAATAAAAATAATATTTTGCGAAACGAGTTTGACCCGGCGTTAATCCTGAGCCGGCGATAATGCTAAGCATGCGCTAATTATTTAGCGAAATGAGTTTGACCCGGCAGTAATTCTAGGCAGGCGCGTACTATATACCCGGCGGCAATTCAAGGAAATACGGTACTATCTATCAGTACAATATACTTTGTTAACAAAAGTTTGCACTTGAAAAAAAATTACAAACAAAAGCAATTAAATATCCTAAAGACAGGATTGGTAGGGCTAAAATATACACAACACTAAAAATAAATAAAATAGCTAAAGTATTTACAAACAAGGTTGCACTTCAATATTGAACATGTAAACAGAGGTAAAGTTGTACATTAATTAACTGACAATGGAGTTAGGAGCTTCTTAAAGGAAATTGCAAAGTAACAATACAAACACCACAATTTAAACCGATGCATATGCAAAACAAAATTAAGTTTGCCACATTCCGACTGATATAAACAGAATATACGCTCTTAAATGGGAACTGCACTTTTTTGGAATGTTGCCTACAGTTGACAATCATTACTATGAAAGACAACAAGACAAAAGTTGTTTTTTGGCATTCTAACATGTAAAAATTGTCTCGCTCTAGGTAGCTAGCAATGCAGCTAATGGGGGAAATCAATTCTACTACTATATAACTTTAAAAATGCATTCAAAAACAGCCAAAAATA
>NC_084637.1:31859767-31939767 GCF_033978795.1 Nerophis ophidion
TCAGCTTGCTATGTTCAGCACGTCCGTCTATAGAATCTGGATCATGAGGACCTCAAACATCACTTTGCTGTGTGTGGCATTGAGGAAAGTGCAGAGCGACAAACTCTTTTATGCATTCTCTACTGGGCTCTGCGACGTAAAACTCAGCTCAGTACAGGAAGCTTTAGTCAAGGGTGACTTCCTGGCAACCATCACCACACCCGACGAGGTCTAGCGGTGCTTTGTTCTTTGCGTACGGTGTGTGTGTGTGTGTGTGTGTATGTGTGTGTGCGGTCAGCTATTATTGATTTCCAACAGGAAAGAGAACCATCCCTCCACTCCCGTGCCACAGTTGTTCTGTCACACCCACCAAAGTAGTTCCTGGAACTACGACCAGCAGTTTTACTTCCCAACAAAGGGGTGTAACGGTACACAAACATTTCGGTTTCGTACATACCTCGGTTTAGAGGTCACGGTTCGGTAAATGTTTGGTACAGTAAGAAAACAACAAAATATAAATGTTTTGGTTGTTTGTTTACCAAATTTGTAAACAATGGCTTTATCATTTTAACATTGGGAACACTATAATAATTCTGCCCACGTTAATCAACATTAAACTGCCTCAAATTGTTGCTCGGATTAAATAAAACGACATAACTTTTCTTCGACATAAAAAAATTGCAACATTAGTTTCCAGTCAACTCATCATGCTTAATTTATCACAGCATTTGGGAAGCCTGTAGTTGATTTTTATTATGTAAATTTTTAATTTTTATCAACATGTGATAGCAGGGACCCTGCCGATCAAAGCTTTTCTGTCCATAAAACAAACACACACACCGCAAAATGAGCTAACGCAACGCTAAAAGCTAATTAGCCTTCACCTCAAGCCAGAACTGCGAGCGAGCTGAACTGCAGTTTAAGTTTCTAGAAGGTCAACGGGCTCATAGTGATGTTAGTAGTAGTTGACTGGGGGGCGTTTATTATCATTTGGGGAGAGTACGCTGCCTTATGCTCACCTGCTAAACACCTATCTGCTCGACGCTGAAGCATTTACTACATGCGCTCTGAATACGCACTGCTGATTGGCTGTTACCGCTATATATGTAACCAATCAGATGGTTGTGTGGGTGGGACAATGCTGGGTGCTGAGACAGAGGTAGAAGAAGGAAAGCAGCTTGTTAAGACTTTAGGTTTGAAAATCGTTCGGTACACCCCCGTACCGAACCTAAACCCCCTTGCCGAAACGGTTCGATACAAATACACGTACCTTTACACCCCTACAACGAAAGAGTCAAAGCTGACAAAGGTCATATTATGACTTGTTTTTCTACATTTAAACCACTTCTTTATGGTCTACATAACATGTAATGGTAGTTCTTAGGTCAAACATTTGACTGGATTATGTTTTACAGGCCTGATCGTCTCTTAAGAATGCTCCATTTTGTGGGCGGGTGGTTCCACTTTAACGTCTTCTTCTCCACGCCCACTTTCTTGTAGTTTTTAGTGCTTCCATATGGAATCTTCCGATAGATACAAATTGGAACAATACACTACTTTGTATTGGAAATGGCAACAACGTAGCATGCATGTCCATGCACAACCTTATTGACTACAGGAAGTACACTAACGCGGATGCGCGCAAGGCATTCTTAGTACATTTATACCAAGTACGGATAATCCGGTGACATCACAGGTTGTGAAAATTCCAAACGGCTCGTTTGGAGGAAGTAGGAAGGAAGGCAAGATTATTTTATAAATATTTCTGCTATGCCTTACCATGCTTCACCTCAAGGAATGTTTGCAGAGCGTTTGGAGCGAACAGCAAGCACAAAACCCTTTCTTTGAAACAACGACAAAGTCCCACAAGATCTATGCCATCTTTGTTTATATTGAGCATTTCTTCTTTAATTGGTTACCAAAGCTTTTTTTTAATGTTATCAGTGCGACTTTGGATTTCCTTATATTGGCCCGATGTACACCTAGTTATTTTTATCATGCACCTTCAGTATGCAAATACACACCACTGCAAACTAAACCACAATATTTAACCGACCGTCAATCTGCAAAAAGTCCAAACTACCCGAAGTTATCACCAGTCAAACCAGGGAGTGAATTTGAAAACAATCGTTAACGGACATGAATGGACTTTTATCGTCCTGCAGGTAAATAGGGACTGTTTGAGTGTAAAGAATGTGTGCGTGCGTGCGTGCGTGCGTGTGTGTGTGTGTGTGTGTGTGTGTGTGTGTGTGTGTGTGTGTGTGTTGATCCTTACATTCCTGTGGAAGCCTCGAGAGCAGCTAATCCAGTCTCAGTCAATGGCCTCTTGAACTTTTAGGTCACACACACACACACACACACACACACACACACACACACACACACACACACACACCCACGCACACGAGCACTTGTGTTTGTTCAATGTTCAAATATATGCACACCCGGCCATTATGTGTACAAGCATGTGTCCCATTTGCCGAAGTATGTTGTTTTGTCATGATAAATGTGATCATGTTCTGTTTAGTTATGTTCTGTTTTGTTTTGGACTCCCATCAGTTCCTGTTTTCGCGCACCCTGGTTTGTTTTAGTTTCCATGACAACCATTAGTTTCACCTGGCTCATTTGTTTTGACTCACACACCTGTCAATAATCACTATTTAAGCCTGTAGTTGCCAGGCAGTCAGCTGGCGACATCACCCTCTATCATCCTCTACACACCCTTGCTCCATGCTGACGATCCATGCTCTTTTCTCATTCCCCGTAAGTTTTGTTATTCATGCCATAGTCTGCAAGTTTTGTTTTACGTCCATAGTTTATGTTGTAGTAATAGTTTTGTTTCATAGCCAAGTTGTTGTACCTCCACTGTGAGCGCCTTTCGTTTGTTCCCTTTTTTTGAGTTAATAATAACTAAAGATGTCCTTACCTTCGTGTCCGATCCGGTCGCTTTGCACCACGGGAAAACAAACCACACCATAGTCCACGCCTTGACAAAAAAATAATCAGTATGGTTCTAATTTCCATAACCAAGATGTTGCCAAAGGCACAGTGACCCTTCATTTTGATTCCTACCCCCCAAAAAGGTGCCTTAAGGTGTACAATTCACTGATCTTCACCTTTTTAAAACTGTTAAAAACTCCAACAAACATAGAACATTTTCACTTCTTAATGGAAATAGCTGCTTTAATTTGTAGAAGTGGGAATTTTTGGCCATCTCACGATTCAATTCCGATAATTGATGTATCTTAAATTTATGTATATTTGTTCAATTTTACATTTATTTTCGTTTCACTAAACAAGCGTTTATCACTTGCCAATTTTAAAAACAGTGCATTTGTCTCAAGAAATTCCCATCACATTTATTAAATTGATGGAATTGTGTGCAAAACTGGACTATAAGGAGCCAGTCGGGTCTCCAGGTGAGAAATGTTAGAATTGGCTGCATTACTTTATTTACATTAAATGAATCCATTATCAATTATTGACGTTGACTACCATATTTTTCGGACTTTAAGTCGCAATTTTTTTCATAGTTTGGCCGGGGGTGCGACTTATACTCAGGAGCGACTTATGTGTGAAATTGACAAATTACCGTGAAATATCAAATAATATTTATGTCATTCACGTAAGAGACTAGATTTCATGGGATTTATGGATTAGGAGTGAGAGATAGTTTGGTAAAGGTATAGCATGTTCTATATGTTATAGTTATTTGAATGACTCTTACCATAATATGTTAGGTTAACATAGCAGTTGCTTATTTATGCCTCATATAACCTACACTTATTCAGCCTGTTCTTCACTATTCTTTATTTATTTTAAATTGCCTTTCAAATGTCTATTCTTGGTGTTGGGTTTTATCAAATACATTTCCCAAAATATGCGACTTTTACTCCAGTGCGACTTATATATGTTTTTTTTCTTTCTTTATTATGCATTTTCGGCAGATGCGATTTATACTCCGGAGCGACTTATACTCCGGAGCGGCTTATACTCCAGAGCGGCTTATACTCCAGAGCGATTTATACTCCAGAGTGACTTATACTCCGGAGTGACTTATACTCCGGAGCGGCTTATACTCCAGAGCGACTTATACTCCAGAGCGACTTATACTCCAGAGCGACTTATACTCCAGAGCGACTTATACTCCGGAGTGACTTATACTCCGGAGCGGCTTATACTCCAGAGCGACTTATACTCCGGAGTGACTTATACTCCGGAGTGACTTATACTCCAGAGTGACTTATACTCCGGAGCGACTTATGCTCCGGAGCGACTTATGCTCCGGAGCGACTTATGCTCCGGACCGACTTGTGCTCCGGAGCGACTCTACTCCGGAGCGATTTATACTCCGGAGCGACTTATACTCCGAAAAATGCGGTAATCGTTTATTGAGAGGAACTATTTTTCCTTTCTATTTTTAATTTTTCTACCGCTTGTCCCCTTTGGGGTCGCGAGGGGTGCTGGAGCCTATCTCAGCTGCATTCGGGCAGAAGGCGGGGTACAACCTGGACAAGTCGTCATCTCATCATAGGGCCAACACAGATAGACAGACAACATTCACACACTAGGGACCATTTAGTGTTGCCAATCAACCTATCCCCAGGTGCATGTCTTTGGAAGTGGGAGGAAGCCGGAGTACCCAGAAGGATCCCACACAGTAACGGGGAGAACATGCAAACTCCACACAGAAAGATTGAACTCAGGACTACTCAGGACCTTCATATTGTGAGGCACATGCACTAACCCCTCTTCCACCGTGCTGCAAATATTTTTATCCTTTTTTTTAAATTAATATTATTTTCATAAAGTCAGTAAATATGTCCCTGGACACATGAAGACTTTGAATATGACCAGTGTATGATCCTGTAGCTACTTGGTATCGGATTGATACCTACATTTGTGGTATTATCCAAAACTACCGTATTTTTCGGATTATAAATCGCTCCGGAGTATGCGCCGCTTCCTCTTGTCCTTTTCTGCTGCATATTTCACTACATCCAGCTTGTAATCTGCAGTACATGATTTCCTTTTTGGTGCCATTTTAGTTCAGCCCTTCTCAGTTTTTATAAATTACCGCCAACGATGAAATGATCCATTTTAATAGCTACGGCAGTAGCATGTAGCAGTTAGCATCCCATGACCCACAATGCACTTCTGCCATGACCCTCCCCCGCCGAATTCTTATTGGTTGACGTGTGTGTGACGATTGCTGACATTTTCTCCGTCTCTTCCGCGAATGAGATGAATAATATTATTTGATATTTTACGGTAATGTGTTAATAATTTCACACACAAGTCGCTCCGGAGTGTAAGTCGCACCCCCCAAACTATGAAAACACTGCGAAAAATACGGTAGCTATGTTGTAAAACTTAAAAACTTATTGTTATGAACGAAAAATCTATATGAGTTAGGGCTGGGCGATATATTGATATACTCGATATATTGCGGGTTTGCGATATAGAACATTTTTGTATGGTGATATTGAAGTATACGTTCTCACGCAGTTGCTTTTAGCTGCTGGCATTACACTACAGGCTCTCCTCGCTCTTTCTTGTCTCGCCTTCGCACCTTCTTACATACGTCACACACACACACACACACACACACGCACACACACGCACACGAGCACTTGTGTTTGTTCAATGTTCAAATATATGCACACCCGGCCATTATGTGTACAAGCATGTGTCCCATTTGCTGAAGTATGTTGTTTTGTCGTGAAAAATGTGATCATGTTCTGTTTAGTTATGTTCTGTTTTGTTTTTGACTCCCATCAGTTCCTCTTTTCGCGCACCCTGGTTTGTTTTAGTTTCCATGACAACCATTAGTTTCACCTGGCTCATTTGTTTGGACTCACGCACCTGTCAATAATCACTATTTAAGCCTGTAGTTGCCAGGCAGTCAGCTGGCGACATCACCCTCTATCATCCTCTACACAACCTTGCTCCATGCTGACGATCCATGCTCTTTTCTCGTTCCCCGTAAGTTTTGTTATTCATGCCATAGTCTGCAAGTTTTGTTTTACGTTCATAGTTTATGTTGTAGTAATAGTTTTGTTTCATAGCTAAGTTGTTGTACCTCCACTGTGAGCGCCTTTCGTTTGTTCCCTTTTTTTGAGTTAATAATAACTAAAGATGTCCTTACCTTCGTGTCCGATCCGGTCGCTTTGCACCACGGGAAAACAAACCACACCATAGTCCACGCCTTGACAAAAAAATAATCAGTATGGTTCTAATTTTCATAACCAAGATGTTGCCAAAGGCACAGTGACCCTTCATTTTGATTCCTACCCCCCAAAAAGGTGCCTTAAGGTGTACAATTCGCTGATCGCGGAGCAGAGACGTAGAGGCATGGGTAACGTTAGCTGTGATGCTAGCGGAGCCGTGCGAGTGGTAATAAGAGAGAAAGAAGGTGCAAATCTGGTAACAAATGAAGGAATAATTAATTCCCAAGAAAAACAGCAGGGGGTCCATCGTCTGGCGGTGGTGTGGCATCAAGCGGGAATATGTCGAACAGACAACCGTAATTTGTCAAGTGTGGGGTAAAAGCGTTGCTACAAAAAGTAGCATTACTGCTACTTGTCTCCTTGGACGTATCCTCGCTCATCCATGCGGACTGGACACTGGCCGGGAGTGGAGTCGGCTGTCTTGGTTGCTTTGTTGGGTCTGCTCCTGTCTCTGGCCATCCTTCCTCCACCCCAGCGGACGATGGCGTGGAACACCGCAGAGGTCACCACAGTGGATATGTTTCTTTTACTTTTTATTCATAGCTGTATGTTAAACAAGGTGACACGGTAAAGAATCTGCGTATTATCTTCGACCCAACTCTCTCCTTTGAGGCACACATTAAAAGCGTTACTAAAACGGCCTTCTTTCATCTCCGTAATATCGCTAAAATTCGCTCCATTCTGTCCACTAAAGACGCTGAGATCATTATCCATGCGTTTGTTACGTCTCGTCTCGATTACTGTAACGTATTATTTTCGGGTCTCCCCATGTCTAGCATTAAAAGATTACGGTTGGTACAAAATGCGGCTGCTAGACTTTTGACAAGAACAAGAAAGTTTGATCACATTACGCCTGTACTGTATATACCTTTATATACATATATACATACATATATACCTATACTGTATATACCTTTATATACATATATACATACATATATACCTATACTGTATATACCTTTATATACATATATACATACATATATACCTATACTGTATATACCTTTATATACATATATACATACATATATACCTATACTGGCTCACCTGCACTGGCTTCCTGTGCACTTAAGATGTGACTTTAAGGTTTTACTACTTACGTATAAAATACTACACGGTCTAGCTCCATCCTATCTTGCCGATTGTATTGTACCATATGTCCCGGCAAGAAATCTGCGTTCAAACAGTTCGAGATGCCACCTCAGTAGAAGCATTTAAGTCTCACCTTAAAACTCATTTGTATACTCTAGCCTTTAAATAGACTCCCTTTTTAGACCAGTTGATCTGCCGTTTCTTTTCTTTTTATTCTATGTCCCACTCTCCCTTGTGGAGGGGGTCCGGTCCGATCCGGTGGCCATGTACTGCTCGCCTGTGTATCGGCTGGGGACATCTCTGCGCTGCTGATCAGCCTCCGCTTGGGATGGTTTCCTGCTGGCTCCGCTGTGAACGGGACTCTCGCTGCTGTGTTGGATCCGCTTTGGACTGGACTCTCGCGACTGTGTTGGATCCATTATGGATTGATCTTTCACAGTATCATGTTCTCATAGTCATCATGTCACCGACGTCCCACTGGGTGTGAGTTTTCCTTGCCCTTATGTGGGCCTACCGAGGATGTCCTAGTGGTTTGTGCAGCCCTTTGAGACACTAGTGATTTAGGGCTATATAAGTAAACATTGATTAGTTGACTGCATGTAGAAGTGTCTGGTTGTATCTGCTGCTTTAATGTCTTTAATGTCCTATGTGTTCTTTGATGTTTGATGTTTCCCCTCTTACACACATGGAAGAGGGGTGTGTACTATGGCTATGAGTTGTTGTTTTTTTCCCTTGGCCTCAGTCTGCACCCTCTCTCCAGGGCCCAGGCTAAGACCGATTTTTTTATTTTATTTTAATCATCTATTTTTTTCTCACCCCCCTTGTTACACCTGTATCCCATCTTTTTTTGTAAGGGGCGCTGGAAGCCGGCAGACCCGTCAGCGATCCTGTTCTGTCTCCCTTTAATGTTTGTCTGATCTTGAATGGGATTGTGCTGAAAATTGTAATTTTCCTGACGGAATAAATAAAGTACTATCTAATCTAATCTAATCTAACTTTTTGACACTGCTTATTATTAACATTTCTGTTTCCCCCCCGAGCCCACAGTGTCTAAGTTGGGGGTTAACACGTGAAGATTGCAGCACGGCAGAGCGCCTGCAGGTACATCAATTTGGCAAAACACATTCCTTGACTGGATTACGGTGCGGTCCCTGCTGAGTGATGCTGATGGAGGGAGTGAGAACACATACATTACGGTTTAGGCTGCAGGAATGCAGTCTGTAGCCAAGACGCGCTTTTCATAAAACGGCAGATTTATGGAAATAATAGAATCCCCGTCCGCTCTGCACGGATCACACTGTATGGGCTTCAGATGTGCATTAGCAATGGCGGACGTTTTGCCCCACGACCTTTGACCTGCGAACACATTGAAGCAGTTTGGGAGATGATCCGTGACGCCTGCCCGCCCCTTTTTTTTCGGAGTGGCAACACTTCCTGGAAATTTCTCCTTCAAAGTAAATGAGATGCTCTCGGTTGTGGAATTTGTGGAGAGATTCTGCACATGAGATCACTTTTGGATTCATGCTTTAAATTGTGCCAGATGGGGAAGTTGAATCATCGTTTAAAAGCTTTGGCAAGTTTGGCGGCGGGGATATAGGCTGAGTGACGGGCTATAGGAACCATTGGATGCTGCGATCTGGATTTTTTTACCATCGAGCAAATTCTGTGTGAGAAGGAGAGACAAGAAAGAGCATGCAGTGTAATGCCCGCAGCTAAAAGCAACTGCGTGAGAACATATACTCAAATATCACAATATAGTCATTTTATATATCGCACAGAGACAATCCCGCCATGTATCGAGTATATCGATATATCGCCCAGCCCTACCGCTACTCCAATCAGCATCAATTGTGGCTGGCAACAGACTAATGCTGTAGCAACATACAATACCTTTTATATTGTAAATGATCCACTCTACAGAGAAAAATATTGAAACAGTAAAATGCAAAGTCAACATGACAATCACGTTTGTATTTAGAGCTCAGTGCAGCGCTCGCAGTTTGTGGACGGCACATGTGCACCCTGGACTCCATTGTAAAAATGTGTGTTTCTCAACTTGTTTGTTCTATTTTATTTTATGATTAAATCTACCAGGCTTAGCTCGGTTGGTAGAGTGGCCGTGTCAGCAACTTGAGGGGTTGCAGGTTCGATTCCCGCTTGTGCCATCCTAGTAACTGCCGTTGTGTCCTTGGGCAAGACACTTTACCCACCTGCTCCCAGTGCCACCCACACTGGTATAAATGTAACTTAGATATTGGGTGTCACTATGTAAAGCGCTTTGAGTCACTTGAGAAAAGCGCTATATAAATATAATTCACTTCACTTCACTTCATGCTTCACGGTGGCAGAGGGGTTAGTGCGTCTGCCTCACAATACGAAGTTCCTGCAGTCCTGGGGGTCAAATCCAGGCTCGGGATCTTTCTGTGTGGAGTTTGCATGTTCTCCCCGTGAATGCGTGGGTTCCCTCCGGGTACTCTGGCTTCCTCCCACTTCCAAAGACATGCACCTGGGGATAGGTTGATTGGCAACACTAAATTGGCCCTAGTGTGTGAAAGTGAGTGTGAATGTTGCCAAACGTTTATTGAGTGTTGTGGTGAGCATGCCCTTTCCCAACTACTTTGGCACGTGTTGCAGCCATGAAATTCTAAGTTAAATATTATTTGCAAAAAAAAATAAAGTTTATGAGTTTGAATATCAAATATCTTGTCTTTGTAGTGCATTCAACTGAATATGGGTTGAAAATGATTTGCAAATCATTGTATTCCGTTTCCTAGTGTGTGAATGTGAGTGTGAATGTTGTCTATCTGTGTTGGCCCTGCGATGAGGTGGCGACTTGTCCAGGGTGTACCCTGCCTTCCGCCCGATTGTAACTGAGATAAGCGCCAGCGCCCTCCGCGAACCAGAAAGGGAAGAAGCAGTAGGAAATGGATGGATGGATGGATTAAATCTACCATGGACAGCACGGTGGACCAGAGGTTAGTGCATGTGCCCCACAATACGAAGGTACTGAGTTCAATCCCGGGCTCTGGATTTTTCTATGTGGAGTTTGCATGTTCTCCCCGTGACTGCGTGGGTTCCCTCCGGGTACTCCGGCTTCCTCCCACCTCCAAAGACATGCACCTGGGGATAGGCCCCTCCCACCTCCAAAGACATGCACCTGGGGATAGGTTGATTGGCAACACTAAATTGGCCCTAGTGTGTGAATGTGAGTCTGAATGTTGTCTGTTTATCTGTGTTGGCCCTGTGATGAGGTGGCGACTTGTCCAAGGTGTACCCCGCCATCTGCCCAAATTCAGCTGAGATAGGCTCCATCCCCCCCTGTAAACCCGAAAGGGACAAGCGGTAGAAAATGGATGGGATGGATTAAATCAACCATGTTTACATTGGTTAAGTTTGTAGTTATGTTAGCTTTTAATTCAACTATTATGGTGTCGTTTCGATCATTGTTTTGATTATATCACAATTGTAATATTTGAATGACGGTGGTACAATGTGTTGTGGCAGTTGCGGATGTCACCAACTTGGCGTTGTGATGGACACTCAGTTGCTTTTAATGAACTGACAACATGATAATGCTGATCAGGAAGTACTTCGAGTTTAATGGTGTTGACATAGTCTGAGTTTGTGGTGTTTTGGAAACAATTATTTCCTCAGTTTTCCACTCACCGTTTTGCCAAGATAATTATTTGTCATGTGTACATTTTCAGAATGTGCTTGTTGTATTTTTGGCCGGAGAAAACAATTTTGAAGTTGTCTTTATTTTTAAGTTATCATGCCATAATTTTACTGGTCCGGCCCGCTTGGGATACAATGAGACTGCAGAAGTAGATTTAAATGTCTATATCAGGGGTGCCCACACTTTTTCTGCAGGCGAGCTACTTTTCAATTGACCAACTTGAGGGGATCTACCTCATTTATATATATCATTTATATTTATTTATTTATGAAAGAGACATTTTTGTAAACAAGTTAAATGTGTTTAATGATAATACAAGCATGTGTAACACATATAGATGTCTTTCTTTCACGAAGACAAGAATATAAGTTGGTGTATTACCTGATTCTGATGACTCGCATTGATTGGAATCAGACAGTAATGATGATAACGCCCACATTTTCAAATGGGGAGAAAAAAAGTTGTCCTTTCTGTACAATACCACATGAAAGCTGTTGGTTTTTGGCATCTAATTCATCCAGCTTCCATACACTTTACAAGAAAAACATTGCCGGCAAATTCCGTAGCTTGCTTGATTGACATTCACGGCACCCGAGGGTCTTGTGAGATGACGCTGGCTGCTGCCAGTTCATTATTATGAAAAAATGACAGAGAGGAAGGCGAGAAACACTTTTTATTTCAACAGACTTTCGCGCCGTCCCTTCCGTCAAAACTCTAAAGGCCGACTGCACATTTCCTATCTTCACAATAAAAGCCCTGCTTCATTATGCCTGCGCTAACAAAATAAGAGTCTCGGAAAGCTGGCGTGCACAAGTGATGTGCACGCCAGCTTTCTGAGGGATCGCTTGTGCACGCCAGTTTTCCGAGACTCTGTATTTAGTTAGCGCAGGCAGCATGAAGCAGGGCTTTTATTGTGAAGATAGGAAATGTGCAGTCGGCCTTTAGAGTTTTGACGGAAGGTACGGCGCGAGAGTCTGTTGAAATAAAAAGTGTTTCTCGCCTTCCTCTCGGTCATATTTTCATAATAATGATCTTGCAGCAGCCAGCGTCATCTCACAAGACCCTCCGGTACCGTGAATGTCATTTAAGTGACGTCTTGGTGAAGATTGATGATCACTCCTTTTTAGGTCTATTTTTTTTTTTAAAGCCTAGCTGGAGATCGACTGACACACCCCCCGCGGTCGACTGGTAGCTCGCGATCGACGTAATGGGCACCCCTGGTCTATATCTTTCGAAAAAAAATGCTGTTTTCCTTTTAAGAACGCTAGGAAGCTTTGATGTTTTTTTGTTTGTTGTTATTGCTGCTATTTTGTTTGTCCTTTCGTTACATTATCATTATCTGTTTTCATCAGCGTTTTGTCTGCCCTTGCTAGCGAAACAACACAGCGAGTGAAACATGTCGAAGAGACAGATAACTCCAATAAATCTTGCTTGTCATGGCAGTACATTTTATGCGAGAGCATTAAAGCGCAGGCATGTCGGACATCTGGAGAATGTGGCGTCCGACTCTCTTCGTTAAGATAGTTAGCTCATGAGAAATAGATTTAATCATCATTTTAGCCAAAGATTACCAGCTAAACTTTGTCTATATCTTTCTAAAAAATGCTCTTTTTTTTTTTAAGAAAGCTAGTAAGCTTTGATGTTTTTTTCGTTTGTTGTTATTGCCGCTATGATTATATGATTTTATTATCCATCCATCCATCCATTTTCTACCGCTTGTCCCTTTCGAGGTCGCTGGGGATGCTGGAGCCTATCTTCGCTGCATTCGGGCGGAAGGCGTCGTACACCCTGGACAAGTCGCCACCTCATCGCAGGGCCAACACAGACAGACAGACAACATTCACACTCACATTCACACACCATGGACCATTTTAGTGTTGCCAATCAACCTATATTATGTTATATTATATTGATTGTATTATAATTGTAATATTTGAATGATGGTAAAAAAAAAAAAAACTCCAAAAACATGCACCTGGGGATGGGTTGATTGGCAACACTAAATTGGAAAAGTGAATGAATGTGGGTGTGAATGCTGTCTGTCTATCTGTGTTGGCCCTGTGATGAGGGGGCGACTTGTCCAGGGTGTACCCCGCCTTCCGCCCGGATGCAGCGAAGATAGGCTCCAGCACTCCCCTCAACCCCGAAAGCGACAAGCGGTTGGAAATGGATGGACGGTAAATGAATGTGTTGTGGCAGTTGCGGATGTCACCAATGTGGCTGAGTGAGCTAACACTCTGTAGCTCAAATACATTTTTGTTTTTGTCAGCACTTTGCCATCCATTTCCTACCGTTTGTCCCTTTTGAGGTCGCTGGGGATGCTGGAGCCTATCTCCAAGCCTTTCTACATTTAATGTGCTTTTTTTGATTGATTGATTGAGACTTTTATTAGTAGATTGCACAGTACAGTACATATTCCGTACAATTGACCACTAAATGGTAACACCCCAATACGTTTTTCAACTTGTTTAAGTCGGGGTCCACGTTAATCAACATTGAACTGTCTCAAGTTGTTGCTCAGATGAAATAAAATGACAAAACTTTTCTTCTACATATAAAAAGTGCAACATTAAACAGTTTCAAATCAACTCAGCCTCAGATTAAATTTTCTTTCCCCACACCCCCAGCCTGGTTAACTTGGCAGTAAGAAGATATGGGCTTATTGTTCTTCCACCATAGAAGTGGGTCAAAAGATAGTTTTAATGGAATACAGCAACCCCCTGCGACCTCGAAAGGGACTAGTGGTAAAAAAATGGAAATGAATGGATGGTAAATTAATGTGTTGTGGCAGTTGCGGATGTCACCAATGTGGCGGTGTGAGAAAACACACTTTTTTTTTATCAGCACTTTGCCTGCCCTTGCTTTTAAATTGACAAATCTTTAATAGAGTTGTTTTTAAAAGCCTAATGAGCAGCATAGTAAAAGTATAAATTAGGGGTTGAACAGATCTTGTCACGGTTCGGTTCAGTGTACATTGTTGTTGTTTTTCCCACCCCACAATACCATGCATCTCAATAATCCAACATTAGCCTTCAGGTACATTTTATTCAATCAACATAAAGTGAAACACAAGCTTTATGAATTTAATGAATACATGCTTAATGAATGCTCCCCAAGACAAATGTTTCTCCTCACAATGACAGCATTTCAGTCACATTTAAGTCAACTGACATTTCAACACGAGCTTCCATTATTATTGGCCAACTCCCGGAAACCATAAGGCCTAACTTTACTTCACGGTGCATAAAATTAGAACCACACATTCAAGCTCCAAACTGATTAGTAACACACACAGGAAAAAAAAAACATGATCAATACACTCACTATGTGCACATGGACACATTTAATCGGATTAAAAGCCTAACCTGTTTAAATATGCTTAATGCAAACACGCCATTCAGAATTTTCTGACCCGATCACACACGCTCGGATCAAACTTTCATTCCGATCGAGATTGTAATCGGATTGTAGTCCATGAAAACACATCTTCCGAAATTCGGATTTTATTTATCCTTACTGCGCATGTCTTCGACGTCCACTATACTTTGGTGAAGTAGCGGAGACTACATGTATTAGTCCCGGAATGAAGCAATTGTCTTGCTGCTGTCCTCCCCACCCCCGCCCCATATTCAACATGCGCAGAAGTAGCGTTATAAACTGTTGCGTTTGTTTCTCTAAAAACAAGACTAGCAAAAACAAAAGTAGTGAACAGAAGGGTGTTGTTGATAAATGGCTTTGGCTTTGCATAGTAGAGTTTTAACTTGCACTTGCAGATGTAGCGACAAACTGTAGTTACTGACAGTGGTTTTCTGAAGTGTTCCTGAGCCCGTGTGGTGATCTCCTTTATACACTGTGGGGCAATATAGCACAGTTGGTAGAATAAATTATAAATAAATAAATGGGTTGTACTTGTAGAGCGCTTTTCTACCTTCAAGGTACTCAAAGCGTTTTGACACTACTTCCACATTTACCCATTCACACACACATTCACACACTGATGGAGGGAGCTGCCATGCAAGGCGCTAACCAGCACCCATCAGGAGCAAGGGTGAAGTGTCTTGCTCAGGACACAACGGCCCGCTTCCGCCATCCTAGTCACTGCCGTTGTGTCCTTGGGCAAGACACTTTACCCACCTGCTCCCAGTGCCACCCACAGTATGTGAGTGGCACTGGTTATTGCCTAAGGCAGGGGTCTCAAACATGCGGCCCGCGAGACGTTATTATGCAGCCCGCACTTTGATATGACGATTTAATGTTGGTGCGGCCCGCAAGTTTAATATGAACGGCGCTTGACAACGTTATGCTTGCCAACACCTGATTTACCCAGGAGACCCCTGATATCATGTTAGACCCGCTCGACATCCATTGCTTTCGGTCCCCTAGAGGGGGGGGTTGCCCACATCTGAGGTCCCCTCCAAGGTTTCTCTTAGTCAGCATTGTCACTGGCGTCCCACTGGGTGTGAATTCTCCCTGCCCACTGGGTGTGAGTTTTCCTTGCCCTTTTGTGGGTTCTTCCGAGGATGTTGTAGTCGTAATGATTTGTGCAGTCCTTTGAGACATTTGTGATTTGGGGCTATATAAATAAACATTGATTGATTGATTGATTGAATTACAGGGCACCAATTCTCTCAAAGCCACTGTCGATTTTTACCAGATCAACATCATTCAGGGAGTGCCTTAAAGGCACTGCTTTTGGCGCCCCCTACATCCTGAACTGACAACGTGCAGACCCAGTTGTATGTTGCATCTGGCTATGTGAGACGCAAGTGATATATTTGATCAACAGCTACACACATCACACAAAGGGTGGCCGTAAAAAAAAAACTTTTAGACTGTTACAAATATGCGCCACACTGTGAACCCACACCAAACAAGAATGACAAACATATTTTGGGAGAACATCCGCATTGTAACACAACAGAACAATTACCCAGAAACATGTTGCAGGCATTCCAAATGAGCTAATATTTGCAGAAAATAACAAAGTTTACCAGTTCAAACATTAAGTATCTTGTCTTTAAAGTCCATTCAATTGAAAATAGGTTGAAAAGGATTTGCAAATCATGGTATTCTGTTTTTATTTACCATTTACACAACGTGCCAACTTTGGTTATGTATTTCCAAATCTCACCAGCAAACCTGAAACCTATATGACGTCCGTACACTCGGTATTAGCTTAATGTGCAAACCCTCTCTCCAACTTTCTCCTCCGTGCATCACCGTTCTGTTTTTTTCCTTTTCTTCTTCCTGCAGTCTTCCCGTGTCTCCATAAAAAGACAAGTCTCAAGGAGGGTGGACTTCTCCTTGCCTGTTGATAATAAAACAAGCATCGCTCCACCCCGACCCACTCCCACAAGCGACAGGTTCTGGTAAGGAGATGCACGGCGAGGTGTGGGTTTGAAACTATTTCCCTGCGGCGCTACGCAGTCGAGCAAAAGCAAGAACGCATTTAAATCACGTCCTTAGGAAGAGTGGCAGCGAGTCACTTCCTCACAAAATGGACAACAAGCGTTATGTCTGCTGACTTGTTCTCCAGGTCAAAGTTTAGTTAAAAGAATCTTGTGATCAGTTTAAATTGAACCACAGTACTAATGAAAAGAGGCCACATACACACATCCATATATACAAACCCCGTTTCCATATGAGTTGGGAAATTGTGTTAGATGTAAATATAAACAGAATACAATGATTTGCAAATCCTTTTCAACCCATATTCAGTTGAATATGCTACAAAGACAACATATTTGATGTTCAAACTGATAAACATTTCTTTTTTGCAAATAATAATTAACATTAGAATTTGATGCCAGCAACACGTGACAAAGAAGTTGGGAAAGGTGGCAAAAAATACTGATAAAGTTAAGGAATGCTCATCAAACACTTATTTAAAACATCGAACAGGTGGGTGCCATGATTGGATATAAAAACAGCTTCCCAAAAAATGCTCAGTCTTTCACCAGAAAGGATGGGGCGAGGTACACCCCTTTGTCCACAACTGTGTGAGCAAATAGTCAAACAGTTTAAGAACAACGTTTCTCAAAGTGTAATTGCAAGAAATTTAGGGATTTCAACATCTACGGTCTATAAAATCAATAAAAGGTTCAGAGAATCTGGAGAAATCACTCCACGTAAGCGGCATGGCCGGAAACCAACATTGAATGACCGTGACCTTCGATACCTCGGACAGCACTGTATCAAAAACATCAATTTCTAAAGGATATCACCACATGGGCTCAGGAAAACTTCAGAAAACCACTGTCACTAAATACAGTTGGTCGCTACATCTGTAAGTGCAAGTTAAAGCTCTACTATGCAAACCGAAAGGAATTTATCAACAACATCCAGAAACGCCGCCAGCTTCTCTGGGCCCAAGATCATCTAAGATAGACCCATGCAAAGTGGAAAAGTGTTCTGACGAGTCCACATTTGAAATTGTTTTTGGAAATATTCGACATCGTGTCATCCAGACCAGAGGGGAAGCGAACCATCCAGACTGTTAACGCAAAATTCAAAAGCCAGCATCTGTGATGTTATGGGGGTGCATTATCCCCAAGGCATGGGTAACTTACACATCTGTGAAGGCACCATTAATGCTGAAAAATACATACAGGTTTTGGAACAAATGTCTTTTTCACGCACGCCCCTGCTTATTTCAGCAAGACAATGCCAAGCCACATTCAGCACATGTTACAACAGCGTGGCGTGGGAATAAAAGAATGCGGGTACTTTCCTGGCCCGCCTGCAGTCCAGACCTGTCTCCCATGGAAAATGTGTGGCGCATTATGAAGCGTAAAATACGACAGCGGAGACCCCGGACTGTTGAAGGACTGAAGCTCTACATAAAACAAGAATGGGAAAGAATTCCACTTTCAAAGCTTCAACAATTAGTTTACTCAGTTCCCAAACGTTTATTGAGTGTTGTTAAAGAAAAGGTGATGTGAACATACCCTTTCCCAACTACTTTGGCATGTCTTGCAGCCATGAAATTCTAAGTTAATTATTAATTGCCAAAAAAAAGATAGTTTATGAGTTTGAACATCAAATATGTTGTCTTTGTAGCATATTCAACTGAATATGGGTTGAAAAGGATTTGCAAATCATTGAATTCCGTTTATATTTACATCTAACACAATTTCCCAACTCATATGGAAACACTGTTTGTACATTTGAGAACGAGGACGAAATAAAGTGCTTGACTTGAACAAATTGACCTCCTTTTGTCTGAAGGGGCTGTTTGCGTTTGGAGCGGCCGTGCAGTAAAACAAACACACTTCAGCAGGTAGCGAGATGACAAACGCGTTGTGCTGTTTAGCTTGAAGACGCGGCGCGATGGAGGGGAAATGGGTGACGTCAAAGTGGGAAAGAAACGGGGGAGACTTTGGGGGCTTCTATAAACACAAACGGCACAGGAATAGAAGGCATTTGGCGTTTGAGGGTGGTGATGAGAGACAGACGCTCAGAGACTAATGGAGGCTTCAGGTCAGACAGGTGATCAATGTTTGTATCATACGAACATGACTATACATGATTCTATGTGTCTACATTCAAACATTCTTCTTCATACTGCATTAATATATGCTACTTTTAAACTTTCATGCAGAGAGGGAAACCACAACTAAAAGTGTATTTATTAAACAGTTATTAAGCAGTGGCACAAACATTCATGTCAAGTGCAAGATTGTCAGAGACATTTTAAAACAAGCTATGAGTGCAATTTTGTGCATGATGTCACTAAGATGACATATCAAAACAACACTAAATTAAAGTGCATTTTTTGTACAGAACGCCACTACAATAGTTTAAAACGAATAAAGTGCACTTTTGTGCATGATGTCGCTAAGATGACATATCAAAACAACACTAAATTAGAGATCACTTTTTGTACAGAACGCCACTACAATAGTTTAAAACCAATAAAGTGCACTTTTGTGCATGATGTCACTAAGATGACATATCAAAACAACACTAAATTAAAGTGCATTTTTTGTACAGAACGCCACTACAATAGTTTAAAACGAATAAAGTGCACTTTTGTGCATGATGTCGCTAAGATGACATATCAAAACAACACTATATTAAAGTGCACTTTTTGTACAGAACGCCACTACAATAGTTTAAAACCAATAAAGTGCACTTTTGTGCATGATGTCACTAAGATGACATATCAAAACAACACTAAATTAAAGTGAACTTTTTGTGCAGAACGCCACTACAGTAGTTTAAAACAAATAAAGTGCACTTTTGTGCATGATGTCACTAAGATGACATATCAAAACAACCCTCAATTAAAGTGCATTTTTTGTACAGAACGCCACAACAATAGTTTAAAACAAATAAAGTGCACTTTTGTGCATGTCACTAGGATGATATATCAAAACAACACTAAATTAAAGTGCACTTTTTGTACAGAACGCCACTACAGTAGTTTAAAACGAATAAAGTGCACTTTTGTGCATGATGTCACTAAGATGACATATCAAAACAACACTAAATTAAAGTGCACTTTTTGTACAGAACGCCACTACAATAGTTTAAAACGAATAAAGTGCACTTTTGTGCATGATGTAGCAAAGATGACATATCAAAACAACACTAAATTAAAGTGCACTTTTTGTACAGAACACCACTACAGTAGTTTAAAACAAATAAAGTGCACTTTTGTGCATGATGTCACTAAGATGACATATCAAAACAACACTAAATTAAAGTGCACTTTTTGTACAGAACGCCACTACAGTAGTTTAAAACAAATAAAGTGCACTTTTGTGCATGTCACTAAGATGACATATCAAAACAACACTAAATTAAAGTGCACTGTTTGTACAGAACACCACTACAGTAGTTTAAAACAAATAAAGTGCACTTTTGTGCATGATGTCACTAAGATGACATATCAAAACAACACTATATTAAAGTGCACTTTTTGTACAGAACGCCACTACAATAGTTTAAAACCAATAAAGTGCACTTTTGTGCATGATGTCACTAAGATGACATATCAAAACAACACTAAATTAAAGTGAACTTTTTGTGCAGAACGCCACTACAGTAGTTTAAAACAAATAAAGTGCACTTTTGTGCATGATGTCACTAAGATGACATATCAAAACAACCCTAAATTAAAGTGCACTTTTTGTACAGAAAACAACTACAATAGTTTAAAACAAAGTGCACTTTTGTGCATGATGTCACTAAGATGACATATCAAAACAACACTAAATTAAAGTGCACGTTTTGTACAGAACGCCACTACAGTAGTTTAAAACGAATAAAGTGCACTTTTGTGCATGATGTCGCTAAGATGACATATCAAAACAACACTCAATTAAAGTGCACTTTTTGTACAGAACGCCACTACAATAGTTTAAAACAAATAAAGTGCACTTTTGTGGATGATGTCACTAAGACGACATATCAAAACAACACTCAATTAAAGTGCACTTTTTGTACAGAATGCCACTACAATAGTTTAAAACGAATAAAGTGCACTTTTGTGCATGATGTCACTAAGATGACATATCAAAACAACACTAAATTAAAGTGCACTTTTTGTACAGAACGCCACTACAATAGTTTAAAACAAATAAAGTGCACTTTTGTGCATGATGTCACTAAGATGACATATCAAAACAACACTAAATTAAAGTGCACTTTTTGTACAGGACGCCACTACAATAGTTTAAAACCAATAAAATGCACTTTTGTGCATGATGTCACTAAGATGACATATCAAAGCAACACTAAATTAAAGTGTACTTTTTGTACAGAACGCCACTACAGTAGTTTAAAACAAATAAAGTGCACTTTTGTGCATGATGTCACTAAGATGACATATCAAAACAACCCTAAATTAAAGTGCACTTTTTGTACAGAAAACAACTACAATAGTTTAAAACAAAGTGCACTTTTGTGCATGATGTCACTAAGATGACATATCAAAACAACACCAAATTAAAGTGCACTTTTTGTACAGAACGCCACTACAATAGTTTAAAACGAATAAAGTGCACTTTTGTGCATGATGTCGCTAAGATGACATATCAAAACAACACTCAATTAAAGTGCACTTTTTGTACAGAACGCCACTACAATAGTTTAAAACAAATAAAGTGCACTTTTGTGCATGATGTCACTAAGATGACATATCAAAACAACACTAAATTAAAGTGCACTTTTTGTACAGAATGCCACTACAATAGTTTAAAACAAATAAAGTGCACTTTTGTGCATGATGTCACTAAGATGACATATCAAAACAACACTAAATTAAAGTGCATTTTTTTGTACAGAACGCCACTACAATAGTTTAAAACGAATAAAGTGCACTTTTGTGCATGATGTCGCTAAGATGACATATCAAAACAACACTATATTAAAGTGCACTTTTTGTACAGAACGCCACTACAATAGTTTAAAACCAATAAAGTGCACTTTTGTGCATGATGTCACTAAGATGACATATCAAAACAACACTAAATTAAAGTGAACTTTTTGTGCAGAACGCCACTACAGTAGTTTAAAACAAATAAAGTGCACTTTTGTGCATGATGTCACTAAGATGACATATCAAAACAACACTCAATTAAAGTGCATTTTTTGTACAGAACGCCACTACAATAGTTTAAAACAAATAAAGTGCACTTTTGTGCATGTCACTAGGATGATATATCAAAACAACACTCAATTAAAGTGCACTTTTTGTACAGAACGCCACTACAGTAGTTTAAAACAAATAAAGTGCACTTTTGTGCATGATGTCACTAAGATGACATATCAAAGCAACACTAAATTAAAGTGCACTTTTTGTACAGAACGCCACTACAGTAGTTTAAAACAAATAAAGTGCACTTTTGTGCATGATGTCACTAAGATGACATATCAAAACAACCCTAAATTAAAGTGCACTTTTTGTACAGAAAACAACTACAATAGTTTAAAACAAAGTGCACTTTTGTGCATGATGTCACTAAGATGACATATCAAAACAACACTAAATTAAAGTGCACGTTTTGTACAGAACGCCACTACAGTAGTTTAAAACGAATAAAGTGCACTTTTGTGCATGATGTCGCTAAGATGACATATCAAAACAACACTCAATTAAAGTGCACTTTTTGTACAGAACGCCACTACAATAGTTTAAAACAAATAAAGTGCACTTTTGTGGATGATGTCACTAAGACGACATATCAAAACAACACTCAATTAAAGTGCACTTTTTGTACAGAACGCCACTACAATAGTTTAAAACGAATAAAGTGCATTTTTGTGCATGATGTCGCTAAGATGACATATCAAAACACTAAATTAAAGTGCACTTTTTGTACAGAACGCCACTACAATAGTTTAAAACAAAGTGCACTTTTGTGCATGATGTCACACAAGATATTTCAATAAGTGTCAAATAAAAATGAGCTGCATGATAGGAAATCAAATCACTATGTGGTAGGTTCCTGCGGACGTCATCTACCTATGTTGTTGACTATTTTTTTTTATACGGTTTTGATGTGGAAATGGTTGCCTCTGCATTTTGTTGGTGTGGCACCGAACAGAGATGTTGACATGCGGAGTAAGCACTCTTCATTCTCTAGCAGGTGACTTTTCAAATTATGCTACATATTAGCAGTAATGCTACTTTTTTGTAGCAATGCTACAAAAAAAGTGGACTTTTTGTACAGAACGCTACTACAATAGTTAAAAAATATAAAAAACAACAGGCTTCCCAAATGCTGTAATAAATTAAGCATGATGAGTTGAGCATATGTCAGCATGTGGTCCCACTTTGGACTCTTTTTTAAATTGACTTAGTCATTATTTTGACTTAGTAAATATCGACTTACTAAGACGGAATAATGACTAAGTCAATTCAATGACTTACTGTAAATAAGCGTTTGAAAAAAAACTGTCCTACTTACCTGAGATACTAAGTATGTCATTATTTTGACTTAGTAAATATTGACTTACTAAGACAGAATAATGACTTAGTATCTCAGGTAACTAGGACTCTTTTGTGTTTTGCTTTTACTTTACGTAAAAAATATCGAGATATACCGTATTTTTGGTAGTATAAGTCGCACCTGCCGAAAATGCATAATAAAGAGGGGAAAAAAAAACATATATGTGAAGTGAATTATATTTATATAGTGCTTTTGCTCTAGTGACTCAAAGCACTTCTACATAGTGAAACCCAATATCTAAGTTACATTCAAAGCAGTGTGGGTGTCACTGGGAGCAGGTGGGTCAAGTGTCTTGCCCAAGGACACAACGGCAGTGACTAGGTTGGCAGAAGCGGGAATCGAACCTGCAACCCTCAAGTTGCTGGCACGGCCACTCTACAATCCAAGCTAAACCGCCCCATATATATATATATATATATATATATATATATATATATATATATATATATATATATATATATATATATATATATATATATATATATATATATATATATATATATATATATATATATATACATATATATGTGTATATATACATATATATGTGTATATATATATATATATATATATATATATGTCGCGCTGGCGTATAAGTCGCATTTTTGGGGGAAATTTATTGGATAAAACCCAACACCAAGAATAGACATTTGAAAGGCAATTTAAAATAAATAAATAGTGAACAACAGGCTGAATAAGTGTACGTTATGCAAATGCATTTTATTAGATTTTACAGTTAAAATGACATTAAACAATCATACTAAGTGTACGTTATGTGAGGCATAAATAACCAACTGAGAAGGTGCCTACTATGTTAACCTAACATATTATGATGACCCTTATCTTATTTGGTTTTTTATTTTATATACCGTATTTCCTTGAATTGCCGCCGGGGCGCTAATTAATTTAAAACCTCTTCTCACTCCAAAGGCATGCGGTAAAGGCAAGCATGCGCTTAGAAATTTGAGTGTGATGTAAAGATACCATCATGAAAAGCACATTTAATAAACAAAACGTTATTATGGTCTTAACTTTACTTATAAATGAAGTCCATGCGCTTTTCCTTCCGATTAAAAGCATCGATAACTTATTTATAAAAGTCTTCCTTATCTTTCTTCAGTTTTAAAAGTCTCTCTGTCTCGATGGAGATCTTCCTTTATTACCTCCTGCTTCGATTGAAAGTCCAGTTTAGAAAACTGCTTTATTTTAGATATGTAATCCTCCATGTTAAAAGTTCAAAGCGAGCGTGTTGTCACTTCTTCTGCAGCCGAGTAGTCGCAAGAAGGACAGGCGGGAGTCATTTAATGACTCATATTTGACACATGCAGCTACGGTATATTAATAAAACATAGCTGCTTACTGTTCTTTTGAGCATATTCCATAGCTTGGACCTTAAATCCTACTGAATATCTCTTAATCTTCTTCCCTTTATGCCATTTCAAATGATTGAAATCAGCTTCCTCCATTTTGAAAATGATGACAGGTGAAGTGTCACTCGTGACGTGACGAGTTTGACCCGGTGGAAATTCTAGGCATATGCTAATCATTTTGCGAAATGAGTTTGACCCGGCGGCAATTTTAGACATGCGCTAATAAAAATAATATTTTAAGAAACAAGTTTGACTTGGCGTTAATTCTGAGCTAATAAGCATGCGCTAATTGTTTTACGAGACGAGTTTGACCCGGCAGTAATTCTGGGAAATACGGTATGTTGACCACATTAACCCTGGCAATGGACCCTGTGTGTGTATATATATATGTATGTTATGCCAAATTTGGTAAATAAATAACCAAAAAATTTATATTTTGTTGTTTTCTTACCGTCCTGAAAATGAACCGAACCGTGAACTCCAAACCGAGTTACGTACCGAAACAAAATTAGGGTGTACCGTTCCACTCCTAATCATCCAGTATTTCCTTTTTTCAAACAGAGTCTAGGAACAACAACATTGAATCAATCTGGCATACGTTCCTAACTCGAATCATGTTTTGTTTGCTGCCAGTTGACACTTGGACCATGCACAAACCGATACTGTGTCACTCGTAAATATCATCTAAGACACTGGGCTTAAGTTTTCCTCCACAAAATCGTACAAACACTGTGAAGAAAACAACATCACACGTTGCTCCAAGAGCGAGGGATTAACAGTTCCAGCGTGGCGACTGTGATGAAGTGCCATGCATCCCACGCTCACTCTTTGACTCCCGGCCGTCCGTGGCTACTCCGCTCCGGTAACCTAGAATCCAAAATATTTATCCGCTCCTGTAGGAGTTTATTTACTGTCGTGCTACGGAGAGCGCGCTAACACAAAAGCTCTTTTTTTCCTGGCCTGCTGCTTTCAATTACATTCTTGCACCTAGTTCAGACGAGTTCACAGGAGGATTTATGTGACAGCCGAAAGTCGCTCGCTGACAGTCGCACGATGTCGCCCACTCCCTCTGCTTTTGCGGTCTCAACCAATCGTATTAGCCCCGAAATACTTGGATTTCACAATGTCTTTGCAAAGTGTGTGTCAGCAACCCGAAAACAAAAGCAGCCTAGGCAAAACGGTAGTTTAAAACAAGGTAATTATGTGATTATAATACACTTTCAAGAGCTTTAGTGGACCGCAAATTTCACCAATTCAGACTTACTGATAATCCAAAAGCTCTCCAGAGGGCAATAAAATGATCCATCCGTCAAGGTCACTCACCGTATTTTCCAGACAACACTAAATGTTCCAAGAAATAAAAATTATTCCATATATTAGCCACATCTACCTTTAAGCCGCATAAATATATACGTTGTGAAATTACTTATTTACCGTATTTCCTTGAATCGGCGCCGGGGCGCTAATTAATTTAAAACCTCTTACCAAAGGCATGCGGTAAATTTAGGCCTGCGCTTATAAATTTGAGTGTGATGTAAGGATACCATCATGAAAAGCACATTTAATATAAAAAAAGATTATGGTCTTACCTTTACTTATAAATGAAATCCATGCGCAGCTCTTTCTGATCAAAAGCATCGATAACTTGTTTATAGAAGTCTTCCTTATCTTTCTTCAGTTTTAAAAGTCTCTCTGTCTCGATGGAGATCTTCTTTTATTACCTCTTGCTTCGATTTAAAGTCCAGTTTAGAAAACGGTTTTATTTTGGATAAGTAATCCTCCATGTTAAAAGTGCAAGCGAGAGGAAAAAATAAACAATTTCTGCTTGTTGTCACTTCTTCTGCAGCCGAGTAGTCGCTAGCGCCCTCTACCACCAGGAGGCGGGAGTCATGTAATGACTCATATTTGACACACGCAGCTACGGTAGGTATATTAATAAAACATAGCTGCTTACTGTTCTTTTTAGCATATTCAATAGCTTGGACCTTAAATCCCACTGAATATCTCTTAATCTTCTTCCCTTTATGCCATTTCAAATGATTGAAATCAGCCTCCTCCATTTTGAAAATGATGACAGGTGAAGTGTCACTCGTGACGTGACGAATTTGACCCGGCGGAAATTCTAGGCATGTGCTAATTATTTTGCGAAATGAGTTTGACCGGGCAGAAATTCTAGACATGCGCTAATAAAAAATAATATTTTGCGAAACCAGTTTGACCCGGCGTGAATCCCGAGCCGGCGGTAATGCTAAGTATGCACTAATTATTTTACGAAATGAGTTTGACCCGGCAGTAATTCTAGGCAGGCGCATACTATATACCCGGCGGGAATTCAAGGAAATACGGTAGACAGAAATATTTATTTACATACCTTAATTGTTTCCAAACGGCGTCCGTGACGCGGCAGTAAAACGTCTCGTCAGACAAAAGAGAAGTCATCGTCATAGGTCCACTAACTGCGGAAGCTAAGACTCCAATCAGCTAAACCGACTCTATAAGTCCACGGTGAGTTTACTGTATGTCATTGTAAGTTAATAATACTAACACGGACACTCGCAAATGTGTTAGCAAATAAGCTCATGCTAACAACGCTGTTACATTACCATAGCACATACCAAATACCGTATTTTTTGTGATTACAAATTGTTTCGGAGTATATGTTGCAGCGGCCGAAAATGCATAACAAAGAAGGAAAAAAACATATATACGTCGAACTGTAGTATAAGTCGCATTTTGGGGGGAAATGTATTTGATAAAAGCCAACAGCAAGAATAGACATTTGAAAGGCAATTTAAAATAAATAAAGAATAGTGAACAACAGGCTGAATAAGTGTAGGTTATATGAGGCATAAATAAGCAACTGCTATGTTAACCTAACATATTATGGTAAGAGTCATTCAAATAACTATAACATATAGAACATGCTATACCTTTACCAAACTATCTCTCACTCCTAATCCATAAATCTTCCTCGATGTCGCTTCTAAACAACTCTGCCAACTCCAAAGGTATGCGTCGCTTCCTCTTGTCGTTTTCTGCTGCATATTTCACTACGTCCAGCTTGTAACTTATTGTCCGAAAAATACGGTATGCATATAAACACTAGTACATAATATCAAACATGAGAGGGTTTTGTAAGTAAAAAATGTTTTAGTTATTTTGTAAAACCTACAATATAAACCAGACCTGGGCTAATTAAGGCCAGGTCTGTTAAGCTGTTAAGCTTTTCAATCTGGCCCGCCGGACATTTCTAAATATTTTTTTTTACATCTTTAAGATGGAAAGTGTAGCTGCTATTATGATGTGCACTCATGTTTTCTAATGACCATAAGTCTTCAACTATACTAAGTATTTCAATGGTTGGAATCAGCGTTTATGGATGATGTAATTAGTTACTATGGTCATGTAATTAGTTACTATGGTCATCTAATTAGTTACTATGGTCATGTAATTAGTTACTATGGTCATGTAATTAGTTACTATCGTCATGTAATTAGTTACTATCGTCATGTAATTAGTTACTATGGTCATGTAATTAGTTACTATCGTCATGTAATTAGTTACTATGGTCATGTAATTAGTTACTATCGTCATGTAATTAGTTACTATCGTCATATGATTAGTTACTATGGTCATCTAATTAGTTACTCTGGTCATGTAATTAGTTACTATCATGTAATTAATTACTATCGGCATGTAATTAGTTACTATCGTCATGTAATTAGTTACTATGGTCATATAATTAGTAACTATCGTCATGTAATTAGTTACTATCGTCATGTAATTAGTTACTATGGTCATCTAATTAGTTACTATGGTCATGTAACTAGTTACTATTGTCATCTAATTAGTTACTATGGTCATGTAATTAGTTACTATGGTCATCTAATTAGTTACTATGGTCATGTAATTAGTTACTATGGTCATCTAATTAGTTACTATGGTCATGTAATTAGTTACTATGGTCATGTAATTAGTTACTATGGTCATGTAATTAGTTACTATGGTCATCTAATTAGTTACTATGGTCATCTAATTAGTTACTATTGTCTTCTAATTAGTTACTATGGTCATCTAATTAGTTACTATGGTCATCTAATTAGTTACTATGGTCATGTAATTAGTTACTATGGTCTTCTAATTAGTTACTATGATCATCTAATCAGTTACTATGGTCATCTAATTAGTTACTATGGTCATCTAATTAGTTACTATGGTCATGTAATTAGTTACTATGGTCATCTAATTAGTTACTATGGTCATCTAATTAGTTACTATCGTCATGTAATTAGTTACTATGGTCACCTAATTAGTTACTATGGTCATCTAATTAGTTACTATGGTCATCTAATTAGTTACTATGGTCATGTAATTAGTTACTATGGTCATCTAATTAGTTACTATGGTCATGTAATTAGTTACTATGGTCATGTAATTAGTTACTATGGTCATGTAATTAGTTACTATGGTCATCTAATTAGTTACTATGGTCATATAATTAGTTACTATGGTCATGTAATTAGTTACTATGGTCATCTAATTAGTTACTATGGTCTTCTAATTAGTTACTATGGTCATCTAATTAGTTACTATGGTCATCTAATTAGTTACTATGGTCTTCTAATTAGTTACTATGGTCATCTAATTAGTTACTATGGTCATATAATTAGTTACTATGGTCTTCTAATTAGTTACTTTGGTCATCTAATTAGTTACTATGGTCATCTAATTAGTTACTATGGTCATGTAATTAGTTACTATGGTCATGTAATTAGTTACTGTGGTCATGTAATTAGTTACTATGGTCATCTAATTAGATACTATGGTCATCTAATTAGATACTATGGTCATCTAATTAGTTACTATGGTCATGTAATTAGTTACTATGGTCTTCTAATTAGTTACTATGGTCATCTAATTAGTTACTATGGTCTTCTAATTAATTACTATGGTCATCTAATTAGTTACTATGGTCATCTAATTAATTACTATGGACTTCTAATTAGTTACTATGGTCATCTAATTAGTTACTATGGTCATGTAATTAGTTACTATGGTCATCTAATTAGTTACTATGGTAATGTAATTAGTTACTATGGTCATGTAATTAGTTACTATGGTCTTCTAATTAGTTACTATGGTCATCTAATTAGTTACTATGGTCATCTAATTAGTTACTATGGTCATCTAATTAGTTACGATGGTCTTCTAATTAGTTACTATGGTCATCTAATTAGTTACTATGGTCATCTAATTAGTTACTATGGTGTTCTAATTAGTTACTATGGTCTTCTAATTAGTTACTATGGTCATCTAATTAGTTACTATGGTCTTCTAATTAGTTACTATGGTCATGTAATTAGTTACTATGGTCTTCTAATTAGTTACTATGGTCATCTAATTAGTTACTATGGTATTCTAATTAGTTACTATGGTCATCTAATTAGATACTATGGTCATCTAATTAGTTACTATGGTCATGTAATTAGTTACTATGGTCTTCTAATTAGTTACTATGGTCTTCTAATTAGTTACTATGGTCTTCTAATTAGTTACTATGGTCATCTAATTAGTTACTATGGTCATGTAATTAGTTACTATGGTCATCTAATTAGTTACTATGGTAATGTAATTAGTTACTATGGTCATGTAATTAGTTACTATGGTCTTCTAATTAGTTACTATGGTCATCTAATTAGTTACTATGGTCATCTAATTAGTTACTATGGTGTTCTAATTAGTTACTATGGTCTTCTAATTAGTTACTATGGTCTTCTAATTAGTTACTATGGTCATCTAATTAGTTACTATGGTCATCTAATTAGTTACTATGGTCATCTAATTAGTTACTATGGTCATGTAATTAGTTACTATGGTCATCTAATTAGTTACTATGGTCATGTAATTAGTTACTGTGGTCATCTAATTAGTTACTGTGGTCATCTAATTAGATACTATGGTCATCTAATTAGTTACTATGGTCATCTAATTAGATACTATGGTCATCTAATTAGTTACTATGGTCATCTAATTAGTTACTATGGTCATCTAATTAGTTACTATGGTCATCTAATTAGTTACTATGGTCATCTAATTAGATACTATGGTCATCTAATTAGATACTATGGTCATCTAATTAGATACTATGGTCATCTAATTAGTTACTATGGTCATCTAATTAGATACTATGGTCATCTAATTAGATACTATGGTAATCTAATTAGTTACTATGGTCATGTAATTAGTTACTATGGTCATCTAATTAGATACTATGGTCATCTAATTAGTTACTATGGTCATCTAATTAGATACTATGGTCATCTAATTAGTTACTATGGTCATCTAATTAGATACTATGGTCATCTAATTAGTTACTATGGTCATCTAATTAGATACTATGGTCATCTAATTAGTTACTATGGTCATCTAATTAGATACTATGGTCATCTAATTAGATACTATGGTCATCTAATTAGTTACTATGGTCATGTAATTAGTTACTATGGTCATGTAATTAGTTACTATGGTCATGTAATTAGTTACTATGGTCATCTAATTAGATACTATGGTCATCTAATTAGTTACTATGGTCATCTAATTAGATACTATGGTCATCTAATTAGTTACTATGGTCATCTAATTAGTTACTATGGTCATCTAATTAGATACTATGGTCATCTAATTAGATACTATGGTCATCTAATTAGTTACTATGGTCATCTAATTAGTTACTATGATAATGTAAGTCACAGCAGCTCAGACGAGGCATCAAGCAGTGTGGGCGGGAAGCGTTTCCACAGACGCGGAAGGAGTTTTTCACAACAAAGTTCTAAAGCTTAGTGATATATCAGATTGTAGGTGGGTTTATTTCGTACCTTTCGCGTTCATATTTCACTGTTTGTTGCGTTTCACTTGATTGTAAAATATGTGGATGGACAGGGGGTGTGACCTTCATATTTTGTCAATATTCAGTGTTTTATCCTTCATAGAAAAATGTAAAATTCCATTACGTTTTTTTAAGGCGGTCTGTCATAACGTTTTTAGCATTCACTCCAACATTATTGTGAGGTTTATTAGTAGTGTCCCTAAAAATAGATACACCGGCCCCCAAACACATTTTTTTTCTCTAAATGTGGCTCCCAAGTCCAAATAATTGCCCAGACCTGATATAAGTGCTGAGTGATAAATGAGGAATCCATACAAGTTGAAACGCATTTTGAACATTTTAGGCTTCCTTTACAGATTACATATTTTTTTTTTTTTGCCTTTAGATTCTATCTGATTCCAGGTACCGATCTGATACACTGATGATAGATTATAGAACAGGAAATGTTTTATCGCAAGTACGGAAGTAATCGCGATAATACTTTTTTATAAAGCCCATCTTATTAGGTTTAACATTTGCTAGTGTTGTTCTTCATCAGATGATGTATTAAATGTAGAATAACTTAAAAGTAGAATATATTTATATTATTCACATATTATATATATTATTTATTATTATTATTGTCTATTGTGAGCGAACTGTGGTGCTGAATTTCCCTGAGGGATCAATAAAGTACTTTCTATTCTATTCTATTCTAAATGTGTGGTCTTCAATGCTACATGCATTTTTTTTTTTTTTACAAAATAGAGTAGCAAAGCATAATAACTAAAATAAATAAATAAATAAATAAAAAGTGCTGTTAGCTATTTAAATCATGTTTTTTCTTGAAGCTTTCCTGTATTCATAGCCAAATATTTTGTAATAATAAAAAAAAAAAAATAGATAAATATCAATCTAATCACTTCAGTATCATTCATGCACGCTAGGTATTTATAGTATCGACATCCGGATCGATCACCCCTACTTTATTTTGAAGCTCTAGCGGTAGTTTCTTGTGTCTTCCTAGTCCGTGTGTAGCATGTTTACCATCTTTGCTACTTAGAAGTATTTTGGCGGTGAGGATATTTATCTTCGAAGCGGCTTCACACTGTGGATAGACAATGTGTTCGTTGCAGTTCGCCTCCAAATTGGAGCCGATGTTCTGGCCAGACAGGCACCTTCCTACATGTAACGAGGAATATTGAAATGGAATCATGGCTCGCTGAGTGAGTGTCTCTTTAGAACGAAACCGTTTACGCAAATACAATTTTTAGCGCATGTAAACTGCCAATCGTTTTTTTGTTGTTTTTTTGCACCGATTGCAACTCCAGGACGAATTTCGCAACGGGGCAAAGTGTATTGTTTGTGGCGAGCGAGGCGGTACAGGAAGTGAAGAGTTAAATGGAAACTATGATCATTTTAATCTACATTTAACAGACTTCCTCGTGGTGGAGATAATATGTACCGGATGTGTTCTGCTGTAAATTGTGCTGCACGGGCATATTTTGAATTATGTCCACAAAGTTATTGTGTATAAAACTCTCCACACCCCCCGACATCGCCTTCCAAAAGTATCATCATTTGGCTTTTGAAAAGCGATGAATATATAATTTACAGTAAATGCGAACATAATCGCGATATGTTTTTATTCAGACAAAGTCAAAACTAAAGCTGTTGTTACTTGTCACGATTAGATTAAAATAATGCTTTGTTTTGTTTCTTCAAAGTCTTTTTCTGTCTGACTTTAACGAGTGATCAAATTGTGTCGTGGCCCGTTTTGACAAAACAGTCCAGTGTAAAAATGTCACGGGCCAGTGAACACGAAAATATTTATGCATTGTTTTACACACACATAACATATAATGTTTTGCTTTTGTTTAATCTGATCATAATTCGGATTATAATGTTACTGTGCACATGAGTCGTGAAAATAAATGATCCCCTTATGACGTGCGTTTTCATGCATCGCACCTTAAATCGGAATCATTTATTTTGAAATGCAAAACACATAACGTAAATTGAAGTACAAAAAGAAGGAGTGACTTCCGTTATAAACAAACATAATTCATTCATCCAATTTTCCTCCTGTTCGCTACTTTTGTTTTACCAACAAGCAAATACTTATTTTTTCCGCACGTTCTCTATATTTTGTATTTTTCTGTGGATTCTTTTTCTTATTTTTGAATGTTTTTGGGATGTCCCGACAAATCGGCCACCAATCCGTATGTTGAAAAAATATGTTATCGCCATTGCCGATTAATGCTTTTCGATGGAGATCACTAACTCTGATTTTTTTTTAGTCCCCCTAGCTCAGGGGTCCCCAACCTTTCTGTAGCTGCGGACTGGTCAACGCTTGAAAATTACTAGAGTGATTAGATCAGTTCTTTTTTTCCATCAAAATATACTTTTTAGTTTTTGTTAATGTTACAAATAATTCCTTGAACACAGAAGGATTTGGAGGGCAAACAGGATTCCAATAACAGATAGTAGTTTTTGATTTTGCAAATTTTTTGAGTACAATAAACTAGGGATTAGGGTTTTATGTTATACCAGTTCTAGTATAGTATCGTGGTACTAACGAATCAAAAACTATACTAAAGGTACTATACTCTGTTAGAAAAGTACTGGTTCCCGTGCATTATGGCGTGTCGTCACTTGATGACATTGATGGTTTTATGAGCGGGGCAGCATGTTCGGCAGCGCACAATCACTAAGTACTTAGAAGCAGACACAGTGTGTAGACAGAAAAGGGAAAACGGACGCATTTTGGCCTAAAAACTAACGATAAAGGTGAAGTTATAACACTGAAACGCCCTCAGGAAAAGGTGCTTTAAGACATGGCTAGCTAGCTAGCAGCTGACATCTATCCGCAGTCGGCAATGTTTTAGCTACTTCTAAATCACTATTCCTGGTTTCCATGGCGACAAAGTAAGTTTCTTACAAGTATCATCCCTGCAGGACGAGGAACAGCTAAACATGCTTCACTACACATCAAAAGGAAGATACAATAGCTCACCGGCGCCACCGCTAACAAAAGCTAGCGTGCCTGAATGTAAACAAATGCCATGGGTGGATCTACACCTAACATCCGCTGTAATGATACCAAGTACAACAGCGTATCTAGTCGATACTACTATGATTACATCAGTTCTGTTCAGATTCACTTTATTTGTAACATGCATACCATACAAAGTAATGCATCACACAGTTTCACTACAGCACGTCCGAAAAGGAGTAGGAAGAAGCAGATCTTATTTAATCCTAACCCCTTTTCATACCGTAGAAATTTTATCCAATTTCCTTGTTCTCTGTAACAGAACGGTGAATAGATAAATATTATACCATAGTAAGCAAACAAATATTAAATACATAAATAATATTTGTCTCAATAAAAAAGGCTGCGTTCGGGCCGAAGGCGGTGTACACCCTGGACAAGAGGCCACCTCATCACAGGGTTAAAAACAACCATGATTTTAACAGACACACACCTCACAATATACAACAAAAATGCTGTCATGGATAAATATAATACACATTAAGTTGATCTGTCAAACATAGTGGCCACCTTATTCACCGTGTGAGCAGCTTTGATTGCTCCAAAGCCCCTTTTTAACTTCAATTGTGAATGAAAAGTAGTATGTTAGACTTTTCAAGCTTATTGTGAGGTCGTTCCATTCCATCCATTCTTCCATCTGTTTTCTACCGCTTATTCCATTCGGAGCCTATCTCAGCTACAATGGGGCAGAAGGCGGCGTACACCCTGGGCAAGTCGCCACCTGATCGCAGGGTCGGGGGTTAAAAACTACCATGATTTTAACAGACACACCTCACAATTTACAACAAAAATGCTGTCATGGATAAATATAATACACATTAAGTTGATCTGTCAAACATAGTGGCCACCTTATTGACCGTGTGAGCAGCTTTGATTGCTCCAAAACCACTTTTTAACTTCAATTGTGAATGAAGAGTCATCTGTTAGACTTTTCAAGCTTGTTGTGAGGTCGTTCCATTCCATCCATTCTTCCATCTGTTTTCTACCGCTTATTCCATTCGGAGCCTATCTCAGTTACATTGGGGCGGAAGGCGGCGTACACCCTGGGCAAGTCGCCACCTGATCGCAGGGTCAGGGGTTAAAAACTACCATGATTTTAACAGACACACCTCACAATTTACAACAAAAATGCTGTCATGGATAAATATAATACACATTAAGTTGATCTGCCAAACATAGTGGCCACCTTATTGACCGTGTGAGCAGCCTTGATTGCTCCAAAGCCACTTTTTAACTTCAATGTTAGACTTTTCAAGCTTGTTGTGAGGTTGTTCCATTCCATCCATCCATCCATCTGTTTTCTACCACTTATTCCATTCGGAGCTTATCTCAGCTACAATGGGGCGGAAGGCGGCGTACACCCTGGGCAAGTCGCCACCTCATCGCAGGGTCGGGGGTTAAAAACTACCATGATTTTAACAGACACACCTCACAATTTACAACAAAAATGCTGTCATGGATGAATATAATACACATTAAGTTGATCTGTCAAACATAGTGGCCACCTTATTGACCGTGTGAGCAGCCTTGATTGCTCCAAAGCCACTTTTTAACTTCAATTGTGAATGAAGTCATCTGTTAGACTTTTCAAGCTTATTGTGAGGTCGTTCCATTCCATCCATTCTTCCAACTGTTTTCTACCGCTTACTCCATTCGCGGTTGCGGGTGGCGCTGGAGCCTATCTCAGCTACAATAGGGCGGAAGGCAGGGTACACCCTAGGCAAGTCGCCACCTCATCGCAGGGTCAGGGGTTAAAAACAACCAAGATTTTAACAGACACACCTCACAATTTACAACAAAAATGCTGTCATGGGTAAATATAATACACATTAAGTTGATCTGTCAAACATAGTGGCCACCTTATTGACCGTGTGAGCAGCCTTGATTGCTCCAAAGCCACTTTTTAACTTCAATGTTAGACTTTTCAAGCTTGTTGTGAGGTTGTTCCATTCCATCCATCCATCGATCTGTTTTCTACCGCTTATTCCATTCGCGGTTGCGGGTGGCGCTGGAGCCTATCTCAGCTACAATGGGGCGGAAGGCGGCGTACACCCTAGGCAAGTCGCCACCTCATCGCAGGGTCAGGGGTTAAAAAGTACCATGATTTTAACAGACACACCTCACAATTTACAACAAAAATGCTGTCATGGATAAATATAATACACATTAAGTTGATCTGTCAAACATAGTGGCCACCTTATTGACCGTGTGAGCAGCTTTGATTGCTCCAAAGCCACTTTTTAACTTCAATTGTGGATGAAGAGTAATCTGTTAGACTTTTCAAGCTTGTTGTGAGGTCGTTCCATTCCATCCATTCTTCCATCTGTTTTCTACCGCTTATTCCATTCGGAGCCTATCTCAGCTACAATGGGGCGGAAGGCGGCGTACACCCTGGGGAAGTCGCCACCTCATGACAGGGTCGGGGGTTAAAAACAACCATGATTTTAACAGACACACCTCACAATTTACAACAAAAATGCAGTCATGGATAAATATAATACACATTAAGTTGATCTGTCAAACATAGTGGCCACCTTATTGACCGTGTGAGCAGCTTTGATTGCTCCAAAGCCACTTTTTAACTTCAATTGTGAATGAAGAGTAATCTGTTAGACTTTTCATGCTTGTTGTGAGGTCGTTCCATTCCATCCATCCATCCATCCATCTATTTTCTACCGCTTATTCCATTCGGGGTTGCGGGTGGCGCTGGAGCCTATCTCAGCTACAATGGGGCGGAAGGCGGCGTACACCCTGGGCAAGTCGCCACCTCATCGCAGGGTCAGGGGTTAAAAACTACCATGATTTTAACAGACACACCTCACAATTTACAACACAAATGCTGTCATGGATAAATATAATACACATTAAGTTGATCGGCAGATCAACTGGTCTAAAAAGGGAGTCTATTTCTTTTTCTCCTATGTCCCACTCTCCCTTGTGGAGGGGGTCCGGTCCGATCCGGTGGCCATGTACTGCTCGCCTGTGTATCGGCTGGGGACACCTCTGCGCTGCTGATCCGCCTCCGCTTGGGATGGTTTCCTGCTGGCTCCGCTGTGAACGGGACTCTCGCTGCTGTGTTGGATCCGCTTTGGACTGGACTCTCTCGACTGTGTTGGATCCATTATGGATTGAACTTTCACAGTATCATGTTAGACCCGCTCGACATCCATTGCTTTCCTCCTCTCCAAGGTTCTCATAGTCATCATTGTCACCGACGTCCCACTGGGTGTGAGTTTTCCTTGCCCTTATGTGGGCCTACCGAGGATGTCGTAGTGGTTTGTGCAGCCCTTTGAGACACTAGTGATTTAGGGCTATATAAGTAAACATTGATTGATTGATTGATTGATTGATTGATCTGTCAAACATAGTGGCCACCTTATTGACCGTGTGAGCAGCTTTGATTGCTCCAAAGCCCCTTTTTAACTTCAATTGTGAATGAGGAGTAATCTGTTAGACTTTTCAAGCTTGTTGTGAGGTCGTTCCATTACGCCCATCCATCCATTTTTCTACCGCTTATTCCCTTCGGGGTTGCGGGTGGCGCTGGAAACTATCTTCGCTACAATGGGGCGGAAGGCAGGGTACACCCTCATCGCAGGGCCTGGGGTTAAATCACTAAAATGATTCCCGAGCGAGGCCACCGCTGCTGCTCACTACTCCCTTCTCCTCCCAGGGGGTGGATTAAGGGGATGGGTCAAATGCAGAGGACAATCTCACCACACCTCTTATTTAAACGGGGATAGCAGGTCCATTCTATGTGTCGTACTTGATCATTTTGCGATATCGCCATATTTTTGCTGAAAGGATTTAGTAGAGAACATCGACGATAAAGTTTGCAAGTTTTGGTCGCTAATTAAAAAGCCTTGCCTGTACCGGAAGTAGCAGACGATGTGCGCGTGACGTCACGGGTTGTGGAGCTCCTCACATCTGAACATTGTTTACAATCATGGCCACCAGCAGCCAGAGCGATTCGGACCGAGAAAGCGGCAATTTCCCCATTAATTTGAGCGAGGATGAAAGATTCGTGGATGAGGAAATTGAGAGTGAAGGACTGGGGGAAAAAAAAAAAGGAAAAACAAAAAACTAGACGGCAGAGCGATTCAGATGTTATTAAATAAATAAATGATAAATGGGTTGTACTTGTATAGCGCTTTTCTACCTTCAAGGTACTCAAAGCGCTTTGACACTACTTCCACATTTACCCATTCACACACACATTCACACACTGATGGAGGGAGCTGCCATGCAAGGCGCCAACCAGCACCCATCAGGAGCAAGGGTGAAGTGTCTTGCTCAGGACACAACGGACGTGACGAGGTTGGTTCTAGGTGGGATTTGAACCAGTGACCCTCGGTTTGCGCACGGCCACTCTGCCACTGCGCCACGCCGTCCCTTATTAGACAAATTTACTAGGATAATTCTGGAAAATCTCCTATCTGCTTATTGTGTTAGTAGTGTTTTAGTGAGATTATATGGTCATACCTGTACAGCCTGAAAGTCGGAGGGGTGTGGCCACAGGTGTGGTCTCCGAGGGAAGCCACTTTTCTCGACTACGCGAAGGCAGCCATTGGGGCCGGGCTGAGATTTTTTTTAATGTTTTGCATACTCCACGGTGTAAACATCCGACGGTCGGGGTCGGCCGGTGGGAGGAGGCAAGAGAGTCGCAGCTGCAGGAGGAACGACGACATCCGCTCATTTCTACCACATGTCAACCGTGGTAGGGAACCATGTTCGCTTGACCGCTCTGTAGTAAAGCTTCACCGTCATCTTTCGGGAATGTAAAGAAGGAAACACCGGCTGTGTTTGTGTTTCTAAAGGCGGCCGCAATACACCGCTTCCCACCTACACCTTTCTTCTTTGATGTCTCCATTATTCATTGAACAAATTGCAAAAGATTCGGCATCACAGATTGTCCAGAATACTGTGGAATTATGCGATTAAAGCAGACGACTTATAGCTGGGATCGGTGATGGATCAAAATGTCCGCTACAATCCGCGACGTCACGTCATACCGCGACGTTTTCAACAGGATACTTAGCGCGAAATTTAAAATTGCAATTTATTGGTATTGGCATGTGTTGCAATGTTAATATTTCATCATTGATATATAAACTATTAGACTGCGTGGTCGCTAGTAGTGGCTTTCAGTAGTCCTTTAACTTCAAGTAAGCCTCGTAAAGAACCATGTGGAAGCCCTAAAAAGTAGAGTGCCAGATCCTTGGTGAGATTCTCTCTCCTCCGCCCGCACCTTTCAAATGAGCTCACCGGCCATGACCCACTTTGCTTGTTTTGCCCTCATCTTTTTTTTCAAAACACCACAACTTGTTCTGCGGCTCCACTTGGCCTTTTTTTAGAGTAAATGTCACTCGCTTGACAGCAGGAAAGGTGCGCGTAAGCCAGGGGTGTCCAAAGTGCGGCCCGGGGGCCTTTTGCGGACCGCAGCTAATTGTATTCTGGAAATGCTATTGCAAAAATAAAACAGAACATTAAAAATATTGGAATGAGGTGAAATCTATGGAGAAAAAGTTGAAATATTGACACAAAGCTGCCATGCAGGCTGTTTTTTTCTTTCTTTTGTCTTTATTTTACCATGTAAAAAACATCTTTACCATGAATTGATTAACGTGTTGAAAAACTTATTGGGGTGTTACCATTTAGTGGTCAATTGTACAGAATATGTACTGTACTGTGCAATCTACTAATAAAAGTTTCAATCAATCATTTATTTTTAATTTTTTTGCCATTGCTCCAAAAAAAAAATCACCCAAAAAATCCATGTTATGATGAATTATTTTCAAAGCTCCAATTAGTTCAAATATTTCACTTTGAAATGTTTTATGTGGTAAATATTGCATATATTGTGCAGTTGCCGTAAAAAAAACAAAGTTTTCTTTGACAAAAGAGCATAAGACAAACAAAATAATAGTTAAAACGTAAAATTGACGGATATATCTGAAGTTGATTTCATGACTTAAGTGTTGAAAGTTAATAAAATAATAATAATAAAATGTATCACTTTCTGAGTGGGGCACCTTTTGGATCTCAAATATATTTAGTTGTATATTATTTATCTTTTCACTGTGATTATTAAAAAATAATAAAGAATTAAAATCAATGGTGTCCTGCATTATTGATATTTTAGGGCTCTAATTACTAAATACTGCATATTTCAGTTTTACTATTAAAAAAAAAAACAAATATGTTTTTTGACAGGAAAGCCATAAAACCTTTTTTTTTCAAGTTGATATAGATATTTACTGTAGGCGTTAAATAAAAAATAATAAAAATTTGACTTATTTTTAACATTTTAAAAACTGACACCCTTTATGGTCCCCGGGACCCATAAAAGTCAAATCATTTTTAAAAATCCATATATTTTGTTATGGTTTGAAAATGAAAAATATCAAAACGGCCCCTGCATGGTTAAATTTTTCTCAGGTTGATTGGCAACACTAAATGGTCCCTAGTGTGTGAATGTTGTCTGTCTATCTGTGTTGGCCCTGCGGTGAGGTGGCGACTTGTCCAGGGTGCACCCCGCCTTCTGCCCAGTTGTAGCTGAGATAGGCGCCAGCGCCCCCCGCAACCCCAAAAAGGGAATAAGTTGTAGAAAATGGATGGATGGATGGAGGGTCCTCAGTAGAAAAAGTTTGTGTTGCTACGCGCCACATGACACTTGAAGCATTGTGTGTATATATATATGTATATATATATATATATATATATATATATATATATATATATATATATATATATATATATACAAATACATATATATACATACACATATATACATACATATATATATATATATATATATATATACATACACATATATATATACATATACATACATACATAAATACATTATATATATATGTGTGTGTGTATATTATACATATATACATTATATATATATATATGTATATATATATTTATGTATGTGTATTTGAGTATGTATGTATGTATATATATATATATATGTATGTATATATATATATATATATATATATATATATATATATGTATGTGTATGTATATATGTATATGTACATATGTGTATTTATATGTGTATATATATGTGTATGTATATATGTATATGTATATATATATGTGTATTTATATGTGTATATATATGTGTATGTATATGTGTGTATATATATGTATATGTATATATATATGTGTGTGTGTATATATATGTATATGTATATATATATGTGTGTATGTATATATACATGTATATATATATATATATATATATATATATATGTGTATATATATGTATATATGTACATTTAAACGTATATATTTAAATATATATGTAAATACATATATATGTATATATATGTATATTACGCGCCTCATGACACTTGAAGCATTATATATATATATATATATATATATATATATATAGGTGTGTGTGTGTATATATGTAAAAATACACATGTATATACTTAAATATATATGTATATACATGTATATATGTATATATATATATCTATATATATATATATATACATGTATACATATATGTGTGTGTATATTACGCGCCACATGACACTTGAAGCATTCCACCACAAACACGGTGTGGGTGACGCATGCGCATCAAAAAAAAAAAAACAATACACGTGTGCTAATAATTAAATGAAAAAAAAAATGAGGGGCAACATTACGTCACCTTGAGGTGCACGACTAATTAGAAATGCAAAGAAAAACTTACAAGGTGGGAATGTTGCCTGTCGAGGAACACTGCGTCTCCCATGGCCATGAAGGACAAATATCCACAAGTAAACACTCCGGAAATGGATTTAAAACACACAAACGGTGGAGTCGTCTCTTCTTCAGAAAATAAAATGATTATTTCATGCGCTGTTGATGTTCCTGCGGCCGTCAGATGGTCGTGTCAGGAGATCATCGTGCGTCGTGCGTAACGCATCCATACTGCGCGCTCTGTGGGCCCCGACCAGGGCGAGATGCTGAACACAGCCACGACAGTCAAGCCTGACAGACTACACAAGCGCGGCTTCCGCTGCGGATTTTCAAAATAAAACTAACCTGAGGCCAGCCGAAACAGCGTGTCTTGCTTACGCGCACGCGCGTTGTGCTTTTATTTTGTACGCGCTCGTACATTTTCCAACGCGCGTCGGCGGCTTGACACCGACAATGGCAGCGTGGCAGAGCGAAGGAGGAATGCGTGCAGGAAGATGGCAACTGAAAGGAGCGAATTGTTCCATTGAGAATTCAACGCAACCTGTCAGGGGATTAAGGCGTGGATTTGGATACTTTCAGGCATTTTTTTACTGCGTTTTTTTTACAACCCAAAATGTTGAACGACCCATATTGGACCAAAAATACTTAAAACAAATCTGTCTGCAGCTGCAAAAAATAAAAAGCTTTATAATGAAGACAACGCATGATTTAAGTGTCTATATTAGCTATAATAGCCTACTATCAAAATTACTTGTGTCGCAGGCTGAAGCAAATCTTTGTTGACAGAAATGTAGAAATTTAAAATAACTCCTTTATAATATAGTATATAATATTTAGTTCAGGGGTGTCCAAACTTTTTCCACAGAAGGTCGCACACGTAAAAATTTTAAGGCCTACTGAAATGAGATTTTTGTATTCAAACGGGGATAGCAGCTCCGTTCTATGTGTCATACTTGATCATTTCGCGATATTGCCATATTTTTGCTGAAAGGATTTAGTAGAGAACATCCACCATAAAGTTGGCAACTTTCGGTGCTAACAGAAAAGCCCTGCCTGTACCGGAAGTCGCAGACGAATGGCTCCTCACATCTTCACATTAATTTTAATGGGAGCCTCCAACAAGAAGAGGTATTCGGGCCGAGAAAATGACAATTTCCCCATTAATTTGAGCAAGGATGAAAGATTTGTGTTTGAGGATATTGATAGCGACGGACTAGAAAAAAAATAAAAATAAAAAATGCGATTGCATTGGGACGGATTCCGATGTTTTTAGACACATTTACTAGGATAATTCTGGGAAATCCCTTATCTCTCTGTTGTGTTGCTAGTGTTTTAGTGAGTTTAATAGTATCAATCAATCAATCAATCAATGTTTATTTATATAGCCCCAAATCACAAATGTCTCAAAGGACTGCACAAATCATTTCGACTACAACATCCTCGGAAGAACCCACAAAAGGGCAAGGAAAACTCACACCCAGTGGGCAGGGAGAATTCACATAGTACCTGATAGTCGGGTGTCTTCACGCCAATGTTGACGGCAGCTTTATGGACGGCACAAGCTCAGCTGATCTCCGGTAAGAAGCGACTTTTTACCACAATTTTCTCACCAAAACCTGCTGGTTGACATTCGGTCGGGATCCATGTTCGCTGTGATCCATAGTAAAGTTCCACCTCCGTGAATTTTAAACAAGGAATCACCGTGTGTTTGTGTGGCTAAAGGCTAAACCTTCCCAACTCCATCTTTCTACTATGACTTCTCCAATATTAATCGAACCAATTGCAATATATTCAGCAACACAGATGTCCAAAATACTGAGTAATTCTGGATTAAAGCAGACGACTTTTAGCTGTGTGTGTGTGCAGCGCTCATATTCCCTAACAGTCTGTGACGTCAAGCGTACACGTCATCATTACGCGACGTTTTCAAGAAAAAACTCCTGGGAAATTTAAAATTACAATTTGGTAAACTAAAAAGGCCGTATTGGCATGTGTTGCAATGTTAATATTTCATCATTGATATATAAACTATCAGACTGTGTGGTGGATAGTAGTGGCTTTCAGTAGGACTTTAAGCATGCGGGGGCCATTTTGATATTTTTCATTTTCAAACCACAACAAAATATATGCATTTTTTTTTTATCCTTATGGCTGCTGGGGAGCATAGAGGGTCTTAGTCACTAAAATGTTAAAAATAAGTCAAATTATTAGTATTATTTTTTATTTAATGTTTACAGTAAATCTCTATATCAACTTGAGGTTGATATAAAGTAAAACAAATAAAGTTTGATGCCTTTTCTGTCAAAGACAACTTTGTTTTTATAGTAAAACTGAAATATGCAGTATTTAGATGGATAGATAGTACTTTATTGATTCCTTCAGGAGAGTTCCTTTATTTAGCAATTAAAGCCCTCGAAGATCAATAATGCAGGACACCATTGATTTTAATTATTTAATATTTTTGAGTAATCACAGTGAAAAGTTAAATAAAAGCCTACTAAATATATTTCAGATCCGAAAGGTTCCCCACTCATAAAGTGATAAATTTTTATTAGTTTTTTTTTTTTTTACTTTTAAAGGGGAACATTATCACAATTTGAAAAGGGTTAAAAACAATAAAAATCAGTTCCCAGTGGCTTGTTGTATTTTTTGAAGTTTTTTTCCAAATGTTACCGGTCCCGGAATATCCCTAAATAAAGCTTTAAAGTGCCTTATTTTCGCTATCTTCGAAACCACTATCCATTTCCCTGTGACGTCATACAGTGCTGCCAATACAAACAACATGGCGGTTACCACAGTAAGATATAGCGACATTAGCTCGGATTCAGACTCGGATTTCAGCGGCTTAAGCGATTCAACAGATTACGCATGTATTGAAACAGATGGTCGGAGTATGGAGGCAGATAGCGAAAATGAAATTGAAGAAGAAATTGAAGCTATTGAGCGAATAGCTATTGACGCTATTCGGCCATAGCATGGGTGTACTTAATGAAGTGGCCCATAGCATGGCTGCCTTATTAGCATCGCCGGTAAAATGTGCGGACCAAACAATCAGGACTTTCGCATCTTGTGACACTGGAGCAACTTAAATCCGTCGATTGGTAAGTGTTTGTTTCGCATTAAATGTGGGTATCTAGTTTCAAATGTACATACAGCTAGCGTAGATAGCATGTTAGCATCGATTAGCATAGCATGTTAGCATCGATTAGCTGGCAGTCACGCCGCGACCAAATATGTCTGATTAGCACATAAGTCAACAACGTCAACAAAACTCACCTTTGTGATTTCGTTGACTTAATCGTTGCAAATGCATCTGCAGGTTATCCATACATCTCTGTGCCATGTCTGTCTTAGCATCGCCGGTCAAATGTCAAGACACTCTGGTACATTCAATGGGGGTCTGGCGGCAGATTTCTTGCCAGTGGTGCAACTTGAATCCCTCCCTGTTAGTGTTGTTACAACCTCCGACAACACACCGACGAGGCATGATGTCTCCAAGGTTCCAAAAAATAGTCAAAATAACAGAGCTGAGACCCGGTGTTTGTAATGTGAAAATGAATACGGCGGGCGTGTTACCTCGGTGACGTCATCGCTAAAAGACCGATAAACAGAAAGGCGTTTAATTTGCCAAAATTCACCCATTTGGAGTTCGGAAATCGGTTAAAAAAATACATGGTCTTTTTTCTGCACCATCAAGGTATATATTGACGCTTACATAGGTTTGTTGATAATGTTCCAATATAACACTTAAATTTCAAGATCAACTTCCGATATATCTGTCGATTTTAGGTTTGAACTATTATTTAGTTTGTTTTATGCTCTTTTTGTCCAAACTATGATGTTTTTATATGGCAACCACACAACATATGTAATATTTTTTCCAAATAAAACATTTTAAAGTGATAATTTTTAAGTAATAATTCATCGTAACATAAATTTTTTTGTCCTTTTTTTTTTGAGCAATGGAAAAAAGAAAATAAAGACAAAAGGAAAAAAAACTGCCTGCATTGCAGCTTTGTGAAGTGAAGTGAATTATATTTATATAGCGCTTTTCTCTAGAGACTCAAAGCGCTTTACATAGTGAAACCCGATATCTAAGTTACAATTAAACCAGTGTGGGTGGCACTGGGAGCAGGTGGGCAAAGTGTCTTGCCCAAGGACACAACGGCAGTGACTAGGATGGCGGAAGCGGGAATCGAACCTGCAACCCTCAAGTTGCTGGCACGGCCACTCTACCAACCGAGCTTTGTGTCAACATTGCCACTTCTTCTCACAAGATTTACGGCATGGCGCAGTGGCAGAGTGGCCGTGCGCAACCCGAGGGTCCCTGGTTCAATTCCCACCTAGTACCAACCTCGTTGTGTCCTGAGCAAGACACTCCACCCTTGCTCCTGATGGGTGCTGGTTATCGCCTTGCATGGCAGCTCCCTCCATCAGTGTGTGAATGTGGAAGTAGTGTCAAAGCGCTTTGAGTACCTTGAAGGTAGAAAAGCGCTATACAAGTACAACCCATTTATTTATTTATTTATTTACCTCATTCCACTTTTTTAAAATGTTTTTTTTATTTTTGCAGTTTTTGCAGAATGTGTGGCGGGCCGGTAAACGATTAACTGCGGGCCGCAAATGGAACCCGGGCCACACTTTGGACATCCCTGATATCTAGTCTTATAGAACAGGGGTCGGGAACCTTTTTGGCTGAGAGAGCCATGAAAGCCAAATATTTAAAAACATTTATTTCCGTGAGAGCCATATAATATTTTGCGTGCATTTTTAAGTAAGCCCAACATTTTTAGAGTATAGTAAGTCTCTTATTTTTAATAACATTGTTATTCTGAAGCTAACCAATAATAAATCAAATACTTCTTACCAGTAATGCGACTTTTTGAACAGGTGCGGTACAAAACGGATGGATTGATTAAAATCCATGAGAATGTTTTATATTTTGAACGTTATTTTCAACACTGTGATTACCAGCGGAATTATTCATTACTTATCGTGTTAAGCAATGTCAGCTAAGATTTATCTGAGAGCCAGATGCAGTCATCAAGAGCCAGAGGTTCCCTACTCCTGGTATAGAAAAACTTTACCATGAATTGATTTACGTAGACCCGACTTAAACATGTTGAAAAACTTATTGAGGTGTTACCATTTAGTGGTCAATTGTACGGAATATGTACTGTACTGTGCAATCTACTAATAAAAGTATCAATCAATCAATCCTGGAAATGACTAGCTTTTAATGGCCAAAGGTATAGATGTGTGTGTCCAAGTTAAAGGAAACGGCAGGCTGTCTTCTTTTAATAGATTTATTACAATCGTTGGCAAGCTAGGTCATGTTTGCTGTGGTCTGGAACAACATGGCAGACAAACAACTATCAGAAATGCAGCCAATATGTTATGATCCGCGGCGCAGATCATATTCTGTTTGGGTTTTTCGGGTCATTGGTGTTTTTCTGTTAGTCTCGGACTCCGTTTAGTTCCCGTTTGTTACCGTAGCAACTTATTACTTTCACCTGCCGCTTGTGCTCCCGACGCACACCTGTTTGTCATCACTGACGTTATTATTTAAGCCTGCCTTTGCCGTTCAGTCGGTCTGGCTTCTTTGTTTTTGCGTCACGCGACTGCCACGTAAGTTTATTCTTGGGCGGTATAGCTCGGTTGGTAGAGTGGCTGTGCCAGCAACTTGAGGGGTTGCAGGTTCGATCCCCGCTTCCGCCATCCTAGTCACTGCCGTTGTGTCCATGGGCAAGACACTTTACCCACCTGCTCCCAGTGCCACCCACACTGGTTTAAATGTAACTTAGATATTGGGTTTCATTATGTAAAGCGCTTTGAGTCACTAGAGAAAAGCGCTATATAAATATAATTCACTTCACACTTCACTTCACTTGCCTTCTAGCCCCTGCTAAGTATCACGTCTGTGCTAAGTGTTAGCCTTAGCTTCCGGTGCACTCGGCACCTCATCCATCCATCCATCCATCCATTTTCTACCGCTTATTCCCTTTCGGGGTCGCGGGGGGCGCTGGCGCCTATCTCAGCTACAATCGGGCGGAAGGCGGGGTACACCTGGACAAGTCGCCACTTCATCGCAGGACCTCATCCAGTCGGTTTGTTTTCTGTTTTTTGTACCAGTATTGTTATTTTGTTATTAAATCAAGTTGCTACCTGCAAGTCCTGTACGTTTTTCGTCCTTTGCATCCTGGGAGAACAAAAATCCTGCAATCGCCATGCGACCCATACGTGACACAATATAATAATGATGACAGATAATGTGTTCTGAGACATGCAAAACTAAATTATATACGAGGATAAAAGTGAAGGATATTAAATGAGCTCAAATATACCTACAAAGTAAAGCATTATGATGCAATATGTACATACAGCTAGCCTAAATAGCATGTTAGCATAGATTAGCTTGCAGTCATGCGCTGACCAAATATGCCTGATTAACATCAACAAAACTCACCTTTGTGCATTCACGCACAGTATAGAATGTTTGGTGGACAAAATGAGACAAAGGAGTGGAAGATTTTACATGTAAACAAACCGTTGCGTCACAGTCCACACTACGGTGAGTTCAAGAACCGCGTGAGAATGTATACTCGATTATCACCATATATCCATCCATCCCATCCATCTTCTTCCGCTTATCCGAGGTCGGGTCGCCGGAGCAACAGCCTAAGCAGGGAAGCCCAGACTTCCCTCTCCCCAGCCATTTTGTCTAGTTCTTCCCGGGGGATCCCGAGGCGTTCCCAGGCCAGCCGGGAGACATAGTCTTCCCAACGTGTCCTGGGTCTTCCACGTGGCCTCCTACCGGTTGGACGTGCCCTAAACACCTCCCTAGGGAGGCATTCGGGTGGCATCCTGACCAGATGCCCGAACCACCTCATCTGGCTCCTCTCCATGTGGAGGAGCAGCGGCTTTACTTTGAGTTCCTCCCGGAACTAGCATTCAATCAGACATTACTGTGAGGTTTTTTATTATTGTTCTTAAAAGTAGATATACACATTTTTTTCTCCAAATGTTGCCCCCGAGTCAAAATAATTGCCCAGGTCTGGTCTCGGCTGGGGTTTAGACTCCAGGTGACCTGTGACCCAGAATAGGACAAGCAGTAGAATGAATTCGAGAGCCTCCTCATTTCAAATGTGCACTTCAAAAACAGGGACCGCAACCGGGGGGGGTTTTAAACAAGTGGGAGTAAATTGCTCCGGTTTATGCAATTTTTAATGTGGAACCGATGTTGGGCAATCCGTCAAAAGCCTGGGCTGGCAGTTCCAGTTTGTAAAAAAACAGAAACATGTGAGGCGGAGAAGATCTTAGATCTGGGATACCGCCGGTGAAGAGAGTTGCTTCACGGAGAAACGGCCATTCAGCGTTTACAAAAAGGAGAAGTGCCTCCTCGAGGGTCACGCTGAATTCCTCCTTATCAGATAGTGCCGCAAACATTTAAAGAATTCCACCATCTTTCCGAGCGGAACCTTTCTTTGCGCTGAAATCTTTAGATAAGAGATAAAAAGGCGAGGAGGAATTGTAAACCAAAGCCCTGTGGATCTCACACAGACTGATAGTAAGGTGGCGCTGACGTACGTTTGCCATCATAGTTGTAATATTTCTATGTTCCTGATGTCTTTTCAACCAACCATTTCTGCTTTCATTATTGCCTAACTCACGGCAAAACTCACTGTCAGTCAAATAATGGGATCTACGGCGTCTGGCCTTAATAAAAACAGACGTCTAATAAATGCGCGAGGTCTAGACCAGAATTAAATCAGACATTCTTGCGGATGATGAAGAGGAAATTTACAGGGTTTTTTTTTGTTTCTTCCCTTAAGTCACTGAAGTTAATTTGTGACGCAGAAGTTGTTGTTTTGTTCTGCAAGGGGAGGAGCTTAAAAGGCAACATTGGCACTTATACTGTACATGAGTGCATAAGTGTGTACAGTGTATGTGTACATCCATTTTCTACCGCTTGTCCCTTTTGGGGTGGCGGGGGACTATCTCAGCTGCATTCGGGCGGAAGGCGATGTACACCCTGGACAAGTCGCCACCTCATCACAGGGCCTTAACTACATTCCAAAATGTGATAAATCATCCATCCATCCATCCATTTTCTACCGATTTTCCCTTTTGGGGTGGCGGGGGGTCGCTGGCGCCCATCTTAGCTGCATTCGGGCGGAAGGCGGTGTACACCCTGGACAAGTCGCCACCTCATCACAGGGCCTAAACAAAATTCCAAAATGTGATAAATCACCCATCCATTCATCCATTTTCTACCGCTCGTCCCTTTTGGGGTCGCTGGAGCCTATCTCAGCTGCATTCGGGCGGAAGGCGGGATACACCCTGGACAAGACGTCACCTCATCACAGGCTCTTAACCAAAATCCAAAATGTGATAAATTATCCATCCATCCATTTTCTACCGCTTGTCCCTTTTGGGGTCGCAGGGGGTCGCTGGCGCCTATCTCAGCTGCATTCGGGTGGAAGGCGGGGAACACCCTGGACAAGTCGCCACCTCATCACAGGGCCTTAACTACATTCCAAAATGTGATAAATCATCCATCCATTCATCCATTTTTTACCGCTTGTCCCTTTTGGGGTTGCTAGCGCCTATCTCAGCTGCATTCGGGCGGAAGGCGGTGTACACCCTGGACAAGTCGCCACCTCATCACAGGGCCTTAACTACATTCCAAAATGTGATAAATCATCCATCCATTCATCCATTTTCTACCGCTTGTCCCTTTTGGGGTCGCTGGCGCCTATCTCAGCTGCATTCAGGCGAAAGGCGGTGTACATCATGGACAAGTGGCCACCTCATCACAGGGCCTTAACTAAATTCTAAAATGTGATAAATCATCCGTCCATTTTTCCATCCATTTTCTACCGCTTATTCCCTTTTGGGGTCGCGGGGGGCGCTGGCACCTATCTCAGCTACAATCCATCCATCCATTTCTACCGCTTGTCCCTTTTGGGGTCGCTGGCGCCTATCTCAGCTGCATTCGGGCGGAAGGCGGGGAACACCCTGGACAAGACGTCACCTCATCACAGGGTCTTAACCAAATTCCAAAATGTGATAAATCATCCATCCATCCATTTTCTACCGCTTGTCCCTTTTGGGGTTGCAGGGGGTGGGTGCTGGAGCCTATCTCAGCTGCATTCGGGTGGAAGGGGGGGAACAGCCTGGACAAGTCTCCACCTCATCACAGGGCCTTAACTACATTCCAAAATGTGATAAATCATCCATCCATTCATCCATTTTCTACCGCTTGTCCCTTTTGGGGACACAGGGGGTTGCTGGAGCCTATCTCAGCTGCATTCGGGCGGAAGGCGGTGTACACCCTGGACAAGTCGCCATCTCATCACAGGGCCTAAACCAAATTCCAAAATGTGATAAATCACCCATCCATTCATCCATTTTCTACCGCTTGTCCCTTTTGGGGTCGTTGGCGCCTATCTCAGCTGCATTCGGGCGGAAGGCGGTGTACACCCTGGACAAGTGGCCACCTCATCACAGGGCCTTAACTAAATTCTAAAATGTGATAAATCACCCATCCATTCATCCATTTTCTACTGCTTGTCCCTTTTGGGGTCGCTGGCGCCTATCTCAGCTGCATTCGGACGGAAGGCGGTGTACACCCTGAACAAGTCACCACCTCATCACAGGGCCTTAACTACATTCCAAAATGTGATAAATCATCCATCCGTATTTTCTACCGATTGTCCCTTTTGGGGTGGCGGGGGGTCGCTGGTGCCTATCTCAGCTGCATTCGGGCGTAAGGCGGGGAACACCCTGGACAAGTCGCCACTTCATCACAGGGCCTTAACCAAAATCCAAAATGTGATAAATCATCCATCCATCCATTTTCTACCGCTTGTCCCTTTTGGGGTCGCAGGGTGTGGGTGCTGGAGCCTATCTCAGCTGCATTCGGGCGTAAGGCGGGGAACACCCTGGACAAGTCGCCTCTTCATCACAGGGCCTTAACCAAAATCCAAAATGTGATAAATCATCCATCCATCCATTTTCTACCGCTTGTCCCTTTTGGGGTCGCAGGGCGTGGGTGCTGGAGCCTATCTCAGCTGCATTCGGGCGGAAGGCGGGGAACACCCTGGACAAGTCGCCACCTCATCACAGGGCTTAAACCAAATTCCAAAATGTGATGAATCATCCATCCATTCATCCATTTTCTACCACTTGTCCCATTTGGGGTCGCTGGCGCCTATCTCAGCTGCATTCGGGCGGAAGGCGGGGAACACCCTGGACAAGTCTCCACCTCATCACAGGGCCTAAACCAAATTCCAAAATGTGATGAATCACCCATCCATTCATCCATTTTCTACCGCTTGTCCCTTTAGTGGTCGCTGGCGCCTATCTCAGCTGCATTCGGGCGGAAGGCGGGGAACACCCTGGATAAGTCGCCACCTCATCACAGGGCCTTAACCAAATTCCAAAATGTGATAAATCATCCCTCCATCCATTTTCTACCTCTTGTACCTTTTGGGGTCGCGGGTGGCGTTGGCGCCTATCTCAGTTGCATTCGGGCGGAAGGCAGGGTACACCCTGGACAAGTAGCCACCTCATCACACGTCCTAATCCAAATTCCAAAATGTGATAAATCAGGGTTTTTTTTAAGTCATTTGACAGCACTAATATTATTATATTATATTAAATGACTGCCAGATTCATTTTTAGGAGCAAAAAGTACACAGAGTTTCCAATGTGACACATCGGGCTGTGTGGGAGGCAGGGAGGGGTCCGGTGATGTATGAACGTGCGGGAACTATTTGCCAAATAGTTGGTGTCAGCCCTAAATCCACAGATCTAGATTGAAACGCAAAACTTTATGTGACCTGACTCCAACCTTTTTTGGAGAAAAAAAAACAACCCTGCATGGTCTGAAAAAGCCCACACCAGGGGTGTCCAAACTTTTTCCACTGAGGGCCGCACACAGAAATATTTGTCATTTATGTCACTGCCTTTAGCGTTTTCTACAACCTGTCGTCACGTCCGCTTTTCCTCCATACTAACAGCGTGTCACGTAATATTTCTGGCTTTTACACACACAAGTGAATGCAAGGCATACTTGGTCAACTGCCAGACAGGTCACACTGAGGGTGGCCGTATAAACAACTTTAGCACTGTTACAAATATGCGCCACACTGTGAACCCACACCAAACAAGAATGACCAACACATTTCGGGCGAACATCCGCACCGTAACACAACAGAACAAATACCTGGAACCCCTTGCAGCACTAACTCTTCCAGGAAACTTCCAGTAAACTGACCAATAATTAACGTTTTATTCATGCATTTTCTCTTGCTACTTCAAGGCTTGAATGTTTGGTTCATTCACAATTATTTTATTTCCAAATTTATTATTAGCCTGTGGAAAAAAATTGATATTTACCTCAGAAGATTGCAAATGAAAAAAAGGCATTAAATTTGTATTTAAATGTTATTTAATATGCCATTGATATTTTTTAAATTATTAGGGTCCTTGGCCCATGGCAAAGGACTCCACAGGACTCCACAGGATTCCAAAGGACTCCACAGGAGTCCTTTGCCATGGGCCAAGGACCCTATTGAAACTGCTGTGTTTTATTATTATTCCGCACCTACGCGCTGTAATTTGACCCCCTTAACATGCTTCAAAACTCACCAAATTTGACACACACGTCGTTATAGCAAACCTTCCCAACATATTAAGCAACCAATCCCCCAAAATGAAAATTGCGCTCTAGCGCCCCCTAAGAAAAAATTACAGACAAAACTGCATGTAACTTCTGTTAGGAATGTCATAGCGACATGAAACAAAAACTCCTATGTAGGTCTGACTTAGAACCAATTTTCATACACTCGCTTCTTTCAGCAAAAATCTACAGGAAGTTGGCAAAAACCCCTTCAAAATAAAATTTTCGCAAAAAATGCAATTTTTTCCTCTTTGCGCTGTAATTTGACCCCTTTAAAATGCTTCAAAAGTCACCAAACTTAGCGCACACATAAGGACTGGCAAATATTGCGATCTAATGAAAAAAACAAACCCCAAAACTATAAATTGCGCTCTAGCGCCATTTTTAAATAAAACACTGAAAAAAACTGCTCCTAGGAAGAAAACACAGACCAAATTGCTTGTAACTTCCGGTAAGAATGTCGGAGAGACATGAAACAAAAACCTCTATGTAGGTCTCACTTAGACCTACATTTCATAGATTGACAACCCCCAAAAATAATCAACAGGAAGTTTGCAATCCCCCCTTCAAAACAAAAGTTTTGTAAAAACCGGTCACCTTTCTTCAAACATGATCTCCTCTGAGTGCGTTTGTTGTTTTGGCTTCAAACTTGCACAGGAGAGAGATTGAACCCTTCTGATTAAAAGTATATAACAGAGTTTTGATAAATTCTCTGGTTTTGATTTTACGCGCCTTCAAAGAACCCCTGTGCAAAGTCTCCTAAAAAATGTCATTTTTGCCTCTTTGAGCTGTTATTTGACCCCCTTAAAATGCTTCTAAACTCACCAAACTTGACACACACATCAGGTCTGGCAAAAATTGCGATCTGATGAAAAAAACCTAACCTCAAAACTCAAAATTGCGCTCTACCGCCCCCCTAGGTATACAACACGGACAAACTGCTCCTATGAAGAAAACACAGACAAAACTGCTTGTAACTTCCGGTAGGAATGTCAGAGAGACATGAAACAAAAAACACTATGTAGGTCTCACTTAGACCTACATTTTAATGATTAATATACTTTGGCAAAAATCAACAGGAAGTTTGATATTTTCACTTCAATACAACAACTGCATTACTTTCACAATGCATTAGATTCTCAAAATAGTGGCTCCAAGGCGTCTTCTAACTGGGTCTCGGGGGCAGCAGCCAAAGGCGGATCTGATCAACTCTGCTTGCAGCTTTAATTTATTTTTGCAATAGCATTTCCAGAAAGAGTGGCGGGCCGGTAAACAATTAGCCGCGGGCCCCAAATGGACACCCTTGGCCTACACGAACCAAATAGAAGTTGCATGTGCGACGGAGGCGTCGTGTCGAGCAGAACAAGCCCCCCTCCCTCGCCGAGCGGACGCAGGGTGTGGAGGGTCATGTAACAAACCTCCTAACCGCACTTGGGAGGATCCCTCTTGAGATGGAGCAGCTGAAGAACATGAATTGTGTTCTTTCCCACACCCTTCGAGGAGGAAAACAAATGCCACAGCCGATCAAAACAGATGTTAAGCTGTGTGCTGCATGGAGTCACAATAGTAGCGCTGACCTCCTCGGTTGCTTTCTCAGGAGCGCGAGAAGGACGTAGCAGCGCCTATAAAAGGGGGCGCACATGAACGAATGTACAGCAGGAACAAAGCAGCAGCTGGGGATGACTTCACGACTGGGGAATGTGTGTGTGTGTACGTGTGTGTGTGTGCAACCGAGAATATGTGGGCTCCCCCTTTTTGCTTTGGGTGTAAACAACACATTTAGTACCAATGGTCTTAAAGCAGGGGTCTCAGACACGCGGCCCGCAATGTCAGGCTTTCCCCTGATAGTTTGGTTGTGTTTTAGTTTTTCCTAGGTGTGTGTGTAGTATTTCCTGTCAGCCCTCTTGTTTTGCGTCTGTCTCCTGTTTGTCTCCCTTAGTGCTGTGTCCCCTCAGCTGTGGCTGACTGGCACCTGGCCACACCTGGTGTCAATCAGCCAGATGCTATTTGAACCTGCCTTCCTATCCAGTCTGGGCTAGATTGTCATTTCTACCTGCCGGATGATTGTGGTTGCATCTTGTGGTGTCGTTGTTAAAGGGGAACATTGTCACAATTTCAAAAGGGTTAGAAACAATAAAAATCAGTTCCCAGTGGCTTGTTGTATTTTTTGAAGTTTTTTTCAAAATGTTACCGGTCTCGGAATATCACTAAATAAAACTTTAAAGTGCCTTATTTTCGACTCTCAGCGAAGACACTGGCCATTTCCCTGTGATGTCACACAGTGCTGCCAATGGGAATACCACAGCAAGATATAGGGACATTAGCTCGGATTCAAACTCGGATTTCAGCGACTTAAGCGATTCAACAGATTACGCATGTATTGAAACATATGGTTGGAGTATGAAAATATTGAAGAAGAAACTGAAGCTATTGATGCTATTCATAGCCATAGCATGGCCGAATAGCTGCGTTAGCATCGCCGGTAAAATGTGCGGACCAAATGATCAGGACTTTCGCATCTTTTGACACGGGAGCAACTTAAATCCGTTGATTGGTAAGTGTTTGTTTCGCATTGAATGTGGGTGGAAGGAAACGTAATATAGTTGCAAATGCATCTGCAGGTTATCCATACATCTCTGTGCCATGTCTGCTTTAGCACCGCCGGTAAATAGCATGTTAGCATCGATTAGCGTAGCATGTTAGCATCGATTAGCTGGCAGTCAACATCAAAAGAACGCACCTTTGTGATTTCGTTGACTATCGTTGCAAATGCATCTGCAGGTTATCCATACATCTCTGTGCCATGTCTGCTTTAGCACCGCCGGTAAATAGCATGTTAGCATCGATTAGCGTTGCATGTTAGCATCGATTAGCTGGCAGTCAACATCAGCAAAACTCACCTTTGTGATTTCGTTGACTTTATGGTTGCAAATGCATCTGCAGGTTATCCATACATCTCTGTGCCATGTCTACCTTAGCATCGCCGGTAAAATGTGGAGACACTCTGGCACATTCAATGGGGGTCTGGCGGCAGACACTTTCACATCTTCGGGCCAGTGGTGCAACTTGAATCCCTCCCTGTTAGTGTTGTTACACCCTCCGACAACACACCGACGACGCATGATGTCTCCAAGGTTCCAAAAAATTGTCAAAAAAGCGGAAAATAACAGAGCTGAGACCCGGTGTTTGTAATGTGTTGAAAATGAAAATGGTGGGTGTGTTACCTCGGCGACACCAGTGTCAAAAGATGCGAAAGTCCCTCGTTTGTTCCGCACATTTTACCGACCTGTGGATATCCTGCGACACTCAAAGCAGATGCATTTCCAACGATAAAGTCAACGAAATGAGTTCTGTTGATGTTATTGACTTATGTGCTAATCAGACATATTTGGTCACGGCATGACTGCCAGCTAATCGATGCTAACATGCTATTTAGGCTAGCTGTATGTACATTTGCAGCTATATTTGCATCCAGCCTTTCCCTCCACCCACTTTTAATAGCAAACAAACACTTCCCAATCGACGGATTTAAGTTGCTCCAGTGGTCAAAAGATGCAATCGTTGGTTAGGAGGCGATGGACGAATAGCTTCAGTTTCTTCTTCAATTTCCTTTTCACTATCTGCCTCCACACTCCAACCATCCGTTTCAATACATGCGTAGTCTGTTGAATCGCTTAAGTCGCTGGAATCCGAGTCTGAATCCGAGCTAATGTCGCTATATCTTGCTGTTCTATCCGCCATGTTTGTTTGCATTGGCATCACGATGTGACGTCACAGGAAAATGGATTTGTGAATATAGCGATGGTGAAAATCAAGCACTTTAAAGCCTTTTTTCGGGATATTCCATGATGGGTAAAATTTTGAAAAAAACTTCGAAAAATAAATAAGCTAGTGGGAACTGATTTTTATTGGTTTTAACCCTTCTCAAATTGTGATAATGTTCCCCTTTAATAGCTGTTTAATAAATACAGTTTTGGTCAATTGACTTAGTTGTGATTTCCCTCTCTGCATGAAAGTTTAAAAGTAGCATATATTAATGCAGTATGAAGAAGAATGTTTGAATGTAGACACACAGAATCATCATACTGCTGTGATTATATGTGTCAAGTGTTCATTCAAGGCTAAGGCAAAATATGGAGATATATATGGTTTAAAAAGCTCCTCGGCGGCAAGGCCCCGGGGGTGGATGAGATCCGCCCGGAGTTCCTTAAGGCTCTGGATGCTGTGGGGCTGTCTTGGTTGACAAGACTCTGCAGCATTGCGTGGACATCGGGGCGGTACCTCTGGATTGGCAGACCGGGGTGGTGGTCCCTCTCTTTAAGAAGGGGGACCGGAGGGTGTGTTCCAACTATCGTGGGACCACACTCCTCAGCCTTCCCGGTAAGGTTTATTCAGGTGTACTGGAGAGGAGGCTATGACGGATAGTCAAACCTCGGATTCAGGAGTAACAGTGTGGTTTTCGTCCTGGTCGTGGAACTGTGGACCAGCTCTATACTCTCGGCAGGGTTCTTGAGGGTGCATGGGAGTTTGCCCAACCATTCTACATGTGCTTTGTGGACTTGGAGAAGGCATTCGACCGTGTCCCTCGGGAAGTCCTGTGGGGAGTGCTCAGAGAGTATGGGGTACCGGACTGTCTGATTGTGGCGGTCCACTCCCTGTAGGATCAGTGTCAGAGCTTGGTCCGCATTGCTGGCAGTAAGTCGGACACGTTTCCAGTGAGGGTTTGACCCCGCCAAGGCTGTCTTTTGTCACCGATTCTGTTCATAGCTTTTATGGACAGAATTTCTAGGCGCAGTCAAGGCGTTGAGGGGTTCCGGTTTGGTGGCCGCGGGATTAGGTCTCTGCTTTTTGCAGATGATGTGGTCCTGATGGCTTCATCTGGCCGGGATCTTCAGCTCTCACTGGATCGGTTTGCAACCGAGTGTGAAGCGACCGGAATGAGAATCAGCACCTCCAAGTCCGAGTCCATGGTTCTCGCCCGGAAAAGGGTGGAGTGCCATCTCCGGGTTGGGGAGGAGACCCTGCCCCAAGTGGAGGAGTTCAAGTACCTAGGAGTCTTGTTCACGAGTGGGGGAAGAGTGGATCGTCAGATCGACAGGCGGATCGGTGCGGCGTCTTCAGTAATGCGGACGTTGTATCGATCCGTTGTGGTGAAGAAGGAGCTGAGCCGGAAGGCAAAGCTCTCAATTTACCGGTCGATCTACGTTCCCATCCTCACCTATGGTCATGAGCTTTGGGTCATGACCGAAAGGATAAGATCACGGGTACAAGCGGCCGAAATGGGTTTCCTCCGCCGGGTGGCGGGGCTCTCCCTTAGAGATAGGGTGAGAAGCTCTGCCATCCGGGAGGAGCTCAACGTAAAGCCGCTGCTCCTCCACATGGAGAGGAGCCAGATGAAGTGGTTCGGGCATCTGGTCAGGATGCCACCCGAACGCCTCCCTAGGGATGTGTTTAGGGCACGTCCAGCTGGTAGGAGGCCACGGGGAAGACCCAGGACACGTTGGGAAGACTATGTCTCCCGGCTGGCCTGGGAACACCTCGGGATCCCCCGGGAAGAGCTAGACGAAGTGGCTGGAGATAGGGAAGTCTGGGCTTCCCTGCTTAGGCTGCTGCCCCCGCGACTCGACCTCGGATAAGCGGAAGATGATGGATGGATGGATGGATATATGGTGTATCGTGACATAGCCTAAAAATATCGATATATTATAGTGCCCAGCACTATCTGGAAGACGCTTTGCCTCTCATCCAAGTAGGATTCATCAATTCGTGCTCACAGACTTGGATTGGTCAGAGCAAATCTAGCGGCTGGTGCCAGAACCCCAAATATTTATACTCCAACCCCAGGAGGGTGTGCCTGGGCAGGGATTGTTTCTCCTTATCCTCGTGAGAAAAACAACTGTTTTGATGCCAATGAGCAATCCTAACTGTCAAAGCCAAAGAACTGTCGTTGAAGTGTAATTTCCCCTCGTTAGCATTGAACCATCGGCTGTGGATCTATTACTACCAGTCCAAAATAGTTAGAAACCCCCGCTTAAGTATTCCGTTAAGTTGTAAACAAATGGCACAAAGTAGCATCTGTGACCAGAATGTTTCTAGCTCTTGTTATTTCTTGGAGGCTAAATTGCAGAGTCTTTTAGGAATGGTTGAAAGGACAGTGTTGTATGTGGGAGACAGGTGGTGTCGCAGACCACCTCCTCTGTTCAGAGATGTTTTTCAACCTTGACATAGATGGCTTCCCTCAATCCTCTTTCGTACCATCTGTCATCCCTGTCCAGAGTCTGTACATTTTTGTTCTTAAAGGAGTGCTGTTTCTCTCTGAGGTGCAGGTAGACCGCTGAGTCTTGGCCTGAAAATTGTACCCGTCTATGCTGGGCCATGCATCGGTTTAGTGGTTGTTTTGTTTCCACGATATATGAATCAGTGCATGCATCATAACACTGGATAGTATACACCAGATTGTTTTTGTGGGTGTAGAGAGTCCGGTCTTTAGGATGTACGAGCATGACTGGTGCATTCTAAAGACCGGACACCCCATGTAGCCGATGTATGGCACAGCATAGTCGGGCAAACTATCGATTCGAATTTGAATCGTGATTCCCACGTTGTGCGTTTCAGAATCGAATCAAAAAATTGATTTTTTAAAATGTATTTATTTACTTTTTATGAATCCAACAAACCACTACACAGCAATGCCATAACAATGCAATCCAATTCCAAAACCAAACCTGACCCAGCAACACTCAGAACTGCAATAAACAGAGCAATTGAGAGGAGACACAAACACCACACAGAACAAACCAGAAGCAGTGAAAGAAAAATGAATATTATCAACAACAGTATCAATATCTGCAGCATCGCGTGGACATCGGGGGCGGTACCTCTGGATTGGCAGACCGGGGTGGTGGTCCCTCTCTTTAAGAAGGGGGGACCGGAGGGTGTGTTCCAACTATCGTGGGACCACACTCCTCAGCCTTCCCGGAAAGGTTTATTCAGGTGTACTGGAGAGGAGGCTATGCCGGATAGTCGAACCTCGGATTCAGGAGGAACAGTGTGGTTTTCGTCCTGGTCGTGGAACTGTGGACCAGCTCTATACTCTCGGCAGGGTTCTTGAGGGTGCATGGGAGTTTGCCCAACCAGTCTACATGTGCTTTGTGGACTTGGAGAAGGCATTCGACCGTGTCCCTCGGGAAGTCCTGTGGGGAGTGCTCAGAGAGTATGGGGTATCGGACTGTCTTATTGTGGCGGTCCACTTCCTGTATGATCAGTGCCAGAGCTTGGTCCGCATTGCTGGCAGTAAGTCGGACACGTTTCCAGTGAGGGTTGGACTCCGCCAAGGCTGTCCTTTGTCACCGATTCTGTTCATAACTTTTATGGACAGAATTTCTAGGCGCAGTCAAGGCGTTGAGGGGTTCCGGTTTGGTGGCCACGGGATTAGGTCTCTGCTTTTTGCAGATGATGTGGTCCTGATGGCTTCATCTGGCCGGGATCTTCAGCTCTCACTGGATCGGTTCGCAGCCGAGTGTGAAGCGGCCGGAATGCGAATCAGCACCTCCAAATCGGAGTCCATGGTTCTCGCCCGGAAAAGGGTGGAATGCCATCTCCGGGTTGGGGAGGAGACCCTGCCCCAAGTGGAGGAGTTCAAGTACCTAGGAGTCTTGTTCACGAGTGAGGGAAGAGTGGATGGTGAGATCGACAGGCGGATCGGTGCGGCGTCTTCAGTAATGCGGACGTTGTACCGATCTGTTGTGGTGAAGAAGGAGCTGAGCCGGAAGGCAAAGCTCTCAATTTACCGGTCGATCTACGTTCCCATCCTCACCTATGGTCATGAGCTTTGGGTCATGACCGAAAGGATAAGATCACGGGTACAAGCGGCCCAAATGAGTTTCCTCCGCCGTGTGGCGGGTCTCTCCCTTAGAGATAGGGTGAGAAGCTCTGCCATCCGGGAGGAACTCAAAGTAAAGCCGCTGCTCCTCCACATGGAGAGGAGCCAGATGAGGTGGTTCGGGCATCTGGTCAGGATGCCACCCGAACGCCTCTCTAGGGAGGTGTTTAGGGCACGTCCAACCGGTAGGAGGCCACGGGGAAGACCCAGGACACGTTGGGAAGACTATGTCTCCCGGCTGGCCTGGGAACGCCTCGGGATCCCCCGGGAAGAGCTAGACGAAGAGGCTGGGGAGAGGGAAGTCTAGGTTTCCCTGCTTAGGCTGTTGCCCCCGCGACCCGACCTCGGATAAGCGGAAGATGATGGATGGATGGATGGATATATATATATATATATATATATATATATATATATATATATATATATATATATATATATATATACATACTGTACACACATATTTATGGAGCAATCACTCCACGTAAGCGGCATGGCTGGAAACCAACATTGAATGACCGTGACCTTTGATCCCTCAGACAGCACTATGGGTTGTGGGTTGTACTTGTATAGCACTTTTCTACCCATTTTTAACGAGCCCAAAGCGCTTTGACAGTATTTCCACACTCGCCCATTCACACACTGACGGCGGGAGCTGCCATGCAAGGCGTTTACCAGGACCCATCAGGAGCAAGGTTGAAGTGTCTTGCCCAAGGACACAACGGACGTGACTAGGATGGTAGAAGGTGGGGATTGAACCAGTAACCCTAGAGTACTGGCACAGCCACTCTACCAACTTCGCCACGCCGTCCAATATATCAAAAACCGACATCAATCTCTAAAGGATTCCACTTTCAAAGCTTCAACAATGAGTTTCCTCAGTTCCCAAACGTTTATTGAGTGTTGTTAAAAGAAAAGGTGATGTAACACAGTGGTGAACATGCCCTTTCCCAACTACTTTGGCACGTGTTGCAGCCATGAAATTCTAAGTTAATTATTATTTGAACATCAAATATGTTGTCTTTGTAGTGCATTCAACTGAATATGGGTTGAAAAGGATTTGCAAATTATTGTATTCTGTTGATATTTACATCGAACACAGTTTCCCAACTCAAACGGAAACGGGGTTTGTATTTCAATTCTGTCAGATTGCTATAAATCAGGGGTGTCAAACTCAAATACAAAGTGGGCCAAAACTTTAAACTGAACAAAACCACGGGCCCAGGTTGAACAAATTAACCTTTTAATAGGGACCTGCGGGGTTTGGTGGTAGCGGGGGGGTGCATATCGTAGCGTCTTGAAAGTTAGTGCTGCAAGGGGTTCTGGGTATTTGTTCTGTTGCGTTACGGTGCCGGTGTTCTCCCGAAATGTGTTTGTCATTATTATTCGGTGTGGGTTCACAGTGTGGCGCATATTTGTAACAGTGTTGGCATTGTTAATACGGACACCCTCAGTGTGACCTGTATGGCTGTTGATCAAGTATGGATTGCATTCACTTGTGTGTGTGCTAAAGCCGCATATATTATCTGACTGGGCCGGCACGCAGTTTGTATGGAGGAAAAGCAGACGTGACCACAGGATGCAGAGAATGCTAAAGGCAGTGCCTTTAAGGCACGCTCCCAATATTGTTATCCAGGTGGAAATTGAGAGAAATTCGGGAGAATGGTTTCCCTGGGAGATTTTCGGGAGGGGCACTGAACTTTGGGAGTCTCCTGGGAAAATTGGGAGGGTTGACATGTATGAATATTAGCAGTAAATGCGGTGTTACAGCGAAACTGCCGCTGTATAACACCGGCGGGCCAGCTCTAATGTTAATTTGATATTGCCTCAAGGGCCAAATTAAATTACAGCGAGGGCCAAATTTGGCCCGCGGGCCAGAGTTTGACACCCATGCTTTAAAGGATCAATAATGCAGGACACCACTTATTTTAATTTATTATTATTACTGAGATATTACAGTGAAAAAATAAATAAAATCCCATTAAATATATTTGGGATCCAAAAGGTGCCCCACTCATAAAGTGATAATTTTTTTATTAGTTTTTGTTGTTTTTTTTAACTTTTTTTTTACTTTCAACACTTAAGTGACGAGATCAACTTCAAATATATCTGTCAATTTTACGTTTGAATTATAATTTAGCTTGTTTTATGCTCTTTTGTCAAAGAAAACGTTGATGTATTTGTATGGCAAACACGCAATATATGCAATATTTTCCACAAGAAACATTTTAAAGTGAAATATTTAAAATAATCGGAGCTTTGAATAGGTGAATAATTCATTATAACATTGTTTTTTATGTTGTTGTTTTTTAGCAACGGCAAAAAAAGAAAAAGATTATTACAACTTTTTTTCGTTAGATTTCACCTCATTACACTTTTTAGAATGTTTTTGTATTTTTTAGCGTCCAAGGACCCTATTGAAACTGCTGTGTTTTATTATTATTCCGCACCTACGCGCTGTAATTTGACCCCCTTAACATGCTTCAAAACTCACCAAATTTGACACACACGTCGGTATAGCAAACCTTCCCAACATATTAAGCAACCGATCCCCCAAAATGAAAATTGCGCTCTAGCGCCCCCTAGGAAAAAATTACAGACAAAAGTGCATGTAACTTCTGTTAGGAATGTCATAGCGACATGAAACAAAAACTCCTATGTAGGTCTGACTTAGACCCAATTTTCATACACTCACTTCTTTCAACAAAAATCTACAGGAAGTTGGCAAAAACCCCTTCAAAATAAAATGTTCGCAAAAAATTCAATTTTTGCCTCTTTGCGCTGTAATTTGACCCCTTTAAAATACTTCAAAAGTCACCAAACTTGGCACACACATAAGGACTGGCGAATATTGCGATCTAATGAAAAAAACAAACCCTAAAACTCAAAATTGCGCTCTAGCGCTATTTTTAAATAAAACACTGAAAAAAATGCTCCTAGGAAGAAAACACAGACAAAATTGCTTGTAACTTCCGGTAAGAATGTCGGAGAGACATGAAACAAAAACCTCTATGTAGGTCTCGCTTAGACCTACATTTCATAGATTGACAACCCCCAACAATAATCAACAGGAAGTTTGCAATCCCCCCTTCAAAACAAAAGTTTTGTAAAAACCGGTCACCTTTCTTCAAACATTATCTCCTCTGAGTGCGTTTGTTGTTTTGGCTTCAAACTCGCACAGGAGAGAGTTTGAACCCTTCTGATTAAAAGTATATAACAGAGTTTTGATAAGTTCTCAGGTTTTGATTTTACGGGCCAGCTCTAATGCTAATTTGACATTGCCTCAAGGGCCAAATGAAATTACAGGGAGGGCCAAATTTGGCCCGCGGGCCAGAGTTTGACACCCATGCTATAAATGATTCCACCCAGGGTAAAAACACCTTATTTAGACCTTTTGTGAAGTGATTCAGTAGCTCCGGCGTAATGCAGCTGCACGTGTCGGCAATCTCTCGCTCGCATTATCTGCAGGGGAGCATGAGCAGAGCATTCCTCGAAGGCTGCTGTGTTTACAGTGCAGACTAAATATTTGAGACCACAAAAACTCCGGCTGGAGAAATGTACAGCAAGTCTGTTTTCAGACGCACGCAGGTAAAAAATACACAAAATACTGGCGTTACGTCACCCAATGGGCATCTTGGTTCACTCTGCTGGGAGCTTGCTCGAGCTGCTACTGCAGCTTAGAAACGTCAACTGCTTCAAAACCAGCTTCAAATACAAACCCCGTTTCCATATGAGTTGGGAAATTGTGTTAGATGTAAATATAAACAGAATACATCCATCCATCCATCCATTTTCTACTGCTTATTCCCTTTTGAGGTCGCGGGGAGCGCTGGCGCCTATCTCAGCTACAATCGGGCGGAAGGTGGGGTACACCCTGGACAAGTTGCCACCTCATCGCAGGGCCAACAAAGATAGACAGACAACATTCACACTCACATTCACACACTAGGAAACGGAATACAATGATTTGCAAATCATTTTCAACCAATATTCAGTTGAATGCACTACACTATTTGATATTCAAACTCATAAACTTAATTTTTTTTGCAAATAATATTTAACTTAGAATTTCATGGCTGCAACACGTGCCAAAGTAGTTGGGAAAGGGCATGTTCACCACAACACTCACTAAACGTTTGGCAACTGGGGGAACTAATTCTCCGGATTCTTTGAACCTTTTGATGATATTATGGAGCGTAGATGTTGAAATCGCTAAATTTCTTGCAATTTCACTTTGAGAAACGTCGTTCTTAAACTGTTTGACTATTTGCTCACGCAGTTGTGGACAAAGGGGTGTACCTCGCCCCATCCTTTCTTGTGAAAGACTGAGCATTTTTTGGGAAGCTGTTTTTACACCCAATCATGGCACCCACCTGTTCCCAATTAGCCTGCACACCTGTGGGATGTTCCAAATAAGTGTTTGATGAGCATTCCTTAACTTTATCAGTATTTATTGCCAACTTTTCCAACTTTTTTGTCACATGTTGCTGGCATGAAATTCTAAAATTAATGATTTGCAGAAAGAAAAAATGTTTATCAGTCCGAACATCAAATATGTTGTCTTTGTAGCATATTCAACTGAATATGGCTTGAAAAGGATTTGCAAATAATTGTATTCTGTTTATATTTACATCTAACACAACCCAACGGGGTTTGTAAAAAAAAAAGAGGATAGAATCCTGCCTGATAACACATCTCGTCTTTGTTAACGCTAACTAATAAGAGGAAGAAGGGTTGGGGATTGACAGATCCGTCTCATTTTTTTCCTCGATGGAATGCAGCTAGAATCCAAACTCGACTCCCCACTTGGATCCAGAGACACTCCCACTACCACACACACACACACACACACACACACACACACACACACACACACACACACACACACACACACACACACACACCGTGCAGCAGTTAGGCCATCTTAAACCAGAAAGTAGAAAAGTGCCTGCCTGTTCTGACCTGTCCACTTTGCACAAAGCTTCTAGAAATTAGCGTTGTCCCGATACCAGTATTTTGCTACCAGTACCAAAATTATTTCGATACTTTTCGGTACTTTTTCTAAATAAAGAGGACTATAAAAAAATTGCATTATTGGCTTTTTGACGGAATTTATAGGCACAGTCAGGGCGTTGAGGGGCTCTGGTTTGGTGGCTGCAGGATTAGGTCTTTGCTTTTTGCAGATGATGTGGTCCTGATGGCTTCATCTGGCCAGGATCTTCAGCTCTCACTGGATTGGTTCGCAACTGGGATAGGAATCAGCACCTCAAAGTCTGAGTACATGGTTCTCGCCCGGAAAAGGGTGGAGTGCCAACTCCGGGTTGGGGAGGAGACCCTGCCCCAAGTGGAGGATTCAAGTACCTCGGAGTCTTGTTCACGAGTGAGGGAAGAGTGGATGGTGAGATCGATAGGCGGATCGGTGCGGCGTCTTCAGTAATTCGGACGCTGTATCGATCTGTTGTGGTGAAGAAGGAGCTGAGCCGGAAGGCAAAGCTCTCAATTTACCGGTCGATCTACGTTCCCATCCTCACCTATGGTCATGAGCTTTGGGTCATGACCGAAAGGATAAGATCACGGGTACAAGCGGCCGAAAATGAGTTTCCAGGTCTCTCCCTTAGAGATAGGGTGAGAAGCTCTGCCATCCAGAAGGGAATAAGCAGTAGAACATGGATGGATGGATGGAATGGAACGACTTCACAACAAACTTGAAAAGTCTAACAGATTACTCTTCATTCACAATTGAAGTTAAAAAGTGACTTTGGAGCAATCAAAGCTGCTCACACAGTCAATAAGGTGGCCACTATGTTTGACAGATCAACTTAATGTGTATTATATTTATCCATGACAGCATTTTTGATGTAAATTGTGAGGTGTGTCTGTTAAAATCATGTTTTTTTTTTTTACAAATGACAGATGTGAACAAGAGCTCGTATTGTCTTTGTGTGATGATGTAAATGAGCTGTGCTTGTATTGTATATTAAGTATGTGTCCATGATAGGGCCTTTTATGACTTTTTTTATTCGATTACATGCTATGGTATGATTTTAATGTCATAATTTTTGTATCCCTTTAATTTAACAGATGACTTCATTCACAACCGAAGTTAAAAAGTGGCTTTGGAGCAATCAAAGCTGCTCACACGGTCAATAAGGTGGCCACTATGTTTGACAGATCAACTTAATGTGTATTATATTTATCCATGAGAGTATTTTTGCTGTAAATTGTGAGGTGTGTGTGTGTTAAAATCATGTTTTTGTTTTTACAAATGATGACGGATGTGAACAAGAGTATTTTCTTTGTGTGATGATGTAAATGAGCTGTGCTTGTATATTAAGTATGTGTCCATGATAGGGCCTTTTATGACTTTTTTTATTCGATTAGATGCTTTGGTATGATTTTAATGTCATCATTTTTGTATCCCTTTAATTGAGGTAGCCAGCGACTACAGATGGAAATGAGCTATTTAGCTATAATCTGGTACAGAACATATCTGTCTTTGAGCTTAATGTTTCTTTGCATTCTCCCTTCAAAAAAAGACTATACTCAACTCATTTCTCCTTTTTTGAAACATGACTTATTTCGCATTGTTTTATGGGCAACAAGAAAATGCACAAGAGCCGTCGACCACTGCTAGTGGCGGCTGAGAAATTTCAATCAATCAATCAATCAATGTTTATTTATATAGCCTCAAATCACAAATGTCTCAAAAGACTGCACTAATCATTACGACTACAACATCCTCGGAAGAACCCACAAAAGGGCAAGGAAAACTCACACCCAGTGGGCAGGGAGAATTCACATCCAGTGGGACGCCAGTGACAATGCTGACTATGAGAAACCTTGGAGAGGACCTCAGATGTGGGCAACCCCCCCCCCCCCCCAGGGGACCGAAAAAAATGGATGTGGAGCGGGTCTAACATGATACTGTGAAAGTTCAATCCATAGTGGCTCCAACACAGCCGCGAGAGTTCAGTTCAAGCGGATCCAAGACAGCAGCGAGAGTCCCGTCCACAGGAAACCATCTCAAGTGGATCAGCAGCGTAGAGATGTCCCCAACCGATACAGGCGAGCGGTCCATCCTGGGTCCCGACGAGCGGTCCATCCTGGGTCTCGACTCTGGACAGCCAGTACTTCATCCATGGTCATCGGACCGGACCCCCTCCACAAGGGAGGGGGGGACATAGGGGAAAGAAAAGAAGCGGCAGATCAACTGGTCTAAAAAGGAGGTCTATTTAAAGGCTAGAGTATACAGATGAGTTTTAAGGTGAGACTTAAATGCTTCTACTTGAAGTGTTCGCAGTTTTAACGCACCTCAGTCATTCCTGGACACAACATTGTGCCGTAAAAATGTCAGGTCATGCATGACAGATGCTGAAGGTGGAGGATGTTTGATGTTTCGAGCCTGCACGTATCTTCGCTGCCTTGTTTAGAGAAGATTGGTCATGGTCACCGTTGCTGACAATTTGCACAAACTGCGTCAGAGACATTTTTTTTTTTTTCTTCACGTAAACTGTCCCTCCATTACTTTCGGAGAGGAACGCATTATTTGTTCTCACTGCTACAGCCGGTGTTTACATCACTGAGTTGTTGCCGAGGCAACAGACCGACCCTCGCAGCCGCAGCGGAGGCTGCAGGGTTGTTTTTTTTGGTGTGTCAAACTTTTTTCATAACTTAGAGGATTAGCAGCGACACCCTGCAACTGAGGTGCTGCTACTCGGATCTGAACTCGCAAAGAGATGTTGACAAGCGGGGAGAAACTTCTAGTACAGCACTTTTGCGTACAATAAATAACAAATCACGCCATTCATGCCTGTCCAAAGTAAAATATACGGCTTCCGTAACATTGTTCCTTGAAATATACATCATATATTTTGTTGGGGTACTCCGTTTTTAGTTCCATTGTCAAAATTTGTAGAAGAAAAACAAGAACATTGATCCTTATCATGCTTTTTTTTTTTTTTGTATCCAAAAGGGAAATCAATGGAAGTGCTATGTTGACTAACACAGTACATTTCACATTTGAAACTACCGTATTTCCTTGAATTGCTGCCGGGGCGCTAATTAATTTAAAACCTCTTCTCACTCCAGCGTTTACCAAAGGCATGTAGTAAATTTAGGCCTGCGCTTTGAAATTTGAGTGTGATGTAAGGATACCATCATGAAAAGCACATTTATTTAAAAAAACTTTATTATGGTCTTACCTTTACTTATAAATGAAGTCCATGCGCAGCTCCTTCTGATCAAAAGCATCGATAACTTGTTTATAGAAGTCTTCCTTATCTTTCTTCAGTTTTAAAAGTGTCTTTGTCTCGATGGAGATCTTCCTTTATTACCTCCTGCTTCGATTGAAAGTCCAGTTTAGAAAAGTGTTTTATTTTAGATATGTAATCCTCCATGTTAAAAGTGCAAGCGAGAGGAAAAAATAAACGATTGCTGCTTGTTGTCACTTCTTCTGCAGCCGAGTAGTCTCAAGAAAGATCACTAGCGCCCTCTACCACCAGGAGGCGGGAGTCATTTAATGACTCATATTTGACACACGCAGCTACGGTATATTAATAAAACATAGCTGCTTATTGTTCTTTTTAGCATATTCCATAGCTTGGACCTTAAATCCTACTGAATAGCTCTTAATCTTCTTCCCTTTATGCGATTTCAAATGATTGAAATCAGCCTCCTCCATTTTGAAAATGATGACAGGTGAAGTGTCACTTGTGACGTGACGCGTTTGACCCAGCGGAATTTTAGGCATATGCTAATTATTGTGCGAAACGAGTTTGACCCGACGGAAATTGTAGACATGCGCTAATAAAAATAATATTTTGCGAAACGAGTTTGACCCGGTAGTAATTCTAGTCAGGCGCATACTATATACCCGGCGGCAATTCAAGGAAATACGATAAACAGTACTAATTACCATGAGTACCCATAACCGTACCAATTTTTGGTGCTTTTATGAGTGTTCATGTGTAATTTTTTTACATACCGTACAACACTGATCAGATAGTGATAATTGTACTGACCAGTTGTCATCTTTTTTTAAGGGACTTACTAGCAAAAAGTAGACTTTGTATGCATGCAGTTGCAATTTCAAGATGTTAGATGACAGTTGTGTATAGACTATGTGTTTCCTTTGCCAGAAAGTAGTCTTTGCCGTTAATGTGAATAGGTCAGTCTAGTCTTAGGTTGCACCCTTCAGCATGTTTGTACCAAGGGTGTCCAGACTACAGCCCGCGGGCGTCTTTAATTTGGCCCGCGAGACCAGATTTTGGCCGGCCAGCAGTCTGATAGCTTCCAATTGATCGCCGTCTGGGGGCCAACGAAAAGAAACTGAAGTCAGTGACTGTTAATCGTCAATTATGCACATAATTTACTTATATGACCCAGTCCAAACAACCTTCAAAGTTTATCGATCAATCAAAGTGTCAAGTTGTGTTGGTGTCGAACCCTAAGATGCAGGGATGACGGCAGGCATTGAGCAGGAAAACATAATTTAATGTTCAAAATAAAAGGTAAAAAATACAAACCAGGAACTAGGTACAGGCAAAACTGAAAACAGGAACCAGCAAACAGAAAAACCGGAAACAGCTAATGGCTAATGTTGCGTTTGGACCAGATGTTCCTCCGAGGGAATTTAAGTTGCTGGTCAATCCCAAGTTCTTTTGATGACACATAAGATGATTTTAAATGATAGCCCAGAACAGAATAGGTATTTTGCAATTTATTCCAAAGCTTTGGAGAGACCAACCTAAAAAAACACATTCAATTCGCGTCGCCTAGTTGATCTGAAAACCTTACGGAAGCGCTGTCTTCTTCAATATCTCTCTCTCGCTCCCACCCACCGGAACGAATACACATATCTATTGTTCTGCTTAGCCTGAGACAGGAAGAGATAACAAGGAAATATAGCTACTCCTTTTAAAGCTTCAAAGTTAACACACACAGTTTACTAGCAGACAACCAAAAAGAGAACAAATGGAAAAACACTAGCTGTTTTCAAATATGACTATGAATATGAAGAAATAACTCTTAAATATGGATATATATACATATCTATCTCCGTCATTAACAAGAAAACAAGAAACATAAGAGCTAGGAGAAAGCAAACTACAAATAGCTAACAGGAACAACTTACTGTCAGCAACAAGGACAAGTAGTAGCACGACAGGTAGTGGTGACATCGACACGACACGACAATACTCCAACCCCGAGTGGAGGACAAAGCAAGTTTAAATACTATCTGGCTGATTGACACCAGGTGCCAATCAGCCACAGCTGAGGGGACAAGCACTCAGGGAGACAAACAGGAAACAGAACCAAAACAAGAGCGCTGACAGGAAATACAACCAACACAGAGGAAAAACTCGAACACAAGCAAACTGTCAGAGGCAAACCTGACACAAAGTTTAACTTACATAGCCCTAAATCACTCAAGCCACAACGACATCCTCGGCACAGATCCCACATCAGGGCAAGGAAAAACTCAACCCAATGGGATGACAATGGGATAACCTTCCCTAGACATGGTGCAGAAAAAAAATATTAAATGAGCGCAGAAATTCAACAAACACAACCTGCTCATTGAACTTTGTGGATATTACAAAAAAACATATAAAATCAACATTAAATATCAAAATGATACCTATTGAATCCCGTTACAAGGGATTATGGGAAAATGCAAAACACTCTCTCTACCATGTTTGGTGCATTTTAGCTGCTGGATATTTTTGATTGATTTAAAATCTTTGAGTAATTCATAACAAAAGCAAACACATACTCTTAATAACTAATAATGAGTTTTTTATAAATATATATATGAATATATATATATATATATATATATATATATATATATATATATATATATATAGTTGACAACAGAACAGGAAATCTCGGGGCATTCAATCGATCGCAACTGGACTGTTTGGTTTTTCTTAGAAAACATTTTTCCTCTCATCCGAGTAGGCTTCATCAGTTCTTGCTCATAAACTTAGATTGGTCAGATGTAGTATTAGACGTAGATTGGTCCATACTTTCCAACCTTGAGACCTTCGATTTCGGGAGGGGGGTGGGGAAGTGGTTGGGGGCGTGGTTAAGAAGGGAGGAGTATATTTACAGCTAGAATTCACCACGTGAAGTATTTCATACATATACATATATATATATATATATATATATGTATATATATATATATAATATATGTAAGTATTTATTTTATTTATACATATATATATATGTAATATTTGTATTTTATTTTCTTTTATATATATATATATGTGTGTGTATAAATAAAATAAATACTTGAATTTCAGTGTTTATTTATTTACACATATACACACGCATAACACTCATCTACTCATTGTTGAGTTAAGGGTTGAATCGTCCATCCTTGTTCTATTCTCTGTCACTATTTTTCTAACCCTATGCATGTACAGTAGATGGCAGTATTGTCCTGTTTAAGAGTGTCACAACATTGCTGTTTACGGCAGACGAACTGCTTTACGGTAGACGAAAACATGACTGCTGTTGGTTTATGTTGTTACAGCGCTGGGAGGACTTTAATGAAACTGCCTAACAATAAACCCACATAAGAAACCAAGAACTGGCCCTCGATCATTCTACAGTTATAACGTCATTGGGCAGACACGCTGTTTATATTGTGGTAAAGCGGACGTGAAAACAGGCTTTCCTCACTCAGGTCCGCATGGAGCTGGAGGGGGCGTGGTGAATTTCGGGAGATTTTCGGGAGAAAATTTGTCCCGGGAGGTTTTCGGGAAAGGCGCTGAATTTCGGGAGTCTCCCGGAAAATCCGGGAGGGTTGGCAGGTATGGATTTGTCAGATCTGGTCTTAAACTTAGATTGGTCAGATCCGGTCTTAGGCTTGGATGGGTCAGATCTAATCTAGCGGTTGGTGTCCCAAAACCCCAAATATTTATACTCAAAACCAGAAGGTTGTGCCTGGGCAAGGATAATTTCGCCTTATTTTAGTTAGAAAAACAACTGTTTTGAAGCGAAGCCTAACTGTCAAATACAACGACAGGTGTAATTTCCCCTCGGTAGCATTGAGGTCATGTGTGGCGGAACGATCGCTGTGGAGGACTACTACCAGTCCAAAATAGTCGGAATCCCCCGGGTAAGCATTCCATTTCGTTGTAAACAAATGGCAGACATTTCTTTGTGACCAGAATGTTTTGTAATTCCTGTTATTTGTTGGAGGCTAAATTGCAGAGTATCTTAGGAATGGTTGAAAGGACAGTGTTGTATGTGGGAGACAGCTGCTGTCCCAGACCACCCCCCTCTGTTCAGGGATGGTTTTTCAACCTTTACATACACGGCTTCCCTCAATCCTCTTTCGTACTATCCGTCCTCTCTGTGCAGAGTCTGTACATTTTTGTTCTCAAAGGAGTGCTGTTTGTCCCTGAGGTGCAGGTAGACAGCTGAGTCTTGGCCTGAAAAATGTGCCCGTCTATGCTTGGCTATGCATCGGCTTAGTGGTTGTTTTGTTTCCCCAGTATATGAATTAGTGCGTTCATCATTACACTGGATGGCATACACCAGATTGTTTTTGTGGGTGTGGGCTCTTTGGAATACACGAGCCTCTGTCTCAGGGTGTCTCCTGGTTCGAAGTGAACTGGGATGTTGATTGATTGATTGAAACTTTTATTAGTAGATTGCACAGTACAGTACATATTCTGTCCAATTGACCGCTAAATGGTAACACCCGAATACGTTTGTTTAAGTCGGGGTCCACGTTAATCAACTCATGGTTGTGTTGGTCACGTTGTCCACGTCTGACCAATCTAAGTCTATGATCATGAACTGACGAAGCCTCTACTCGGATGAAAGGCGGAACGTCTTCTAGGACAAACCTAATAGTCCAGTTGCAATCGATTTAATGCCCTGAGATTACAACGACCTGGATGAATGAGAACATTCATAGACTGAAAAATCAAATGTTTTAGAAACCCGCACTCTTGTCTCCGACTGTTCGCCCACGAACACGCTCTTCAGCAAAATATCCTGTAAAGCCAGAGCTTGTCCTCTTCCTTCTCAATCTTCTTCGGTTCAGAAAACCCACAGTTTGATTACACACAATCCTTGAAATTGCAACAAGTGTGCCAACACTGAGACCGACTCGAGTTGAAGCCGCATTTAAGTCCTTAAACCAGGGGTGCCCACACTTTTTCTGCAGGCGAGCTATTTTTCAATTGACCAACTCGAGGGGATCTACCTCATTTATATATATCATTTATATTTATTTATTTATGAAAGAGACATTTTTATAAACAAGTTAAATGTGTTTAATGATAATACAAGCATGTGTAACACATATAGATGTCTTTCTTTCACGAAGCCCAGAATATAAGTTGGTGTATTACCTGATTCTGATGACTTGCATTGATTGGAATCAGACAGTAATGATGATAACGCCCACATTTTCAAATGGAGGAGAAAAAAAGTTGTCCTTTCTGTACAATACCACATGAAAGTGGTTGGTTTTTGGCATCTAATTCATCCAGCTTCCATACACTTTACAAGAAAAACATTGGCGGCAAATTCCGTAGCTTGCTTGATTGACATTCACGGCACCCGAGGGTCTTGTGAGATGACGCTGGCTGCTGCCAGTTCATTATTATGAAAAAATGACAGAGAGGAAGGCGAGAAACACTTTTTATTTCAACAGACTTTCGCGCCGTCCCTTCCGTCAAAACTCTAAAGGCCGACTGCACATTTCCTATCTTCACAATAAAAGCCCTGCTTCATGCTGCCTGCACTAACAAAATAAGAGTCTCGGAAAGCTGGCGTGCACAAGTGATGTGCACGCCAGCTTTCTGAGGGATCGCTTGTGCACGCCAGTTTTCCGAGACTCTGTATTTAGTTAGCGCAGGCAGCATGAAGCAGGGCTTTTATTGTGAAGATAGGAAATGTGCAGTCGGCCTTTAGAGTTTTGACGGAAGGTACGGCGCGAGAGTCTGTTGAAATAAAAAGTGTTTCTCGCCTTCCTCTCGGTCATATTTTCATAATAATGATCTTGCAGCAGCCAGCGTCATCTCACAAGACCCTCCGGTACCGTGAATGTCATTTAAGTGACGTCTTGGTGAAGATTGATGATCACTCATTTTTAGGTCTATTTTTTTTAAAAGCCTGGCTGGAGATCGACTGACACACCCCCCGCGGTCGACTGGTAGCTCGCGATCGACGTAATGGGCACCCCTGCCTTAAACATTGCTGTGTGTGCGACGTCATGACATCATGTCTGCACGCGAGTCAGTTTGCGTTCACATTAGAAATCACTTTTTTTTTTGTAATGTGAACGGTCGCCAAAAAGAGAGGATCAGACAAAAAAAATCCGAATTGAACATCTGAGCCTGCCGTGAGAACGTAGCCTCACTCTCCCTGCAGGCAGCTAAGAAAAAAACAAGCTCACACTTCCGACCGTCATCATAGAATCGGTGTGCGTTACATCCGGACTGACTGCGCTAACAAAATGTTTATTAATATTTTCCAGTGGAATCTGTAGTAATGAGATATTGCAGTACAAGTACACTTTCACTTGCAATTCCATCCATCCATCCATCCATTTTCTACCACTTGTTCCTTTTTGGGGTCGCTGGAGCCTATCTGTAACATCTGTCATCATTTGTAAAAACAACCATGATTTTAACAGACACACCTCCCAATTTACAACAAAAATGCTGTCATGGATAAATATAATACACATTAAGTTGATCTGTCAAACATAGTGGCCACCTTATTGACCGTGTGAGCAGCTTTGATCCATCCATCTAGCCATCCGTTTTCTTCATCTTATTTATTCCCTTTCGGGTCACGGGTAGCGCTGGAGCCTATCTCAGCGGCACTCAGGCAGAAGGTGGCGTACACTCTGGACAAGTCGCCACCTCATCACAGGGCCAACACAGATAGACAGACAACATTCACACTCACATTCACACACTAGTTGCCAATCAACCTATTCCCAGGTGCATGTCTTTGGAGGTGGGAGGAGCTTATCCCCAGGTGCATGTCTTTGGAGGTGGGAGGGGCTTATCCCCAGGTGCATGTCTTTGAAGGTGGGAGAAAGCCGGAGTAGCCGGAGGGAACCTACGCAGTCACGGGGAGAACATGCAAACTCCACACAGAAAGATCCAGAGCCCGGGATTGAACCCAGGACTGCCCAGGACCTTCGTATTGTGAGGCACAAGCACTAACCTCTGTTCCACCGTACTGCCCACTTGCAATTTATTGTCTTAAATTGCACTTCTGAAAAAAACTCTTCCAGAACGGGAAGAAGTGGTATGGTACCTAAAAATGAAGAAAGCTGTGTTTTCATTAGAAAACACACATATTTTCTTTTGTGCCATGTCGTGTTGTCTAGCTGACATGATACAAATGCTTTACCAACTGTTTTGAAGGCCCCGTAAAGAACACAAACCTGTGACTGAACACAAAGAGATTGCCAAAGACCAGGTACTGGGATTATGTCCAATAAGAGGAGCAATGGTCAATCAGCCCAGCATATGATGATGCAATACATCAATTTAAGCTCCTCCCATAGCGCTTCTGTTTCCATACAAACCATTTGGTAAAAGATGGGTGGATTAGACTAATGCTGATACACAATTGACAAGCACTACAACTAAACTCAAGGCTCTGACTGCTTCCGGATGCCAGCCAACTGTCAGCGGGGAAAACATGGCAAGATTTAATACGGTTCTAACGCCAGAAGGCATGAAGACATTTGCACGTAGAGTGTGATAAGTATTTTAGCCGATTAAATCCTCATTAACACTCAGACTCCCTGGAAACTTAACCTAATCCAAGCCAGGTGTATGTTTGTGGCTTCACAACGCAAGTCTGGATAACGCTTTGACTTCTTTTGATTGGGCTCAATTAGGGCTGAGTGCCCATGTTGCTTTTTTAGTGATTGTTATGATGTGGAGGTGTGGGATTAGATCCACTTCTTCCTAAACCTCTTTTTAAAAATGTTGAGGTGTTAACATGAGCCTGTGCTCCAATGTATACCTGTCTGAATTGTACAAAACGGAACTGAATAAACCCTGTGGTACTCATTTGGCACTTGTGTGATACCTAATAACTGCAAGAGGGTTTACTCTTCCGCTTAAGCAAGGAAGCCCAGACTTTCCTCTCCCCAGCCACTTCGTCCAGCTCTTCCCGGGGGATCCCGAGGCGTTCCCAGGCCAGCCGGGAGACATAGTCTTCCCAAAGTGTCCTGGGTCTTCCCCGTGGCCTCCTACCGGTTGGACGTGCCCTAAACACCTCCCTAGGGAGGCGTTCGGGTGGCATCCTGACCAGATGCCCGAACCACCTCATCTGGCTCCTCTCGATGTGGAGGAGCAGCGGCTTTACTTTGAGTTCCTCCCAGATGACAAGAGCTTCTCACCCTATCTCTAAGGGAGAGACCCGCCACACGGCGGAGGAAACTCATTTCAGCCGCTTGTACCCGTGATCTTGTCCTTTCGGTCATAACCCGAAGATCATGACCATAGGTGAGGATGGGAACGTAGATCGGCCGGTAAATAGAGAGCTTTGCCTTACGGCCAAACTCCTTACTCACCACAATGAATCGATACTTTGTCCAGCTCTTCCCGGGGATCCCGAGGCGTTCCCAGGCCAGCCGGGAGACAGAGTCTTCCCAAAGTGTCCTGGGTCTTCCTCGTGGCCTCCTACCGTTTGGACGTGCCCTTAACACCTCCCTAAGGAGGCGTTCGGGTGGCATCCTGACCAGATGCCCGAACCACCTCATCTGGCTCCTCTCCATGTGGAGGAGCAGTGGCTTTACTTTGAGTTCCTCCCGGATGACAAGAGTTTCTCACCCTATCTCTAAGGGAGAGCCCAGCCACCCGGCGGAGGAAACTAATTTCAGCCGCTTGTACCCGTGATCTTGTCCTTTCGGTCATAACCCAAAGCTCATGACCATAGGTGAGGATGGGAACGTAGATCGGCCGGTAAATAGAGAGCTTTGCCTTACGGCCAAACTCCTTACTCACCACAATGAATCGATACTTTGTCCAGCTCTTCCCGGGGATCCCGAGGTGTTCCCAGGCCAGCCGGGAGACATAGTCTTCCCAACTTGTCCTGGGTCTTCCTCGTGGCCTCCTACCGTTTGGACGTGCCCTAAACACCACCCTAGGGAGGTGTTCGGGTGGGATCCTGACCAGATGCCCGAACCACCTCATCTGGCTCCTCTCCATGTGGAGGAGCAGTGGCTTTACTTTGAGCTCCTCCCAGATGACAAGAGCTTCTCACCCTATCTCTAAGGGAGAGACCCACCACCCGGCGGAGGAAACTCATTTCGGCCGCTTGTACCCGTGATCTTGTCCTTTCGGTCATAACCCAAAGCTCATGACCATAGGTGAGGATGGGAACGTAGATCGGCCGGTAAATAGAGAGCTTTGCCTTACGGCCGAACTCCTTACTCACCACAATGAATCGATACTTTGTCCAGCTCTTTCCGAGGATCCCGAGGCGTTCCCAGGCCAGCCGGGAGACATAGTATTCCCAACGTGTCCTGGGTCTTCCTCGTGGCCTCCTACCGGTTGGACGTGCCCTAAACACCTCCCTAGGGAGGCGTTCGGGTGGCATCCTGACCAGATGCCCGAACCACCTCATCTGGCTCCTCTCCATGTGGAGGAGCAGTGGCTTTACTTTGAGCTCCTCCCAGATGACAAGAGCTTCTCACCCTATCTCTAAGGGAGAGACCCACCACCCGGCGGAGGAAACTCATTTCGGCCGCTTGTACCCGTGATCTTGTCCTTTCGGTCATAACCCAAAGCTCATGACCATAGGTGAGGATGGGAACGTAGATCGGCCGGTAAATAGAGAGCTTTGCCTTACGGCCGAACTCCTTACTCACCACAATGAATCGATACTTTGTCCAGCTCTTTCCGAGGATCCCGAGGCGTTCCCAGGCCAGCCGGGAGACATAGTATTCCCAACGTGTCCTGGGTCTTCCTCGTGGCCTCCTACCGGTTGGACGTGCCCTAAACACCTCCCTAGGGAGGCGTTCGGGTGGCATCCTGACCAGATGCCCGAACCACCTCATCTGGCTCCTCTCCATGTGGAGGAGCAGTGGCTTTACTTTGAGCTCCTCCCAGATGACAAGAGCTTCTCACCCTATCTCTAAGGGAGAGACCCACCACCCGGCGGAGGAAACTCATTTCGGCCGCTTGTACCCGTGATCTTGTCCTTTCGGTCATAACCCAAAGCTCATGACCATAGGTGAGGATGGGAACGTAGATCGGCCGGTAAATAGAGAGCTTTGCCTTACGGCCAAACTCCTTACTCACCACAATGAATCAATACTGCATTACTGAAGACTCTGCACCAATCCGCCTGTCGATCTCACCATCCACTCTTCCCTCACTCGTGAACAAGACTCCTAGGTACTTGAACTCCTCCACTTGTGGGCAGGGTCTCCTCCCCAACCTGTAGATGGCAGTCCACCCTTTTCCGGGCGAGAACCATGGACTCGGACTTGGAGGTGCTGAT